>NC_139953.1:30156768-30194268 GCF_963454915.1 Gymnoscopelus microlampas
TACCGCTTAGCAAAGTCTAAAATCTTTTATTTAATATGGACTAGTTTGTGATCTTTGTAAATTATTTACCGCCTGGGGGCTGTTTTCGTTGAGTGTTGTTCATCAGATGAGGGAAGGGCCTGTGTACTTACAGCACAAATAAAAGTGAATGTCAGCACTAATATAGTTGGTCTTCAGATATTCACACAAGGGTTGGTGAGCAGCACACATATGCAGTTGTTTTCATCAGCATCCCACCCGCATCACGCTCATACGGTCATACAGATATCCATGATTGTACTGGGGGAGGTGGGTGCTCAGTTTTTACCCACATTCAACCTGGCATCCCTATTTTGGGCATGTCAGTATAGGTGAACGTTTTCAAACATTTTGTTTGAAAACGGCACGTTGTGAGCTTGTGAACCTGCAAATTTTCGTCATACAACGAAGTATATAGGGCTTAACTGTTCTTGACTACTGAGCAGCAGGGACAGAGCATGTAGATAGTTTGTAGAGGGAATTCAGATGGGGACATGGAACCTGCGAATCTCTGCTCAGAGGCCTACTTCGCTAACCTTTAGCCTGCCTCTTTCTACACGGGTGACTGACACCGATTGGCACAGGCAACACAGGATAACATGCAGAGCATGAACGGAGGCTCTTTGTGTAAGTGGCTTCCCAACTGTATGCAAATCCAGCAACAAGTTCAGGTGCAGGGATGAACAGATGTGCAGGCGCGTGGAAGCAAGTATTTGCAAATGACAGAAGTAACACGGCTGGTTGACAGCAACACAGTCAGGGGTATTGTACCACAGGACACACTAACCACAGCTGTAGTTTTCTTGTTTAGAGAGAGAGAAGAAAAGAGTTGTGAACTAGAGCTGTATGACTATTTAAAAAATACAACGAATCAGAAGTTGGTGACTGGAGTAAAGGCACTGTATGAAAACTGAGAGCATTTCCCAATTTTCCCACCAAGTAATGACAATAAGGGCAACCTAGAGGTGTGCATGCATAGTTGAGCCGTGTGGGTCTTCGCCGGCCTTTGAACTTTGACCATCAAAGTCCGATATTGACTTACCTAATACTGCATATAAATATATAAAGATTGATGGCCTTCTGTGGTGATGGTACAGTGTACAGTATTTAAAACTTAAACCCATATACTGTACTTCGTAGACCAGGGTCTATACTTGCAAACATTGCGTTGCATTGTAACGCGTTGTGAGCTTGTAGATCTACTATTTTAGCTTGTTTTAGCCTAATGTTCACCTATTATGGCATGCCCAGGTAGAAAAGCTAGGGTTCATTTGGTTAAGAAATTGCAAACAGAGAGACATACACACACACACGCACACACAGTCTCATTACAGTAGCCTTGTAATCGTTTAGCGGCTCAACTAGTAAGACCTCACATACATACAAATGAACAGTGTAAGACATGAGAAAGCACAACATGACCACATAGGCTAAAGAGCCAATGCATCACATCCAATAGACAGTATACTATACATTAATATACTGTATATATATATAATATAATATAGTGAAAGGTCAAGTTTACTAGGTATTGACAGTTTAAGTGGTTAAATGTCTGAAAATACACATGAACATGAATCCAACATGACAGTGCTGTTAAACAAGTCTATGAAATCTATGAAAATGGTTTATCTGCAACACAATTTCATACAATGTGTAGTGGGGGTCCCTGCTTCATCTCTCTCTCTCTCTCTCTCAGCTAAGGGGTCCTTGGGCTGAAAAAAACGTTGAAGACCCCTGATCTAGAGAGAACAGGGGATAGAAACTTAAGAAGGGCGGGATAGAAAAGTGAGACAGTGGTGTGTAGATGAAAGGTCCTGGAGAGGTAAGGGAGGATGAAGAGAGGAAGGATGAAGTGAGGGAGGTACAACTAATTTAATCTACTGAGATTTTGCATGATAAGGCCATTCATTTAATACAAAGATTTGATTTTGGAATAGTTACCCAATTTCACAATTTGTTTTAAATTAAACCTTTCAGGTGACAAACCATAAAATGTGTCTCCAGCTAACATTCATGTTGTCTGTCTGTCAGTCTGATTGATTGATTGATTGATTGAAGTACTTTATTTAGAAAGACATGGAAAAAGTACATGGAAGTACAGTTAACAATACAAGGTCCTCTAAACTGGATCTCCCATAAAAGCACAACGGCAAATGAGAACCCCACGCACTCAAATCATGATGACATTTAAGAAAACAGACAGATATACACTACTATGCAGAACATCATACAATCAGTTTACAGGTTACAAATCGTAGATGTTGATGTTTGTGATTACCTCAATAATATAAAAATACAAATTCTCTACCAACTATTTCTGGCTATACTTTTCAAATCAATCCACACTTTCAACTAAACTATGCGGTGATATTATAACTTTGACAATAACAATAAAGACATACGGTTCACTGTGCTTGACATAGATCATCTCAAACAAGTTCCAAGTCTGCAAATAGATTTTTACTACATTACTAAAATGAATAACCAATGGTTTCCAGGTCGGAGAAAGGCATAAAAAAACAAAGTATATGTAACATGTAGTATTAGTAGTAGTAGGCAGGCTGAAAACCCACCTCTTCAGGAAACACTACCCTGACCCTTCCTCTTAGCCTTGCCTACTTGTTGTCAATTATTTGTACGAGCTCTTGATTTATTGGATCTTGTTTACTATACACTTATTTGTTTTAGCTCTTGCTCATTTGATTTTCCTATTTTTCTCATCTGTTTAAGAAAGTAGGTAGCTGTATATTGCACTTTTATATTTGTATGTATATTGCACTGTATATAGCGCTAGGTATACTCTTAGTTGCTTGTTTTAGAAGAGAATGCACTTAAGACTTCTGGTGATTAGTAGTTTTGTTCCCTACCTATGTTGAATGCACTTATTGTAAGTCGCTTTGTCCCTGAGCAAGACTCTTAACCCCTAATTGCTCACAGGTTCTCATTGGAAACAAGACCGCAAGGACTTTCATGAACAACCTGTTAAAAGGAATTATCCTATCCTTAAAAGCGTCTGCTAAATGACTGTAATGTAATGTAATGTAATGTGGTTAATGGGCTAAACATGCATCAGTAAGGTCCTTTAACCACATGAACCGTAGTGTCCCTATTCTGGGCATGTCATAATTGGTGCACATTGCCAGAAACATTGGATCTACGAGCTCTCAACATGTCATGTTGCGACGCATTGTGAGTTTGCAGATCGGCTATTTTCAACGAAGAAATGCAGCGTAGAGGACAAAAAGGTGGGGGCCAAGAACAAACCCCTGAGGGATCCAGGTCGACGAAGTATATACGGTTTAAGTTGTTTAAGTAGGTGGATTCATAATGCATGAATTATGACCACACCTGTATGTGACATACGGTAATGACTTTAATTTAACAATGAGTCCAAATGGCAGATTCCAATTAGAATAGTTTTATCACCAGTATTGTAAGTTGTATAAAGTTATGAATGAACATTATCTCACAACCTAATATTCCCATTTTCTTTTTAAACATTTAGTTAGTCAAGTAACCTCTTATTTACTGCATCAGAACGGTTTCCTTCTAAAATAAAATGTATACAAATAATTATACTACTTGTTTTAAAGGAGAGGTATTATAACTTCAATGCCTGGTTGCCAAAATTCATGATCTTTAATGATCAGGAACATCTATATTTTAGAGATATAGAGAAAACGGTGAACTTTGTCTAATCTCCTAAGCACAGGTACAATAGCTTGAGAGCTCAATGTTGATCCGTGTGCCACGTTTTTAGAGACATGATCATGGGCTGTGGTCGGCATTACTCTTGTGATCAGATCACTGTAATCCCTACATGTAAACTGATCGCTCAACACAGTAAAAGCGTAACTTCAATTCTGTAATGTCTTCTTTATACTCTCAGTTAAATTAACACTGAGGATTGTTGCTGTGTTCAGATCACCATAATCCCTTTACATGTAAACTGATGGTTCCTTTCTACCACTCCTAGTAAGAGAATCAAAAGAGAGGTATAGAGAAAGTATGGGGAGGGGGGGAGAGAGAGAGAGAGAGAGAGAGAGAGAGAGAGAGAGAGAGAGAGAGAGAGAGAGAGAGAGAGAGAGAGAGAGAGAGAGAGAGAGAGAGAGAGAGAGAGAGAGAGAGAGAGAGAGAGAGAGAGAGAGAGAGAGAGAGAGAGAGAGAGAGAGAGAGTGAGAGAGAGAGAGAGAGAGAGAGAGAGAGAGGAGAATGAGGGAAGGGGGGAGAGGAGGTGGTGAGGTGTGGGGGGGTTGTAAAGGGGATAGATGCTGGGACAGAAGGATGGAGAGAGTAAATCCTTTTCTTCATCATTACCTCGTCTCTGCCACTGCCCTCACCTTAATTAGTCTCAGAGCAGCCTGCGCAGCCAGGAGTCTGCCTCCGCTCTCCCTCGCACTCTCTCTTTTCCCTTCTTCCTTCCATCCGCCGCCCTCGCTCCATCCATCCGTCCCTATCATCTCGCCCTCCCTCGCTCCCCAGCCTCCTTTTCACCTCACTCTCTCTTCCTCTCTGCCCCTCTCCTCTCCTCTGCTCTTTATTTCCTCCAGCGTTATCCAGTCCTCTCTCTCTCTCTTTCTATCACTCTCTGTCTCTCTCTGTCTCTCTATGTCTCTCTGTCTCTGTCTCTCTGTGTGTGTGGTGTGTGTGTGTGTGTGTGTGTGTGTCTCTCTCTCTCTCTCTCTCTCTCTCTCTCTCTCTCTCTCTCTCTCTCTCTCTCTCTCTCTCTCTCTCTCTCTCTCTCTCTCGCATTGTGCTTCATCTGCGTCTCAGGGAAATTGACTGAAATACCAACCCTAACCCGCAATATCAACAGCTGTGCAGCAGAACACAGCACAAAGAGTTCAATGTTGCTAAATACTGGAGGGGCGCACACAAACACATAAATACACACGCACACGCACACGCACACGCACACACACACGCACACACACACACCTGGCTGCTCCAGGCTTGGCAGCTATAAATACTAAGGATTGCAAAGAGAAGGAAACTCGGTTAAAAAGTTAAGTGGGGAAAAAAGCAGCGCAGCGAGATTGACACCCCGACGCCTCAACTCTCTAGAGGCTAAATTAGGAGATCCGGCTCTCCACACACACACACACACACACACACACACACACACACACACACACACACACACACACACACACACACACACACACACACTTACTACTGGCAGACAAGCACACCTAGAGACACATGCACATATACACACATCCACATAAACCCAACACAAATCTCTAAGCAGAGATACTTGGAGACACACACACTCACACGCACACGCACAGACACATGCACGCACGCGCGCACGCCACACTCACGCACGTCCTCTGTCAGTCTAAGTGGTCCCCAGCTCCACAGCTTGAGACTAGAGGCCTAGAGAATGTCCCCAGCTCCCTGGCACCAGCAGAATGTTGATGACGAGGCCTATTTATATGGCAAGCCATTAGACGTGGTTAGCTGGATGATGCGTTGGAAGTAATCCTCGTCTCTTTATCATTTTTATGGTAATTCTGTGCTATTACTGTGAGCTGGAATGTGATGGAGAGAGACAAGAAAACGACAGGGAGAGCGCGAGAGAGAGAGAGACGGGGGAGGGGATGATGTGCAAAACAGAACGGGTCATGAACTGGATTCAAACCCGCAACTTTGGAAGTGTACACAGAACGCAACTTTAGGCCACGGAGACGGCAAACAAAAAAAGACACTTCTGCAACGGTGCGCCACGTTTTTAACTTGTAGATTTGCAATTTTGTATACTTTTGTGTGACACCGAAGTATGATCAAGTAGGACATTTAATTTATGAAAAAAAGGAAAAAAAAGTTAAAATATGGAGATGCCCGACATCAACTACTTTTGAGATTCCTTCAAACAGGACAGAGCATTGAGCTAGGGGTCCTGAGATGAGACAGGGGTCCTGAGATGTGCGTTGCTATATGTGAGGGTCAACGTGTATGAACTGGCTCCTTCATTTCTTTTCTCATCTTGAAGAAGATTTAACACAGAGTCAAATACATGTGATTCAATCTAAACGGCAACATTTGCAGCGAAACTTCACCAGAGCAGTGTTTTTATAATGGCTCTGATTGTACTTTTCAAGATTTGGCCTACACTGGTGCACACGCAAACACAAAATCATTACACACACACACACACACACACACACACACACACACACACGCACACGCACACGCACACGCACGCAGACACGCATGTGCACACACATACTACTTACCCCCCTTCTTATACGTTATCTATCCCCTCTGTAAATCTTACACATTGGGAGATGCAATGTCCAGTATATTCTGTGAAATTCAGTGCAACAGTATAACATTCTGAACAGATTCAGTGTAATCTTTACCTCGAACAGTTTCGATTCTGCAAATATTTCACCATGCTTACCCCCACCAGGTCAGTGAGACTCTTATATTTCTTATAATTTAATAATAGCATTTCTTATTTGATAGTATTTTTGTCTGAACATGGAGAGCGACCTACCTTTATGTAAACTGGTCCTGATTCTCTCTCTCTCACACACACACACACACGTAAAAATGATTTGCAATTGGTCTGGGGGTAGGGTTCATTTACATTTGCTTAGCTAGTTTGCCTTTCATTATTGGACCAGTGAATAAAGATTCAGATACAGCCCTGCCCATGTGACAATGGCAAGAAAATTACAACCACTGATCCACTCAGTGAGGGAGCATGTATTCTGGTCTTGTACTTGTAGGGGGCGCTGTTAACATGCTCCTCATCCGTCTCAACCCCATAGCTGCTGAGTGCAGCACTAATTTAGCATCAACACATTGGAACAAACCTAAACCATGACAGACCACCACTAGATGGCGTTAAGGCTCTGTAGACTGAACCTTGTTGAAACCAATCTAAGACATGTCTATCTGTATGACTGACTGTCGACCTGTCTGCCGGGCTTTCTACTGTCTGTCTGTCTGTCCGTCAGCGATACCCATACATCTGTCTGACTGACAGTCAGTGGTGGACTGACTGACTACGCATCTGTCTGTCCGCCTGTCCATGCGTCTGCTTTGCCGTCCCTCTGTCCGTCTGTCTGTCTGTCTGTCTATGTCTGTCTGGAACGTGGGCTACTTGCTTGTTTTCTGTCTCTCTAACATAAGCTGTCTCTGTCCGTGCTGCTTGTTTTTCAGGGAGTGAGGCGCAATCTATTGATTAAAGTATGGATGAGTGCTGTGCACACACACACACACACACACACACACACACACACACACACACACACACACACACACACACACACACACACACACACACACACACACACACACACACACACACACACATCAAAGCAAGACAAACTGCATTCAATCTGCAAATATCCCCCTTTATCCACAATATTTAGCTGCACTAATGTACATAGAAGTGTATTTATGTACAGTATGTGTTTACCTAAATGTGCATTCTATAAATCCAGACGCTACATTTCCCCTGCATATTCTAGGTTTTACCCATACCTGCCTTGTAGGCTACTATTGCCAACTTAATGATTATTATTATCATTAAAATGATTATCTTGTGGTTAATATTATATATATATTATATTGCACAGTCTTGTGGAACATGCCAGATCAACATTTTACTGCTTGTGGAATCTTAAAACACACACACACACACACACACACACACACACACACACACACACACACACACACACACACACACACACACACACACACACACACACACACACACACACACTTAAGAGGCAGTAACCATTCAGTCCATTCTTCCGTAAATCAGTTGGCCTCGGGGCTCTCTTAACCCTTTCTGTGTGTGCATGCGTATTTCCCTCTTCATGTGTATTAGAGTGTGTGTGTGTGTGTGTGTGTGTGTGTGTGTGTGTGTGTGTGTGTGTGTGTGTGTGTGTGTGTGTGTGTGTGTGTGTGTCTGTCTCTCAGATGTCTCTTTGAAAATGATAATGCTGGTGGACAGTACATGATGAATGGCACCCTGTCTATGGGAGAGACTAAATTACTACACCGTACATTCCTGAGTGTTAATATAATTACAGATATATAAATTACCACTGAGGATTCTGCTGTGCACTAACTGCTGGACTGATATTAAGTTATTCTAGTATTCTGTCAATCGATAGATATGTTGTGGTTCAAAATGAGTAAAAGAGGATACAAATTTGTACGGTATTCAATCAGAGATGCTGGTGTATGTGTATATATATATATATATATATATATATATATATATATATATATATATATATATATATATATATATATATATTAGGGATGGGACAGTTAAACCGTTTAACAGTTAAGCCGTTTAACCGGAATGTGTGTCACTAACATTTGAAGAGAAGAAAACAGCCTTACAGAATGAGACATAGACCTAATGTATGTTACAAAACATGTTTTAGGCCCTAATAGTAATTGGAATACACCAAAAAGGCTAAAACATGGGGAACAGTGAAATGTGTCTTGAAAGTCACAGTTTTTCATATTCCACGTGTGAATGTTTCATTGTCATTTGACGTTTAGGTTGTGAATTTTGTGTACCTGTCCCTTCAAGTACAACAATGTTTACTTTTTTTCATATGATATTAACCACTTAAGCCGGCCTAAATACTTTGTGGTGTGTCAAATAACAAAAATAGCAGATTGGCTATTGATGATTTTAGGTGTGTGTGTGTGTGCGCGTGTGCGCGCACCGATACGAGATTAAAGTGGCTTAAAGGGGTTCAAATAAGCTGTGCATTCCAAAGTAGCATACCCAAGTTAGTGTTATCCATGGCTGTTGGTGATTTAGGTTGTTACGTATAGTTATATACACTATTGTAGCTTGAGTAGAACCAGAGGGAAAAAAAACCTACAATGACCCAGTGACTGTGGAGTATGTTTGCTGTTGGCAGCAACATGGTTTTCAAAGGAAAGAGAACGGTACAGACAGGTGGACACACACCACACACACACACACACACACACACACACACACACACACACACACACACACACACACACACACACACACACACACACACACACACACACACACACACACACACACACACACACACTCCCCCAGACTTCAGTATCACCGAGTTGTCTCGAGCTGGCTGAACCCCCGTAATGCTCCTATTAGCAGCTTCAGTTAAAATGGCATTTCATCAGGCAGCTGACAAGTGAATTATCTCTCCGCCTCTTCCTCCCTATTTCTCTCTCTCTCTCTCTCTCTCTCTCTCTCTCTCTCTCTCTCTCTCTCTCTCTCTCTCTCTCTCTCTCTCTCTCTCTCTCTCTCTCTCTCTCTCTCTCTCTCTGCCTCTGTCTACCACTCTCCCCCCGGCTCTGTGACAGTAGCCTTAGGCCTGAGATAAAGAGCAGGCACGCGGCGCGCGGCGCTCTCACACACACGCTGCAGAACTGAAGTGACATCCTGTCAAAACAATAGTTTACTACAACAGGAACTTGTGTGTTCTATCAGACAGAGGCTGAATTTCAACTTTGGGACTTATAGATTTCTCTTTCATATTGATCTTCCGCAGTTTTATAGTATGCTCTGTGTGTGTGTGTGTGTGTGTGTGTGTGTGTGTGTGTGTGTGTGTGTGTGTGTGTGTGTGTGTGTGTGTGTGTGTGTGTGTGTGTGTGTGTGTGTGTGTGTGTGTGTGTGTGTGTGTGTGTGTGTGTGTGTGTGTGTGTGTGTGTGTGTGTGTGTGTCTGTTTCATTCAGGCCAGTGCTTGGAAGTAATCCCAGATTTAAGACTATGTACACTGGGTAAAAAGCCTAAAGGAGAATTTAAGTGCCACTCACCGTTTTGTGAAGCCCCAGGGAGCAAATTGCCACATGTTGACGAATGCTCATCACCACCGGTGAAGAAGACTCTCGTGTTATTTTCCACTCTGGCTTCTTGAAGCCTTTTTCCTGCTTGTTGTGTTCTGGTGCTTCAGGATCTGCGGAGTCAGCAAACCTTTCGCCTTTGATATACTACTAGCAACAAATTGTTGTAGAGTTGTTTGCTCCCAGAGCTCATAAGGGACGGGCATACAGTACCTCAAGCCATTTTTGCCTATCAGTGTGGACTATAATCACTGGCATATGGTTTATATTTGCCCGAAAATAGCCGATCTACAAGCTCAGTAGTCTTGTGAGCTTGCAGATCGGCTATTTGTTGTACAGCAAAGCATAGTGCTTAAGAGTGTTTAATGCTACTGTACCTTTCTCCCAGTCCCAGGTAATATGTCGCACCCACCTATTTCCCTTATTACTGTTGAGGGTCATGCTGTAACCTTCTTTTTTTTTAAAACTGTTTTATTTTCCCTTGTGACTTTTAGATTGTATGTATACTTTTAGAATTGTTTCTGCCAACTGTACCAAAGCATTTTCCTGAGGGGAGTCCTGAATCTCAATGATGAATCTTGAATCAGAATAAAAACTTTTTTCCCCCTACCCACAGTGTGGAATACGATATGGATACTGAGCAGGGTGGGTGCTGAGGGTCGTGTGTGTGTGTGTGTGTGTGTGTGTGTGTGTGTGTGTGTGTGTGTGTGTGTGTGTGTGTGTGTGTGTGTGTGTGTGTGTGTGTGTGTGTGTGTGTGTGTGTGTGTGTGAGAGATAGAGGCTGTTCAGTGAAGGAGTTCACTGGTTCACCAGTCTGTATGCACCCTCATCTCAAACCACCTCAGCGGTCTGCAGGCACCTATGGACTCTAGGATAGTACACCCCATGTAATATACAGGTACACTCAGAAGAGAAGCTTCCCAGAACACATTGCAAGAGTTGAAAAATATTACGCAACACTTGCTGTGGATGCGACACACAATAGACGGTGTTATTAGCCATTTGCTGTATGGGGAGCCATGCCAGCACAATATCTCTCTGTTAATAATACAAAATTAACCACGTTCTACCTGGTGTCCCTATTTTGTGCATGTCATTTTAAAAAATATATATTTTTAAAGTCAATATTTTTACGAAAATGTACTAGCTACTTATCTTATAGCTTATAGATCAGATATTTTCGCTATAGTTGTCATATGATGACATACTGTGTACAGTACATGGATTAAAGATTTGGATTCCATAGAAGTCAGCGTGTCTTCTGTCGTGAGATTTTATTTAGCTTTAATCCATGCATATATAAGGCTTAAATGGTTAGAACCCACAAACCACGGCATCCTTCTTATTCTTCTTATTTGACATTTCCTTTGGTCCGAGGACAACGTGATCCCATGCCTCTCTCGGCACGCCTTGCGGCGTCGGCGCCAACACCACCTCTGCCCCGTTCATTCATCCTAACGAGTGGAGAGGAGGTGGAGGACAGATAGAGGCTGACAAGGTGAGAACCGAGGCATTAATGTGGGAAGGGCGGCTGCTTCAGTGTGAGCGCGGTGTGAGGCCGGCGGCGTGTGACGTGTGTCTTATTGTTGTACTGTATGTGGTCAAACAAAAGGACCGCTATAGGAGACAGCCTGATTGAGTGTTTGCGTGCGTATGGTGGCCTTTGGATGCGTTAATTGCTCGATGGTCATATGGTGAAACCACATTCGCACACAAACACATACACACGCACGCAAACATAAAGCCACACAAAGAAAGAACCTCACACATGGACAGACAGACACACATACATACACACACACACACACACACACACACAGATCTATCTTTAATATATGCGTATCAATGTGTGTGTGCGCGTGCGTGCGCTTGTGTGTGTGTGTAGAATGTGCTACTTGATTGTGCGTTACGCTGTGTATGGTGAATGGGTTGAGTGTGTTATGTGTTATGTATTTGTGTGTGTGTGTGTGTGTGTGTGTGTGTGTGTGTGTGTGTGCGTGCGAGTGTGTGTGCGCTACCTGGCCAGCAGTGGTAACAGGCTCTGAGGCCTTTAATGGGATTTAGCCCGAGGCTGTTTTATTAAGATGTCGGCTTTCCCTGCTGCCTCTGCAGCTGACACCATTCCCTACTGATACCCCCCCCCCCCCCCCCTCCTCGCCCCCACCCCCACCAGCACAACAGCCTCCAAGCTGAACCCCTCGTCCCCCCCGCACACCCAGCCTTCACCCCGCGCAAATCCCCCCCAACTGCCCCCACCCCCTTTCACCTCCCTCAGCCCCATGTTCCCTCACTGCACTGTGCTGCACCCTAATGACCACCCCCCAACGCGCTCTCACACACACGCACGCACACTCGCACGCACACGCACACACACACACACACACACACACACACACACACACACACACACACACACACACACACACACACACACACACACACACCCATTGCCAACTCCCCCCACCATGCACAGGTCTCATGGGTCACTCGATGTTTGGGATTTATTATTTTTTGATGTGGGACCAATTTGCAATTGTTAGAGGAGTTCTGTCTATGTCTGGTATGTTGCTCATGCCGTACATAGTCACATAAATCAAGAAATGGATGTTCATGGATATGGAGACCATAATGTCTTCTGTCAGAGTCACAAACCTAAGGCCAAGTCTGAAGGCAACAGGCAACCAAAGACCACCAGGTTGACCAAAGTCTTAAGTCTAAACAAAATGTGTACTACAGTTCCGAGTACAGTATATCTATGGCCAGTTTGACCATTTGTCCTGAGCAACAGTAGTTTGGGTGGTCTTGGGTATTTGGGTCCTGTATCTGCTGGTTTCACAGCCTCACTGTGGAATAACCTGAACTGCATTGTCAAAATCTGTTCTAAGATCGCCAGAGTGAAACGAAGAGACTGAATTATTTCTGCAACCAAAGAAACTCTGTAAACTTAAGCAGCGAGCATTATGAGCTTCTGTAATTGAATGTTCTCTGTTACCATCAGGGCGTTGTTATGTTTTACCTGCTTGCGTAAATCTAACCGCCATTTAAAATTGGTCATCCCCCTCTGCACTCCCACTTTATACGCTCTTTTTACTTAAGATCAAATCAATGATTTTATTCCACATTTTAGCTCCATGGTGTATTTGTTTGTTTGTATGTTCTATGTTACTGTTTCTCTGTGTGTAACACATTTCCCCTAGCGGGATGAATAAGGTTGTTTTGAAATGTTTCTGTATAGCTGCAGACATGACAAAACTAGGCCTTATGGTAGTATAAGATGGACATTCTTTTCTCAGGTCTGTTATTTGACAACTAACATGTGGAGTCGTGCTGATGATGGCTCTGTGCTGAAGACACTGGGGGGTTACATGAGAGAACACTGCATGGCTTTTGCTCTGTAAGCTACTGGTAATTTTGCCTCCTCGGTACTGTTTTCTTTCATCTTACTTGACAATTCCTTCCAAAAAAAAAAGGAAAAAAAAACAAGTTCTCTCTCCCTCTTTGGTACATTGCATGTCAATATTTTCATTGCAGTGATGCCATACACAGAAGTGGGTTCAAGGTTTGGAACCCAAGCAATGACAATAGGTTTAGTAGTACTCATGTGATCCTAGAATATTCACATGTTAGATTTAGATGACACTTTATTTATCATATAAACATAAATAGGCTACACAAATGTACGAATGAAATGTATTTCTCCAAAGCGACTGATGCACAGCCACAACACCAGAGGGAGCACCCACGATCTGGTACCCCCCAAATTTAGAACAAACATGGGACAATTCTCATTCTACTCTGACTGCCACCATAATGTGGAATGCCCTGACATTATCCATTAAAGGATGTGAATCACTGGCCTGAAAAAGCATCTATCAGAAAGCTACAAGTGTAGTTGGATATTAATTCCCATTGAAATAAAGGGTCAGACACTGCCGCTGTTTTTCTTTTTTCTCCTCTGTAAATATAGCTATTTTTATGATCATTTTGTTGATGACATGTATTCATGTGTTAATATTCTGTTGATTCATTGAATACGTAGGACCACAATGGAAACATTTCCCCTGGACGTTTTTGTGTATATCCTTTTAGCCTAAGGGCCCTATTTTCGCCGGTGCCTTGCCCATTATCCCTAAACTTCTTGGCCATTTTTTACTATTTTTAAAAACATTTTCAAATAGTTCAACTAGCCGATCTACATCGACACGTTGTGAGCTTGTAGATTGGCTATTTGAACTATTTGAAAATGTTTTTTAAAAATAGTAAAAAATGGCAAATAAGTTTAGGGATAATAGGTAAGGCAAAATAGGGCCCTTAATGTTTTACTGTACCGTGCTGTTGAATCTCTTACTAATGAAGTATTAAAAAAAATAATAATAATTGGATACCCTGCTATTAGACAGTATTGTCTGTACAACAGACATAGAAAGCATAACAATGTGTTAGTTTAGAGTCCTTCTAGTCTAATTACTGAAATATGAGAAGGATGAGCTGATCTCAACCAATCACAACACTGGATGCTACCCTACTTTCACTCCATTCCTGTCTTTTTTCCCCCTTCTATCTCCCTTTTCACCAATATGGCTTCTGAGGTTTCCTCTCCCTTAACAACGATTCCACTACTATTACACTTCCCCTGGAAACACTTAGCCTCAATCCTCCCCTTAACACAGTGCCTATAGCGCCGGCTCTGCCTTTTGCCTGGGCCCTGGACCTCAGGGCACTTCCCCTGAATGCACCCCCCCCCCACCCCTCCAGGTACTTACTTCCTGTGCCCCGTACCCCGTAGCTCCCACTCTGAGCGACCTACCCCCCCAGGCACTGGTGAAATTCTAAGAGGACCAGCAAATTAGAGTACACACCGCCCGCTTTGTACTTGCTCATATACTGCTGATAGATGGGGTTTCCTCGTTGCTAACCGCTTAACCACTTAAACCCTCAATAGTCTTAGTGAAACGGACCCAAGTCTTTTTTTCCGTCTACACCACATCTCTTCGCCAAAAATAGCCTATCTACAAGCTCACGATGCATACGCAACGCGAATAGATCTGCTATTTTTGGCTAATGTTCCCCTCTGAATATGGATGCTGGGGATCAAGTTAAACTCCTACACTTTGTTGACCGGAGTCCCCCAGGGGTCTATACTAGGCCCCCTCCTTTTTTCCCACTACACCAAACATCTTTACAAGCTCACAAAGTGTTGCGTTGTGACACGTTGTGAGTAGATCGTGGCTATTTTCGGCAAATGTTCGCCCCCAGGATAGGGACGCTAAGGTTCAAGTGGCAAATAACTTGCAATTACCGCCGTATGCTGTGTGATGGTTGTCCTTGTAGCGATGAGGACCGCCGCAATGAAGAGGCCGTGAAGTGACGTGCTGTGTGTGTGTGTGTGTGTGTGTGTGTGTGTGTGCTGCGAGGGAGTGTGTCGGGCGTGTGTACAATACTCTTTGTCTCTGTCTGGATGAATTGTTGCTCAGAGGGAGTTATACAGTATAGTGTGTGTGCAGGAGTACAGTGGTGCTTGGGTTTAAGGCTATCCAGCTGTGTGTGTGTGTGTGTGTGTGTGTGTGTGTGTGTGTGTGTGTGTGTGTGTGTGTGTGTGTGTGTGTGTGTGTGTGTGTGTGTGTGTGTGTGTGTGTGTGTGTGTGTGTGTGTGTGTTTCTCCAGGCCAGTCTTGAGTGCTTTTCCTGTTTTTCCCTGGCAGGCTGTTCTGATTGGCTGGCCCAGGGGATAGGAGATATCATGTTTAGCCCCAAACCAACATGCATCCCTCATCCACTGCCGCTGTGTGTGTGTGTGTGTTTGTGAGAGAGAGGGAGAGAGAGAGAAGAGAAAGAGAGATAGCTAGAGAGAGGGTCAGAGTGAGAGAGAGAGAGAGAGAGAGTCAGAGGTAGTTCTGTGCGTTCAGGCGATCACACACTCTACTCTTTCTGCCAAAGTGCCTCTCGTCTCCTCGGCGAAGGCTGATGAGCTATGACATCACAGCACTTTGTTTTATCTTTTAAAGATGAGCAGGGAGCCCTTCACTTCCCCTTAATGAGGCTGAGGTGCTCACAGAATATATGAAGTGTGTGTGTGTGTGTGTGTGTGTGTGTGTGTGTGTGTGTGTGTGTGTGTGTGTGTGTCTGTCTGTCAGAGAGAGAGAGTGCGTGCTCATGTGCATGCACTCCTGTCCACGTTCCTATATGTGCTTTCGTGTGAGGACGTGCATAGGTGTGTGTCTACTTCTGATTCTCTGAATGCACCCACACCAGTTTTACCCATAACTCTGGCGCTTCCTGTCCTGGAGCCATCATGTGTCAGAGCTCATTGGCTGCTGCATCAGTAGCACCAGGCTCACTCAGCTTCCAGCACCATGACATACTGAGGCTGCCTCCCCTTACCGAGCATTTACCACAGGGCTGCGTGATATGACTTCAAATCAGTGTTGTAATTATTTCAAACTTTTGCCTTCATTCCAATTAATGAACGATTAAAAATAAATAAAAATAGCAGATCTAAAAGCTCACAACACGTTGCATTGCAACACGTTGTGAGCTGGTAGATCGGCTATTTCCTATATTCTATAATGAAGTAATACAGAGTTAAGTGGTTAATCACACTAATTAATTTAGTCTATTTATTATGAAAAATCAATTAGATTTGTTTCATTAGTTCGAAAATGTATTTTAAAAAAAAGATTAATCGATTAACCTAAATGAGCAAGATCAAAGCCTCACTATGTAACTTTATTTTAATGAATAAAATGTTGTACAATCTGTATGGTAGAGAATGTTAATACAATAATACAATTGGGGTAGTTGTATTTTGTCTCCCTGCTCTTCTATTGAGACTTTTAGATAGTGTCAAAGGTCATGTCTCATATAGACAGGATCTGACAAAAATGTTGACCTGATGGTCAAGATTCAATGGTAAAAATGTCAGCACTTGCACAGGAAACCGGCTTCAAATCCGGTGTAGAAGAGGAAAGTTACACACAGTAGTGCTGCTTTAAGATGGTTATTCGTTCTAAATATTGGTTTCAATATATTTTTGGTTAATTTCCCAGCCCTAATACTGGGACAGCCTCACCTTACCACATCAGGTGTTTGGCGAGGTGTCTACAACTAAGTATAAAATACCCTTTACTCTGAACCCAGACTCTGTCCCAGGCTCACATACTGTAGTAATGCCAGTGAGCTGCTCAATACTGTGAACTCACTCTTCTGTTGTGAACAGCTGCACTGGAGAGGCCAGAGTTCAAATACAGTACCTTGTTCGATGTTAGCTTGAAGGTAGTTAACGTAGGAGAGAGCAGAGAAGTGCGGAATTTTCCTCCCTCACCTAGACTCAAGTTCAAAGAATTAATTTGTTTCAGTAAGACATGAAACATAAAACTGCATATATTTAAATCATAGCCAAATTCTGCTTCAGAAAAACATTTCCAGGACAGAACAGTATGTTAGGCATGGGCTCAATAATGCAGAAGAAACGTTTCCATATAGGGCAGAACTTTATGTTAGGCATGGGCTCAGTTAGCCCCATCGCTGTGTAGCTCCAGGACTCAGTCACGTTAAGTACAGATCCGGCTGAATCCGAACGAATTTAACACGTAATTTAACGTGCCTCTGTGTTAAATTCTGCACAGTCTGTCAAAAAACCCTTATTACGGCAGGTTGTTTCAACACATTGTTTAATTTTACCACAGCGTCAAAACTATACACATCTGTAGGATACCAGGACTACCTTTAAATATTTTATACAATGTTTGGAAATAGGTAAGAATTTGATCGTTTCACCAGTCAGCCGGATCTTTTACTTTATGGGACTGATACCCGGAGCTACAGCGGAGGGGGAGGTCATAGATGTGGCTAGGGCTCAGTAAGATGGAAAATAAATCAGATTATTATGTTAGGAATGAGCTCAGTCAAGTAGAAAAACATTTCCATAGGACAGAACATTATCTTAAGCATGGGCTCATTAAAATGGAATAAGGCAACAACAGGAGAGAAAACATGAAGAAAGGAGATAAATAGGTTGCATGTAACCTACTTCAACAAATTGAATTCAAACAAAAGAAATGGAAAATGGTCTTGACTGGTAGTTAATTAACAAAACGAATACAGAACAGGATTCAATTAAAACTTTATGTATGTTTTAGTTGTTATTTACTCATGGCTGGCAGTGATGTGTGGTAAATACATTGCCTTGTTGCTAATCCTCATGGGAAGCTAATGTCCGCTGCTTCCCTGATGTGTGTGCCATGTTGCCAGACGTTGCAATGGCTAGCTAACGCGGCTGTGTGTGCGATTAACCAGCGTTAGCCATCATTAGCCTCTGCGCACCAACGCAGCAGCAGACCGCAATTAACCCGCTAATCCGGCTAATCCGGCTAATCCACTAATGGAGCTAATCTGATAGACTAGAGAGGGCATGTTCAATAGGCTTTCTCTGGGAACACACACATATACCCACACACATGTTCATGCACACACAAGTGCACAAACGCACGTTGATGCAACTCACATTGGACACACACGACTCGACACATGCATACGAGCACGCACTCGCGCACAAATTGACGGTTGATGGTTGTCCGCCACCAGTGAATTACAGGGGCTCAGCCATCTCCCAGACATCTCGCCCTCAGCCGTTAGTCAGCCTGGGGCCTCTGTCACACACACTGACCACAGAGAATGGGTGAAAAAAGGAAGGGAGGGGGAGGGAGACTGGTGGAAAAAAAGAAAACTAAGAAAGAAATATAAAGAGAAGCCTTTTTAGAATCCCCCTCTTGCTCATTTGGTTTCAAGCTCACCAGAAATGCCCCCATTGCTGGGTTTTGGGCTGTTGCCATTTGCTCCACTCTTTAACGACCATGTATTAATTAAAGGTTGAAGGCAGTTGAACTATTCATGTTGCTACTACTGTAGCTGTGTTTAGGACAGACCAATGAATGTCAGCGAGGATGAGCAAGCCTCCCCAAGTGGAACCAGAATCGAGGCTCTAATTGGACAATTATATCAAGGAGCAAAGTCTGGATTCCCCCCCTTCACTGTCAGTGAACAGGGGAGGCTGAGTAACCCAGAGGAGTGGAGTGCCATCGTTTATAATTAATTCTCAGTGGAGCTGTACAACAGTGTGAAGTCACAGGTCGGGACAAACTTGTTTTAGGACATAATTAAAAAATCTAATGCAGAAACCAGCGCAGATCCGATTGCAGCAATAATCTTACGACAGAGTTCACATGTGATATATGAAACGGTCGTATTTTGGCAATCACTGCATAAGAGTGTTAGTTGGGCGTTGATAAAGTGGCAGCTGAAAATAATAATTTAAATATCACGCCCTTGAATATTCTCAGTAAGGAAGTCAGAGGAATGTTTTCTGCGGGGGAAAAAATCACTGATGCTGTCAACAGCTGCAGAGATATAGCCTAGTAAATCGCTCACCATCAACTAACTTGAAAAGAGAAATGAAAACCTGAAAAATGAAATGAAATGAAAACCATCACATAAATAAAACTGTTTGACTAAACGTTTTTCCTGTATTGAAAAGCGTACTTGCCAAACATACAGTAAGTATTAACACTTTACATTTTAGAGGCAACGAATGAAGTTTTGGGCTTTGCTGGCCACGGCTCTCAGTCTGCATCGGAACATCCAATGGCACCCAGAACCTCGTTCTATAGAATAAGAGTTCCCTCCGCCGATCCAAAACAAAACCACTACAGCCCAGTGAAGTGCTCCACCATGGCCCGTGTGTGTATTTGAGTGTGGCTGAACATGAGCTCCTGCTCTGCCACAGGATTTAGTAGTGAGGTCACCAGGTATTCCCTGGGGAATAACCTCCTAGTACATTTATCACACCAAAATGTGTTGAATATATTTTTTTTATTTAACGCAGTACTTTTTCAAAGAGGCGACTACTCCAGGCTTGCAGTGTACCCTCCTGGAGATGTGTCCCTACGCGGCAATATGCAACACCCACTGTACCCGTTTTACCAGTTAACCGCTTTACCCTTTTATGCCCATATATGGAGATCGCTGTATCTGTCTGTCTGTATCCCTTATGTATGCCCATATATGGAGATCACTGATGTCATCAATATGGCATCATTACTGACATCGGTCAGACACAGAGAATCCATGCATTCTTTAGTGATCTCCATATATATATGTATTGTCTCATTTCCGGCAACGGCCGACAGCAGCAGCACAGGTTCTTTTGCTTAGCTGAAAAAGTGAGGTAGGCTACAACAGGGGGAACATAACCTGGACAACAGATGATTTTCTGTGGAAGTCCTAATAAACTTATCTCCTTCCCTACCCTCCTTCCCTCCTTCCCCCCTCCTTTTCCACCAGCCTCCTCTTCCTCCCCTCTTCTCTTTTCCCCTGATCTGTGGTGTGTGTCTGTGTGTGTGTGTGTGTGTGTGTGTGTGTGTGTGTGTGTGTGTGTGTGTGTGTGTGTGTGTGTGTGTGTGTGTGTGTGTGTGTGTGTGTGTGTGTGTGTGTGTGTCAGAAAAGAGAGAGAGAGAGAGAGAGAGAGGGATGCAAGAAAAAGCAGCTAGAAAAAGCTGTCTAATTGTGCCAGTGTAACTCTGGAGCTGTGAAAGTAGGCGGGAGACATTTTCATTTTATTTGAAAGGCTGGTTGAAGGAAGATGGAGGTCGCCGTCTGTCTCCGGCTTCAAACACTGACCTTGGCTGCTAATGATGCTAATCGTGCTAACTGGGCAAATGACAGTTCTCTCTCTGTGTGTGTGTGTGTGTGTGTGTGTGTGTGTGTGTGTGTGTGTGTGTGTGTGTGTGTGTGTGTGTGTGTGTGTGTGTGTGTGTGTGCACGTGCGTGCGCGCATGCATGCATATGTGAAAGAGAGAGCTTAAGAGAGCCATAGAGGCAATTTGTTAGCATGTAAAAAAAAAGGTATCACGTATATGCATGGACGTGTGTGTGTGTATGAGGGCGCATGTGAAAGTACCATAATCAAGAGCTGCTAACGCTAATGAGCCGGTGCTTTGAAGCGAACCGCCCGGCGAGGGCCCCACTCTTGCCAACTCATTAGCTGACCTGAGGAGTGCCTGATTAGAATGCTTTTGATGAAAATTTCAAGGATCTTTTTCTCCCAACTTTTTTTTTAACATTCAGATTTTTGTGAAGCAGGATAAATAGCTTATTGCACCAGTATCTCTCTCTCTCTCTTTTTGGGGGGGAGGGAAGGGTGTGTGCGTGTGATGGGGAAAGTGGGAGGTCATCTACTGCAAACACTTCAAAGGGGCTTCTGAAGAGCGCTGGATGAGATTGATTTGCTGTTTTTACTGCCGCTGAAATGTACAAATATGTGTAATGGGAGGAGAGAGTGGGAGAATGTTTCCTTTCACTCTTCAAACAACCTTGCATCATTGCGCGCTTGTGCAAACACACACGCACGCACGCACGCACGCACGCACGCACACACACACACACACACACACACACACACACACACACACACACACACACACACACACCTTCTTTCCTTAGAAGGAGGCAATAAACCCCCTCACTGTGTGCAAGAGCTTGTGTGATATGGAGTTACATTTGTTTCTTGAGAGTAAAACTTTTCAAACCCAAACTGGGACTTGCACCTACAGTACCTCGCCTCCAAATCCTTCCCAGATTTAGGCTTACTGTATAACTCAGTATACAATCATTGTGAATTCTCTCCCAAGACATTAGCTGAAGTACACTCTTGGCTCCCTAGAGCAGCTGTTGAACTACTGGACTTGGGTAAACCTCGACCACCTTGTTTTGACAATGCTTCCCACATTGTGCATAAACAATCCCATGGCTGGTTTCAGAGAAACTGGTTTGGCCACACAACAAAAGAATATTATGGAACTATTATGGAATCATTCTTATTCGTATTATTGTTCTTGTTGTGTTGTATTAGCTCGCCACACTAGCATTTCGCTGCTTGTACACCCAGAGTAGTGACAAATAAACCCTCTCGATTGTTTTTGTATTCTTGATTCAATACAGCAAGAAGTAACAAGGGCATAAATAAAGACGAGTGTGTTCCTTTGAAAAGGAATATTTGTGTCTGATGTTGAAGGGGGTTGTGGGTTTTGAGTGTGCTTCTTAGTGAGGTTTGGAGTTGGTGTGCTCCCACAGAGAAATAGTTGTGTTGTATTTCTTTTCACGTGCATACTGTAGGTAGAAACAAAACCAGTGTGTCTGTGTAGAAACATACCCGTTGATCTACAAAGAGGATTTCCCTGTGAGCTTCCAGTACTGTTCCCTTCCGCCAAACAATCCCTTAAACAAAGATCAGTGCTTACGTGGCACATCGGCCAAGATACAGCTTTTTCAGAGTGTAAACTTCAACTGTGTGTGTGTGTGTGTGTGTGTGTGTGTGTGTGTGTGTGTGTGTGTGTGTGTGTGTGTGTGTGTGTGTGTGTGTGTGTGTGTTTTTGTTTCAGTTGCAGTACATGGGACAACCAGAGAACTGAATATCTCATAGTGAATTTGGACAGACTGGAGTCTGAGAGGCAGTTCAAATACCACAGGCCCACAGGCTACAACCAACACTAAGACCACTGTGTGTGTGTGTGGGGGGGGGGTTGTTGGCGGTTTGGATGGCTGTGAGGGTTGATGCGAGGCAAAGGAAGTCCAACAGATATATAGTTTCACATATAATGTAACACACATCGACCTGTGTCAACACGTGGCATATGACTTACATACAAAGCTTAAGCAGCGGGCATATGAGAACACACACACACACACACACACACACACACACACACACACACACACACACACACACACACACACACACACACACACACACACACACACACACAGCAACAGCTGTCCTGGGCTTTGACCTCATCGTAAGTTATGCAGGAACCT
Source organism: Gymnoscopelus microlampas (assembly GCF_963454915.1). Classification (NCBI taxonomy): domain Eukaryota; kingdom Metazoa; phylum Chordata; class Actinopteri; order Myctophiformes; family Myctophidae; genus Gymnoscopelus; species Gymnoscopelus microlampas. Next base: position 30,179,488 of record NC_139953.1, read on the forward strand.
GCGGCACTGCAGCAACCCAAAATAATTAATTATATAAAGTATTTCCTGCTAATTGTTGGGCTGTAATTAATGAGCTAACCTTTGGAGAGATGGAGGAAGGTAGAGAGGGAAATTATTCATGTTGTTTTTGCATATATGAATATGCAAGAGCTACCCCCCCCTCCCTCCACCCAAGGAGGAACAAAAAAAACTACCCAATGATTCTATCTAAAGTACACTGTCGCACATGCAGGTGCACGCACGCACGCACGCACGCACACACACTCATACAATCTTATTGCTGCCGCTTCCTGTCATGTCACAGTTTGTATTTCTGTCTGTCTCTTCCACTCTCTCTCGCTTACGGTCATCTATTTAATGACTATAAGATATGACAACAACGGATTTGTATTTTGATGACATTAAACATCCCTCTGTTTGCTCTCAATGAAAGAGTAAATCTGGGTGCAGAGAAAAATGTTCCAACAGCTGTTTTTTAACAATAACTGTTGTGTTTTCTTGTTGTGTTCCTTGTTTCTTAGTTATACTTGGTGTTTTACAATACAGTTGTGTTTCTTTACATATTATAGAAATATATCTTCTTAGTTCTAGTTTTAATATACACTTGTGTACCTTTTGTTTTGTAGTGATGTCTGAGTGTTTCCTGTTTGCTGCTACATTACCTGTCTTGTCTCACCCTGTCATTTGCAAATGACGTTCACCTGTGTCTTTCACCTGTGTCTTGTTTAGCCCTAGCCAATCGTGTGTTGATTGTCCATAGATAAGCACCTGTGTCTCCAATGTGTTTCTGTTTGCCCTTCACTGCCAGTCTGTTTGTTGTATATGTAGTTGTCTGTGAGTATCTTAGTGTTTGATCTAGTCTCCTTGATTCGGTGTATGTACAGTGTAGGCTTTCTTCTTGTGCTTTTACAAGTGAAACTTGCAAGTGCCCTCCTTGTGTTCCCTGTTTTTTGTCATAATAAAAAAAAGAAAACCCCTTGTATCTGAACTAGTCTGCCTTGGTCTTTCTGTCCTGCACTCCCTCCTGACTCGCATAGTGACAGCAGTCTTCATTACTTTTGGAGTCTCTAATTCTCCCCTCTCACATTTTGGCTTGTTTGGCTTTTGGTTTGCATCCATCACCCAACTCCTTACTTCTAAGACATTTTAATTTCAATGACCCCCATATCTCAGAGTGTACAAATGGACCATTAGGGGTCCATTTGGTTCCATTTTGTACACTCTCGGGAGTTACAGAAATGTAAGGGAACATTCAGAACCCCCTCAAGAAACCATGAGGGTCCCCTGGACCCCACTTTGAAAACGACTGCTTTACACACATCCACTACAGATTCTGCTGACTAACTCACTCATAAACAATTGGTTAATTAGCCTTTGTCTTTATATTCATAATCAATTCTGTGTTTAAGTGTATTGCTCTTATTTTGTTTGAACTCTGAGGCAGGTTCACACTCTTGATTAAAACTGCTAGTTTTGGTCTTCTGAAATTGATAAATGACTTTAAGATATGACAATAAGGAATATGTGTTTTGATAACATTAAACATCCCTCTGTTTGCTCTCCAACCATCTGTTGCCTTTTTTGATGGTTTTTAACAATAACCTAAAACTCAAAAAGGTTGTGTCATAATGAACCCTGATCATCAGTGAATCTAGTAGATTCAGTCATTCTGTCAGGGGGAGAGGTGTTTGCTGTAGACTTTCAACTTTTGACCTGCCATCTCTCCCTTAAACTTCAAATATTACCTCGAGTTTCTAATTAGTGTGAAAAGCCTGGTGGCGCAAGAGAAAAGGAGAGGCCTCGCAGGTGGAAGGTTGGGGGTTTGAATCTTGGTCCTGGTAAATCTCTATCTTTGCTCTTTTTAAGGTGAGGAGCGTGGGATCAGCCCGCCTCCCTCCTCACGCCCTCTTTTAGCTCCGGTAGGAGGGGGAGGAGCATGGGTAAAGCCCACCTCCAGTGGGAGGAGCTTAATACATTTACATACGAAGCAAAGCAATTTTTTGTTGTATGTCATTGACATTATTAGTATTATAGACTTATTTGTTATTTTTTTGACCACTGTTTTATGTTTTTTTATTGAGGCACTTTGAAGTTTTGTATTGATTGTTGTTTTGGTTGTTTGAGATATTTTGTATTAGTTGTTGGAGTGGTCTTTTGTATTAATTGAGCTTTGAACCCTGAACCTTTGGTTTATAAACCCCTGATTCATCTATTAAGCCACGCTGGCATAGAAGATGCAATTGGGAATGTAATACTTAGCTCACCTTTTGCAATCTAGATGGAAAGTGAAAAATGCTCTTTGGGAGTTTTGAACCCAGAACCTTTGGTTTACAAACCCCTGATTCATCTATTGAGCCACGCTGGCATAGGAGATGGAATGGGGAATGTAATAGTTAACTCACCTTTTACAATTTAGATGGAAAGTGAAAAATGCTCTTTGGGAGCTTTGAACTCAGAACCCTCGGATTTTAAGCCCTTGATTTATCATTTGAGCCATGCTAACATGGAAGAAGCAATCGGGAATGTAATGCTTAACTCACCTTTCACAATTTAGATGGAAAGTGAAAAATGCTCTTTTGGAGCTTTGAACCCAGAACCTTCAGACTTTAAACCCCTGATTTATCATCTGAGCAATGCTAGCATGGAAGAAGCGATCGGGAATGTAATAGTTAACCCACCTTTCACAATTTAGATGGAAAGTGAAAAACGCTCTTTGTTAGCTTTGAACCCAGAACATTCAGATTCTAAACCCCTGATTTATCATCTGAGCCATGCTAGCATGGAAGAAGCAATCGGGAATGTAATAGTCAGAGGTGGGACAAAGTCCCTATGTTGCAAGTCCAAGTCGAGTCTCAAGTCTCTGCTCTCAAGTCCCGAGTCAAGTCCAAGTCAACACAGCCAAGTCCCAAGTCAAGTCCAAGTCCTCAGCTTTTTGTTTCGAGTCCCACACAAGTCCTTAGCATTTTGGTTCGAGTCCCACACAAGTCCTAACCTTTTGTTTCAAGTCCCAAACAAGTCCTAACCTTTTGTTTCGAGTCCCAAACAAGTCCTAACGTTTTGTTTCGAGTCCCAAACAAGTCAAAATGTTAATTCAAGATATGTAAAGATTTACATAAATCATGAGCATTTTTCACGATTTGCATTTGTTTTAAAACATGGGTTCTTCCAGGCCAACAGAACGCAGATACTGTACTTTTAATTTCCTCCTTGAGGACAGGGTTTAAAATGGCCCTTTTTAATTAATATAATGTAATTTTGTACAATCTGTATGGTAGAGTATGTTACTACAATATAACTTATACAATCAGGGTGGTTGTATTTTGTCTCCCTGCTCTTCTATTGAGACATTTAGATAATGTCAAAGGCCATGTCTCACCTAGACACAGGATCTGACACAAATTCAGTGTATCCTCTGATCAAGTCATAATGAACCCTGATCATCAGTGAATCTAGTAGATTCAGTCATTCTGTCAGGGGGAGAGATGTTTGCTGTAGACTTTCAACTTTTGACCTGCCACCTCTCCCTTAAACTTCAAATATTACCTCGAGTTTCTAATTAGTGTGAAAAGCCTGGTGGCGCAAGAGAAAAGGAGAGGCCTCACAGGTGGAAGGTTGGGGGTTTGAATCTTGGTCCTGGTAAATCTCTATCTTTGCTCTTTTTAAGGTGAGGAGCCTGGGATCAGCCCGCCCCCCTCCTCACGCCCTCTTTTAGCTCCGGTAGGAGGGGGAGGAGCATGGGTAAAGCCCACCTCCAGTGGGAGGAGCTTAATACATTTACATACGAAGCAAAGCAATTTTTTGTTGTATGTCATTGACATTATTAGTATTATAGCTGACTTATTTGTTATTTTTTTGACCACTGTTTTATGTTTTTTTATTGAGGCACTTTGAAGTTTTGTATTGATTGTTGTTTTGGTTGTTTGAGATATTTTGTATTAGTTGTTGGAGTGGTCTTTTGTATTAATTGAGCTTTGAACCCTGAACCTTTGGTTTATAAACCCCTGATTCATCTATTAAGCCACGCTGGCATAGAAGATGCAATTGGGAATGTAATACTTACCTCACCTTTTGCAATCTAGATGGAAAGTGAAAAATGCTCTTTGAAAGTTTTGAACCCAGAACCTTTGGTTTACAAACCCCTGATTCATCTATTGAGCCACGCTGGCATAGGCATAGGAGATGGAATGGGGAATGTAATAGTTAACTCACCTTTTACAATTTAGATGGAAAGTGAAAAATGCTCTTTGGGAGCTTTGAACCCGGAACCCTCGGACTTTAAGCCCTTGATTTATCATTTGAGCCATGCTAACATGGAAGAAGCAATCGGGAATGTAATGCTTAACTCACCTTTCACAATTTAGATGGAAAGTGAAAAATGCTCTTTTGGAGCTTTGAACCCAGAACCTTCAGACTTTAAACCCCTGATTTATCATCTGAGCAATGCTAGCATGGAAGAAGCGATCGGGAATGTAATAGTTAACCCACCTTTCACAATTTAGATGGAAAGTGAAAAACGCTCTTTGTTAGCTTTGAACCCAGAACATTCAGATTCTTAACCCCTGATTTATCATCTGAGCCATGCTAGCATGGAAGAAGCAATCGGGAATGTAATAGTTAACTCACCTTTCACAATTTAGATGGAAAGTGAAAAATGTTCTTCGGGAGTTTTGAACCTACATTATTCCGATTAAGAACCCCTGAGTTATCATTGAGAATGTAATGATTAACTGAGAATGTAATACTTCACCCACCTTTGAGAATTTAGACGGAGAGTGACTTTTCTTTCTTCTGGAGTTTTGGCCCTTAAACTTTCTGTTTATAAACCACTGATTTAACGTTTGAGCCACACTAGCATTGAAGATGCAACCGAGAATGTAATATTTAACCCACCTTTTAGAATTTAGATAGCGTGATGATAATGTTCTTCATGAGGTTTGATCCCTGAACCTTTTAATTATACAAGTAAGACGCGCAAACGCGGGAGGCGAACGCAAAAAAAAAAAAAAGAATGAAAAAAAAATATTTAAAAAAAGTAACCAATACAAATTAAAAAATAAATAAAAATAAATTCTGCGTTAAAATGAGCATCTTAGAAAAATACAAATTCACAAAAAAAAAACTTTGAATGGTTTTGAACAATTCAACAAAGGGTTTGAAGTGCCTGTTTCACCCACTTCCGGGGGGGCGGAGCCAAAATCCGAGCCCGAAGTATTTGTTCGTAGACCCCCACTTAGGGGGGGTAGAAAAAGTTTCGGAGCGATTCGGGCACTTTTCATTTAACATGGGGTTTCAATGGGGAGTTTTTAGGAGCCTTCTCCGGGGCGTGGCTTCCGGGGGAAGGGGCGGGCTTAAACGCAACCTTGACAGGTGTGTTCAGTTTTCAAAGACCTTTCATTTGATATATGGTACGTCTATATTGGACATTTACTTGGCTGCACACAGGCAGTGCACACAATAGTGCACACAGAGACACACACACACACACAAGCCGAGCACGGTGTCATAGTAAGCTCCACTTGCGCGGAGGCGCGCCTCCTAACGCTGTGTTCGCAATCAACTCTAAATTGCCTGAAACGTACTCCTAACAGGTTTTCGGGGGGACGATTTTGGCCTCCACACTTAGTGATTTTTTCGGATTTAACTTTCGTTTCGGTTTCGTTTCGGTAGTGACCCAATGGTGAAAAAATAAATTTACTAAGTCCAGAGCTCGATGAATGTTAGGGACCAAAAAAAGTGTTACTACAAAGTACTACCAATCAACTCTAAATTGCCTGAAACGTACTCCTAACAGGTTTTCGGGGGGGGCGATTTTGGCCTCCACACTTAGTGATTTTTTCGGATTTAACTTTTGTTTCGGTTTCGTTTCGGTAGTGACCCAATGGTGAAAAAATAAATTTACCAAGTCCAGAGCTCGATGAATGTTAGGGACCAAAAAAAGTGTCACTACAAAGTACTACCAATCAACTCTAAATTGCCTGAAACGTACTCCTAACAGGTTTTCGGGGGGACGATTTTGGCCTCCACACTTAGTGATTTTTTCGGGTTTAACTTTCGTTTCGGTTTCGTTTCGGTAGTGACCCAATGGTGAAAAAATAAATTTACTAAGTCCAGAGCTCGATGAATGTTAGGGACCAAAAAAAGTGTCACTACAAAGTACTACCAATCAACTCTAAATTGCCTTAAACGTACTCCTAACCGGTTTTCGGGGGGACGATTTTGGCCTCCACACTTAGTGATTTTTTCGGATTTAACTTTCGTTTCGGTTTCGTTTCGGTAGTGACCCAATGGTGAAAAAATAAATTTACTAAGTCCAGAGCTCGATGAATGTTAGGGACCAAAAAAAGTGTCACTACAAAGTACTACCAATCAACTCTAAATTGCCTGAAACATACTCCTAACAGGTTTTCGGGGGGGCGATTTTGGCCTCCACACTTAGTGATTTTTTCGGATTTAACTTTTGTTTCGGTTTCGTTTCGGTAGTGACCCAATGGTGAAAAAATAAATTTACCAAGTCCAGAGCTCGATGAATGTTAGGGACCAAAAAAAGTGTCACTACAAAGTACTACCAATCAACTCTAAATTGCCTGAAACGTACTCCTAACAGGTTTTCGGGGGGACGATTTTGGCCTCCACACTTAGTGATTTTTTCGGATTTAACTTTCGTTTCGGTTTCGTTTCGGTAGTGACCCAATGGTGAAAAAATAAATTTACTAAGTCCAGAGCTCGATGAATGTTAGGGACCAAAAAAAGTGTCACTACAAAGTACTACCAATCAACTCTAAATTGCCTGAAACGTACTCCTAACAGGTTTTCGGGGGGACGATTTTGGCCTCCACACTTAGTGATTTTTTCGGATTTAACTTTCGTTTCGGTTTCATTTCGGTAGTGACCCAATGGTGAAAAAATAAATTTACTAAGTCCAGAGCTCGATGAATGTTAGGGACCAAAAAAAGTGTCACTACAAAGTACTACCAATCAACTCTAAATTGCCTGAAACGTACTCCTAACAGGTTTTCGGGGGGGCAATTTTGGCCTCCACACTTAGTGATTTTTTCGGATTGAACTTTCGTTTCGGTTTCGTTTCGGTAGTGACCCAATGGTGAAAAAATAAATTTACCAAGTCCAGAGCTCGATGAATGTTAGGGACCAAAAAAAGTGTCACTACAAAGTACTACCAATCAACTCTAAATTGCCTGAAACGTACTCCTAACAGGTTTTCGGAGGGACAATTTTGGCCTCCACACTTAGTGATTTTTTCGGGTTTAACTTTCGTTTCGGTTTCGTTTCGGTAGTGACCCAATGGTGAAAAAATAAATTTACTAAGTCCAGAGCTCGATGAATGTTAGGGACCAAAAAAAGTGTCACTACAAAGTACTACCAATCAACTCTAAATTGCCTGAAACGTACTCCTAGCAGGTTTTCGGGGGGACGATTTTGGCCTCCACACTTAGTGAGTTTTTCGGTTTTAACTTTCGTTTCGGTTTCGTTTCGGTAGTGACCCAATGGTGAAAAAATAAATTTACTAAGTCCAGAGCTCGATGAATGTTAGGGACCAAAAAAAGTGTCACTACAAAGTACTACCAATCAACTCTAAATTGCCTTAAACTTACTCCTAACAGGTTTTCGGGGGGACGATTTTGGCCTCCACACTTAGTGATTTTTTCGGATTTAACTTTCGTTTCGGTTTCATTTCGGTAGTGACCCAATGGTGAAAAAATAAATTTACTAAGTCCAGAGCTCGATGAATGTTAGGGACCAAAAAAAGTGTCACTACAAAGTACTACCAATCAACTCTAAATTGCCTGAAACGTACTCCTAACAGGTTTTCGGGGGGGCAATTTTGGCCTCCACACTTAGTGATTTTTTCGGATTGAACTTTCGTTTCGGTTTCGTTTCGGTAGTGACCCAATGGTGAAAAAATAAATTTACCAAGTCCAGAGCTCGATGAATGTTAGGGACCAAAAAAAGTGTCACTACAAAGTACTACCAATCAACTCTAAATTGCCTGAAACGTACTCCTAACAGGTTTTCGGGGGGGCAATTTTGGCCTCCACACTTAGTGATTTTTTCGGGTTTAACTTTCGTTTCGGTTTCGTTTCGGTAGTGACCCAATGGTGAAAAAATAAATTTACTAAGTCCAGAGCTCGATGAATGTTAGGGACCAAAAAAAGTGTCACTACAAAGTACTACCAATCAACTCTAAATTGCCTGAAACGTACTCCTAGCAGGTTTTCGGGGGGACGATTTTGGCCTCCACACTTAGTGAGTTTTTCGGTTTTAACTTTCGTTTCGGTTTCGTTTCGGTAGTGACCCAATGGTGAAAAAATAAATTTACTAAGTCCAGAGCTTGATGAATGTTAGGGACCAAAAAAAGTGTCACTACAAAGTACTACCAACAAGTAAGACGCGCGAACGCGGGAAGCGAATTAACAAAAAAAAAAATGAATGAAAAAAAAATATTTAAAAAAAAGTAACCAATAAAATTTAAAAAATAAATAAAAATAAATTCTGCGTTAAAATGAGCATCTTAGAAAAATACGAATTCACAAAAAAAAAACGTTGAAAGGTTTTGAACAATTCAACAAAGTGTTTGAAGTGCCTGTTTCACCCACTTCCGGGGGGGCGGAGCCAAAATCCGAGCACAAAGTATTTGTTCGTAGACCCCCACTTAGGGGGGGTAGAAAAAGTTTCGGAGCGATTCGGGCACTTTTCATTTAACATGGGGTTTCAATGGGGAGTTTTTAGGAGCCTTCTCCGGGGCGTGGCTTCCGGGGGAAGGGGCGGGCTTAAACGCAACCTTGACAGGTGTGTTCAGTTTTCAAAGACCTTTCATTTGATGTATGGTACGTCTATATTGGACATTTACTTGGCTGCACACAGGCAGTGCACACAATAGTGCACTCAGAGACACACACACACACACACACACACACACACACACACACACACACACACACACACACACACACACACACACACACACACACACACACAAGCCGAGCACGGTGTCATAGTAAGCTCCAACGCTGCGTTCGCAAAAAGCCTGAATAATACCTCGAGCCACACTAACATGGAAAACTCACGTAAGAATGCAATACTTAACCAACCTATTAGATTGAGAGTGAAAAATTATATTAAGGAGTTCCAAACTCTAAACCTTCAGCTTATAAATCCCTGGTATATCTCCTGAGCCACACGGATATGGAAGATGCAACTCTATTTAATGACTATAAGATATGACAATAACGGATTTGTATTTTGATGACATTAAACATCCCTCTGTTTGCTCTCAATGAAAGAGTAAATCTGGGTGCAGAGAAAAATGTTCCAACAGCTGTTTTTTAACAATAACTGTTGTGTTTTCTTGTTGTGTTCCCTGTTTCTTAGTTATACTTGGTGTTTTACAATACAGTTGTGTTTCTTTACACATTATAGAAATATATCTTCTTAGTTCTAGTTTTAATTTACACTTGTGTACCTTTTGTTTTGTAGTGATGTCTGAGTGTTTCATGTTTGCTGCTACAGTACCTGTCTTGTCTCACCCTGTCATTTGCAAATGACGTTCACCTGTGTCTTGTTTAGCCCTAGCCAATCGTGTGTTGATTGTCCATAGATAAGCACCTGTGTCTCCAATGTGTTTCTGTTTTCCCTTCACTACCAGTCTGTTTGTTGTATATGTAGTTGTCTGTGAGTATCTTAGTGTTTGATCTAGTCTCCTTGATTCGGTGTATGTACAGTGTAGGCTTTCTTCTTGTGCTTTTACAAGTGAAACTTGCAAGTGCCCTCCTAGTCCTTCTCGTGCTCCTTGTGTTCCCTGTTTTTTGTCATAATAAAAAAAAGAAAACCCCTTGTATCTGAACTAGTCTGCCTTGGTCTTTCTGTCCTGCACTCCCTCCTGACTCGCATAGTGACAGCAGTCTTCATTACTTTTGGAGTCTCTCATTCTCCCCTCTCACATTTTGGCTTGTTTGGTTTTTGGTTTGCATCCATCATCCAACTCCTTACTTCTAAGACATTTTAATTTCAATGACCCCCATATCTCAGAGTGTACAAATGGACCATTAGGGGTCCATTTGGTTCCATTTTGTACACTCTCGGGAGTTACAGAAATGTAAGGGAACATTCAGAACCCCCTCAAGAAACCATGAGGGTCCCCTGGACCCCACTTTGAAAACCACTGCTTTACACACATCCACTACAGATTCTGCTGACTAACTCACTCATAAACAATTGGTTAATTAGCCTTTGTCTTTATATTCATAATCAATTCTGTGTTTAAGTGTATTGCTCTTATTTTGTTTGAACTCTGAGGCAGGTTCACACTCTTGATTAAAACTGCTAGTTTTGGTCTTCTGAAATTGATAAATGACTTTAAGATATGACAATAAGGAATATGTGTTTTGATAACATTAAACATCCCTCTGTTTGCTCTCCAACCATCTGTTGCCTTTTTTGATGGTTTTTAACAATAACCTAAAACTCAAAAAGGTTGTGTCATAATGAACCCTGATCATCAGTGAATCTAGCAGATTCAGTCATTCTGTCAGGGGGAGAGGTGTTTGCTGTAGACTTTCAACTTTTGACCTGCCACCTCTCCCTTAAACTTCAAATATTACCTCGAGTTTCTAAATAGTGTGAAAAGCCTGGTGGCGCAAGAGAAAAGGAGAGGCCTCGCAGGTGGAAGATTGGGGGTTTGAATCTTGGTCCCGGTAAAGCTCTATCTTTGCTCTTTTTAAGGCAAGGAGCGTGGGATCAGCCCGCCTCCCTCCTCACGCCCTCTTTTAGCTCCGGTAGGAGGGGGAGGAGCATGGGTAAAGCCCACCTCCAGTGGGAGGAGCTTAATACATTTACATACGAAGCAAAGCAATTTTTTGTTGTATGTCATTGACATTATTAGTATTATAGCTGACTTATTTGTTATTTTTTTGACCACTGTTTTATGTTTTTTTATTGAGGCACTTTGAAGTTTTGTATTGATTGTTTGAGATATTTTGTATTAGTTGTTGGAGTGGTCTTTTGTATTAATTGAGCTTTGAACCCTGAACCTTTGGTTTATAAACCCCTGATTCATCTATTTAGCCACGCTGGCATAGAAGATGCAATTGGGAATGTAATACTTAGCTCACCTTTTGCAATCTAGATGGAAAGTGAAAAATGCTCTTTGGGAGTTTTGAACCCAGAACCTTTGGTTTACAAACCCCTGATTCATCTATTGAGCCAGATGGAATGGGGAGTGTAATAGTTAACTCACTTTTTACAATTTAGATGGAAAGTGAAAAATGCTCTTTGGGAGCTTTGAACCCAGAACCCTCGGATTTTAAGCCCTTGATTTATCATTTGAGCCATGCTAACATGGAAGAAGCAATTGGGAATGTAATCGTTAACTCACCTTTCACAATTTAGATGGAAAGTGAAAAATACTCTTTTGGAGCTTTGAACCCAGAACCTTCGGACTTTAAACCCCTGATTTATCATCTGAGCCATGCTAGCATGGAAGAAGCAATCGGGAATGTAATAGTTAACTCACCTTTCACAATTTAGATGGAAAGTGAAAAATGCTCTTTGGGAGTTTTGAACCCAGAACCTTTGGTTTACAAACCCCTGATTCATCTCTTGAGCCACGCTGGCATAGGAGATGCAATGGGGAATTTAATAGTTAACTCACCTTTTACAATTTAGATGGAAAGTGAAAAATGCTCTTTGGGAGTTTTGAACCTAGAACCCTCGGATTTTAAGCCCTCGATTTATCATCTGAGCCATGCTAACATGGAATAAGCAATCGGGAATGTAATGGTTAACTCACTTTTCACAATTTAGATAGAAAGTGAAAAATGCTCTTTGGGAGCTTTGAACCCAGAACCTTCGTACTTTAAACCCCTGATTTATCATCTGAGCCATGCTAGCATGGAGGAAGTGATCGGGAATGTAATAGTCAACCCACCTTTCACAATTTAGATGGAAAGTGAAAAATGCTCTTTGTTAGCTTTGAACCCAGAGCCTTCAGATTCTAAACCCCTGATTTATCATCTGAGCCATGCTGGCATGGAAGAAGCAATCAGGAATGTAATAGTTAACTCACCTTTCACAATTTAGATGGAAAGTGAAAAATGTTCTTTGGGATTTTTGAACCCACATTATTCCGATTATGAACCCCTGATTTATCATTTGAACCATGGTTTGTACTCCTGACTCATGTGAAGTTGCATCATAATCTAAGGACTTAAAAAAATGCACGATTTTGATTGTATGACCTATGGTTAAAGAGTCATAGGCCAAAACATGAAGATTTGGGGCAGAGGTTCGTCCTTGGCCTACTGGGGCTGTGCTTGCAAAGTTTCATGCCCATGTGTGTGTGCACGCACATCCATGTCCAGGCATTCATCTGTGATGTTATGAGTTGCTTTGTAAGTGGCTGCTGGTTTCATCTCATTTCTTGTGCTTTGTGATTTTAGAATAAAGATTACATTTCACATTCGCATCACAGTCTAGCTGACCTCTCTAGGTGTGTGTGTGTTTGTGTGTGTGTGTGTGTGTGTGTGTGTGTGTGTGTGTGTGTGTGTGTGTGTGTGTGTGTGTGTGTGTGTGTGTGTGTGTGTGTGTGTGTGTGGGGGGGGGGGGGGGGGGTTCAGACGACAGGCTGTGCATATCATCCGGAGCCCACATTGATTCTTTAGGTTGGGTGAGGAGAACAGTAGCTAATTGAATGGATGAATAATATATTTGTGAATAATGAATGAATATGTTGTTCTGGAGGAAGAAACCACCTCTCAGGTGGGATGAGCAGTGTGTGTAATGTATGTGTGGTATACACTGTGTGGTATATTATGTATGCCTGATTCTTGTGAGTGCATGTGCTGTATGACTGCATGCGCATGGGTTGTGTGTGTGTGTGTGTGTGTGTGTGTGTGTGTGTGTGTGTGTGTGTGTGTGTGTGTGTGTGTGTGTGTGTGTGTGTGCCTGCATGCATGCACTCATTAACTCCGATGCATTATCATACGAAATAGATACAATGTGATCAATGCAATTGATGGGAAATAGACCACCGCACATCCAAATTAATCGACGCACGCACGCACGCACGCACGCACGCACGCACGCACGCGCGCACGCACGCACGCACACACACACACACACACACACACACACACACACACACACACACACACACACACACACCACAGTAGAGAACACATTGACTGTATAGCACTATGTTGGCATTTCTGATGAGCTACTGTATGATGCTTTTGGGCATGCTAGCCCATCAGTATTCAGGACACCTCCATTCCCTCAAAGCACCTCTCCTCCTCCTCCTTCTTCTTCTATGGTACTTTCAGAGATGGAGGAGGCTCCGCCCATCAGCTGTCATCTTGCCCACTTCATCAATAAGGCATAGACACGCATACCTCACTGACCATGCCCCCCCTGTCTGTCTATGCACAACAATCGTTGAGCGTGTGTTTGTGCGCGCACGCGCGCGCGCGCACACACACACACACACACACACACACACACACACACACACACACACACACACACACACACACACACACACACACACATTGTTGTGAAGGTGGTAGTCCCAGGTGGACTGATTAAGTTTTCATGGATGTCCTCAGGGCGAAACACTTAGGGGTTAACCAGCTTCCTCTACCAGAATTAGAAGAGTTAAAAGTCTGCCCTTTTTTCCCCACTCATCCCTTTATTCTCACCCCTCTGCTTTTCCTCTCCTCTCCTCTCACTGACAGGTTTGTATATTTCACGAGAATGACAAAAGTCAATCATTAATATAATCTCACAGATAATGAGGCAGTCCGTTTTCTGAAGCCAACTCGTTTTGTTCCTCAAAATATTTAAACTGAGATTTTCAGTGAGCGACACCATCATTGGATGGAGTATAGTTTCAGCACTATATGGCACCAGGACAGTACGTGACAAAGACAAAAAGAGAGACGCATGCAGTTACTTTCCGTCAGTCACTCACTGTCTGCTATTGCAGGCAGGCTGAACCAAACGTCTACTGCTAGCTAGCCTACTTGCCTTTGTTCACTCAGGTCTCTCTTCCCTTGTTTACGCAACTAAATAAATAGCTGCGGTACTGTTGTTGCTTAATCCTCAGAGCACTCTTATCCCATGGCTACTTGCCCTGTTGCTGTTGTTCTTTGACAAACGTTCATGGAACTTAACACTGATATTGCACTTTGTAAGTACCTCTGGATGAGAGTGTCTGCAAACTGCTACATCTTTGTCTTTTCTAGTTGCTTCAGACGAAAGCCTTTTTCTTTTATCCACAGGAATTTTAAATCAAGGGCTGACTGCTGAATAGGAGTTTGCGTGTAGATTTCAGATTTCTTAAATTTTTCTTGTAATACTAAATAGGCATCGACGGACTTATGGAAGTACAAACTCTTTAATTGTCTCCGCCTTCAACGAAGGCCGGAGTCTATGCTTTCGCCCCTGTCCGTCCGTGTGTCTGTTAGCAGTTAATCCCTGGCACCGTTGGACCTATCGGCATGAAACTACACACACACTCCCTGTAGGCCAAGGAAGACCCTACGCACGCACACGTGTGTGTGTGTGTGTGTGTGTGTGTGTGTGTGTGTGTGTGTGTGTGTGTGTGTGTGTGTGTGTGTGTGTGTGTGTGTGTGTGTGTGTGTGTGTGTGTGTGTGTGTTTCCCCATTTGACCAACATTAGATGATAATGATCCTCTCTATCGAACCTGGAGGCGGGCTCCTGACATTTCAGTTCAAAACCAGTCTCACAACATGGAAGTATGTGGAAGA
>NC_139953.1:30214268-30229268 GCF_963454915.1 Gymnoscopelus microlampas
TGACCGCAGACCGCCAGGTGACTGGAGGTTCATCTACGTTGGGAATGTTTGAAGCGGTTGAATTATAAAAAGGAGACTTCCAAGGGTTTTGGGGTCATTTTACTGTGGCAGAAACTAAAATGGTGGCCATTGAATATTTAATCACTATCAACCCTGGTGGCCCTATTTTGGTTCATAATAAGTGAAAATTGTCAAACATTTTCCAGAATGTCCAAAAGATTATCAAACAAATTCAAAATAGTAAAAGTAGCTGTATCGACAAGCTCACAACCTGTTGCGATGTGATGTGTTGAGATCTTAAAGATCCACTTCCTTAGCTATGCGTCATATGATGACATACTGTATATCTATAGGGCTTAAGAGGTTAAAGGTCTATTCGCTCATTCAGCATCACCAGGCGGAAATTATGAACAGAGCATCATGAGGCTCTGTTCTATTTTCTACACCCTTGGTTCCCACACAAACCAGTTGAATACTTTCTACTATGGGACAATATGAATATTTGGACACTTTATATTAAGGTACACATTCACCATTAACTAGTTGCTTATTAGCACGTACTGTATTCTGTATCAGTAGCATATTGGCAGTCATTACAGAACAATAGGTACAGAAGAATAACGTCATAATAAAGACACCCTCAAACAAATATTAATAAAGTATACAGATGTATACACCCTATATAATCATGCCGCCTGCGGCACATGATGCAGAACATGCAGACACCCTCAATAAATATTAAAGTATACAGACTAGATGTACGGTATACACCCTATACAATCATCCTGCCAAATGCAGACCATGAAAGGAGTAGCAGGCTAAGAATATAGTTATGACATCAGCACAAGTTCCACAGGTAACATGACACATGACAACAGAGCGGATGTTACAATAGTCACAACAACGGCGTAATGCAGAGAGTCAATTACCCTATGCGTTATACATTCTCATAGCAAATGGCACAAAGGACCGCCAAAGGCCCTTTACCCCAAGCCTCATCTTGGGGTTAAGGAATAAGTCCTTCCAATTGCTCACTCTCTCGTCAATCTTCATTCTTTTCTATTCTGCACGACCTTATTCTACAACTACTAGGCCATTAACTAAGGGTTTTCCCTCAATAACCTCCTAATGACATATTTAAAATGTTCATAGTGAGTAAGGAAGTTGTTATACTGTACATGAATTATATTATGATTGGCTTAGTGTGGGATTTATAAGGTAGTAGTACCACAAGAATAGTCCTTCTTCCTTAATAAATAATAAAGAACATGGTCACAAATCCAAAACTATGTGTTAATAGTGTCCAAATAACTCAAAATTGTGTCTTTCTAACTCAGAATATGTGTTCCATTCGAAAGTGAGGCTATAAGTAACATCCTACCTCACTGATGTGAAAGTGGAGCTGCAGCTAATTCACAGCTATGTACAGTATATGATGTCAGGTGTAGTGCACATGACTCAGTGTGTGTGTGTGTGTGTGTGTGTGTGTGTGTGTGTGTGTGTGTGTGTTTGTGTGTGTGTGTGTGTGTGTGTGTGTGTGTGTGTGTGTGTGTGTGTGTGTGTGTGTGTGTGTGTGTGTGTGTGTGTGTGTGTGTGTGTGTGTGTGTGTGAGAGAGAGAGAGAGAGAGAGAGAGAGTGTGTGTGTGTGAGAGAGTGTGTGAGAGTGTGTATCAGTGAGTTAGACAGAGGCTGTGTAAGGGCTGATTAGCGATTAGTAGGGTCTTGGGGGCTGACTCTGAAACTGATCAGTATTTCCTGTCTGTCGGAGCTTTAGGGAACAAATCCTAACATTAGCTCAGCTCTCATCTGCCTGCTGAAGTGCTAGGAGCAGCCTGCCAGGCAGAGGCCATGTATCTATCTCCAACGGCAACGGAATCTCTGCCAGCCTTGTCTCATCTAGTATCATCACTAATGAAGATCACACGATCAGTGTAAATGGTATACCACTGTGAGTTTCCCCTGTAACGTTCTATTGATTAAATGTATGCTCCATTGTATATGACAAAATTTAAACCGGGCTTAAAGCGGTTTCATCTCGTCGCAACTCTTTGGTCTGAACTAGGCTTAACATCTATATCAAGGTTCATGTGATGTAATTCGTAAAAAAGTCAAACGCTTTAAAGGGCATGCAGTGCAGGAGGTAGAGCAGCTGCTTGGGACAGCCGCCTGGGACACAGTGTTAGTGTCAAAGTGTCCTTGAGCAAGACACTTAACCCCTAACGGCAACTGTCAGATTGGTGCCTTGCATGGTTTCCTCTGCAATCGGGCGCTGCATTCACAATGTGTGGCATTTTGTGCAAAAAGAAAAAAAAAAAAAGAAACTTTGGTAGCCAATCGGAACGGAATATGAGAAATGTGATAGATACGTCTTGATCACATGACTAGAGATAATGTATACGATTTGTGTGAGGTATGGAAAAAATGTGTAGGACTAGTAACAAAAAATGTGTAGCAAAGATCTGTCTCATGGCGGATTCTTCCTTGTCCTGCTGGAAGTGTGACCACCAATCGGTCCAGTGGTGCTTGTAGCATGTCGTACAAAACAGGCCCCTCCAGAAAACTTTGAAAGCCAATCGTATTCGGAATATAATCTAAAAAATCTGACAGATAAATCTTGATCACATGAGTATAGAGATAATGTGTACCAATTTGGGTGAGATTTGGACAAAATCTGTAGGAGTAGTAGCAAAAACTGTGTTTTGCAAAGAAAGTGCAACATGATGGAAAACTTGTCAGGTGGAAATGGCCGTGGCTTACTTAGGGAATTCCGTTATGATCCAAGGAATCCAAGGGAAAACATATTTTGATTGTATGAGCTACGGTTGAAGAGTTATCGGCCAAAACGTGAATCGGCTTGTTAATGCGCTATCATGAGGCAGATTTGAAAAATTTAGGGTGGCATTTCTTCCTCTGCTTAGTGGAAATGTGCGTGCAAAGTTTCACAGCAATTGTTCATGATTTGAGGCATTTTGTTCAAAATGAGCCACTCCTACAAAATTTGGAAGACAATCTAGCCAATCAGGATGGAATATGAAAATCGGACATATCAGTCTTGATCGCATGACTATAGAAATAATGTGTACCGATTTGTGTGATGTTTGAACAAAACCTGTAGGATTAATATAAGAAAAAAGTGAATCGGCCTCCTGGTGGCGCTATAAAAGGTTGATGTAAAACATTTGGGAGAGAGGTGACCCCAAATCCTATCATTACACATCCCTCAAAAACCGAAAAATCATCATAGCATAGTGAGTCCCCTCAGTCAACAGACTATCATTCATACATACATACATTGACATAATTTCTTGACAATTCCAACGCAACCAAATTATCAATCAACAAAAACGAAATCATGAAACCCATTTGATCAAAACAACAAAAACCCATTAGTAAACTAAACATGAAGGCTCTCTGGCTCTAAAAAGACAGTACACAATATGGCAGAATATTTGACCACGGTGACTAATAAACTGAGACAAATCTTAACAGCGTACACAGAGTGCATTGTCTGGACATCGAGAAAGGCTGATGACAGTGACTGCTCAGAGAGTACAGGCTGTGCTCTGACTGCAGTCAAGGAGTGGTGGAGACAGAGCTTCACTTCTTGACCACATGTAAACATAAAGATACAAGAACAGAAAAGAAAAGGGTGATGCCCAGGCAATCTCCTACTTCTGAGAAAGCAGAATGTTCAAGGTCAATAGCAATGATCAACTATCATCAAAAAGGTCTCAAATACTAGCCAGTAAATAGTTATATAACTTATGTATGCCGGTCAGTGTCATGTCGCATGATACTGACCATGATACTAAGGATAATTCCTTTTAACAGGTCGTTCATGAAAGTCCTTGCGGTCTTGTTTCCAATGAGAACCTGTGAGCAATTAGGGGTTAAGAGTCTTGCTCAGGGACAAATTTCATTTCATCGACACATATGCTGGCCTGGCCAGGAATCGAACCTGGGGCAACCAGGGCCTCTGGCTCCCTAGGCGGGCTCACTAACCACTCAGCTATGGCCACCCCTTATTACTGACCATGATACTGACTGATTGATTGGAAGCTAGTGCACAAGCATAAAAGTTGAGGTTTTCTCAGCTTTGATGCCACGCTTTTTTCTGCGCGTTGAACGTCCCAACGCTGTTATAAAAACATGGATACACTTGTCTCCATAGACTTTATATTGAAACTCGATGCTCAATCAGAATGTACCAGTGTCCACTCCTTATGCTGTTGGGCCTTATTAGCTTGTTCTTTCATCAAGGTTTACTTGATGGCTCTGACGCAGGTAGACTTATATGAAGTTCTTTATAATGTGTTTAAAGGAGCTGCCCATTGGAACGTATTAAGTTCTCCGTTGTATTGTATAATGACAACAACCATGCTAGGATTGGCTAGAACAGCCTCAGCCACAGCCCCCAAAGTTGCCAGGGGGCGTAAAGGAGAGGGGGCCAAAATCATGCAAGAAATACATTTGAATTAACATTTTTAGCATACATAATATTATGCTCAAAATGTGTCAATAGTTTTAAAGAACAGATATACAAGCTCTACCAGCTCACAGTGCATCAGAGGGCAGAGGATATGGCTGTTTGGGGGTACTTGGCATGGAAACGTTAGGGAACCCCTGGGCTAGAAACACGTTTTTAGTTAGAATTGTGGGGGAATGTTGAATGGCTGGGGTATAATGGTACCGGGTATAAAGCTAAAGCCTGAAGTGCTAGAGGCTCATTGGCAGTGACATGTGTCAATCTCTGCAGGAGGCCACACCCACCGTGGCCAGACCAAACACAGTCAGATGGGAAACTGTCAGCCGCTCATAACCAAGTCCCTTTCATGTGTGCCTTTTGTGTGTGTGTGTGTGTGTGTGTGTGTGTGTGTGTGTGTGTGTGTGTGTGTGTGTGTGTGTGTGCGTGTGCGTGTGCGTGTCCGTGTGCGTGTGTGTGTGTGCACGCACGTGTGCGTGTGCGTGTGTGTGTGCGTGTGTGTGTGTTTGTGTGTGTGTGTGCACACGAGAAAGGGAAAAGGGGGCAGAAACAGAGGGTGTATTCCAATCAGTCCTGTTTGCTGTGGACGCACACAGCAATGTGCCTGTACACTCACAATGTTGCGTGTGGTTTTGTCTGTGTCGTTCAATATTGATTATATTTGCGTTCGAGTGTGGACACCCGCGCCGCGTGTGCACATGTGTTTGTATGAGTGTGAATGTATATTTTGTAAACATCAGCCCCACCCCTCCTCATGGCCCCCGCTCCCTCCGCATCAATCCCACCAACCCCCTTCAGTGTCTGTCAGGACGCCAACATCAAAGACATTCTAGCTCTGGGCATCTGGAGCCTGGGGACAAGAGTGGGCCTGGAGAGCCAGGTGGTTGAGGGAAGGCGTGGGTGGACACAGGAAACCTAGATAGAAAGGCGTTGGTTTGGTGGGCCTTCGGAGCAAGGAAACCCTGGAAAGCGTGGTCGGGTTTGCATGCATCTGTTCCACCTGGAGAGCATAGTGAGCCAATGGAGAACAAGGCTCGAGGTGGGCCTGGGGAACGAGGAGAAGGCCCACATAGGAGGAGGTTGAAGTTTGGCCAAGAGAGCAAGTTGTGCCAGTGGTGCAGAATATGTATAAGGTTGGGTGCCCGCTGGCCTAGCCTGGCCAGCCAGGTACCACATACGCTGGTAATCCAGCTTGACAGCGTGTCGCGGGTTCGACTCCCGATCCCGACGGCCTTTGCTGTGTGTTACCCCCCCATCTCTCTCCCCATTTCCTGTCAGCCTACTTTCCTATCAATAAAGGCAGAAAAAGCCCCCAAAAATATCTTTAAAAAAAAAAAGAAAGAATACGTATAAGGTTGAATCAACTGAAATACTGAGGTGGATGTGTTCTCTTCAGGTGTGTAGTACTGCATGTCCTCTTTGTGTCTCATTGATGTTTTAACAACACCCTCAACAAATGCACCCCAGGCACCTGGCATCGGGCCCCCTGTAAATGATACATTTCCTGCACACTATGATGTCATAGACGGGTCTCCTTTCTTATTGGTCTGAGCCAGCGGTGTAAAGTAACTAAGTACATTTACTCAAGTACTGTACTTAAGTACAATTTTGAGGTATTTTTACTTTACTGAAGTGTTTCCAATTGTCTATACTTTTACTTCTATTCCACTACTCAGAGGCAAATATTGTACTTTTACTCCACAACAATTATTTGAGAAATGTAGTTGCTGGTTACTTTGCAGATATAAATTATTACATTATATAAAACATAAATTAACCACTTTAGCCTATTTATACCTATAGGCTATTTGAAAATAGCAGATCTACAAGCTCACAACGCGTCGCGATGCGACGCGTTGTGAGCTTGTAGATCTGCTATTTTCAAACATTTTGGTACTTTTACTATTGGTACTTTAAGTACATTTCGATACCAATACTTTTGTACTTTTACTCAAGTCAATTTTGAATTCCGGACTTTTACTTGTACAAGACTTTCACTTAAGTAACAGACTTTTACTTATAAGTGAAACATTTGAGTACTTTTTCCACCACTGTTTGGGTACAGCGTGCCTGCCAAATAGCAAGGTGTCTGCCTGCAGCCGGGGGAGGGGGGCGGGCAGCAGAGCAGGAGGAGGCAGGAGAACACAGGACTGCCGCTGCTGCCTTTGAGCCAGAGCTCAGCCTCCCGTTCTCATCTGCCAGTCACAGCCCTCCTCTGAGCTGTCCGTCAACATGATGGACAGCCGGAGTGTAGCTGGAGGAGAGCACTCTGAATGGACTGGTCAGATTGTATGATCTTCGCTAGTATTTTCACTGTCTGTGTGGGTGGATGGGTGAGTGTAGGCCTATTTATGTGTTTGTATGCGTGAGCATGTTTTTGCTACTACGCCTACAGATTTTGTCCAAAACTCACCCAAATCTAAACATGGATAATACAAATTTTTCATAATCCATTTCGATTTGCTCAAGTGCCTTCCAAATTTTGCAGGAGGGGCCAACTGTATTTTGCAAAGAATGGCAAAAACCATGAACGTAACGTCACACATGGAGGGGGCTTCTAAAAAAAATGCAGAACCAAATGTGATTTCACTGAGACCCATAGTGGCCGCCAGAAATGCAACGAAAGTCCCTGTGTTGCAGAAACTGTCACGGTTTGAGTCAGGGCAGATTGTAGGACCCAAGTGCAGGAGGAGGCCGAGGCAGAATAGGTTAGATCAAAGGGTTTAATAACTCCAACGACAGGGAGACAAAGTATAGGAGCTGAACTCAAGATGGAATCACACATAACAGTTCAACAGTGAACTAGCAACCAAACCCTGAGAACAGGGAGGTATAAATACACAAGGACTAACTAGACACAGGTGAACACAACTGGACAATCAACAATGGGATAGGCTAACAGGCAAACACCACACAGGTGACTAGGGTTACAATAATTCCAGGGAGGTGAGACAAGACAGGAAGCAACAACTAGGGCGGACAGGAAACACCACGACAACACTACAAAATAAAGGTACAAGGAGAACAGGGAACAATACAACAGAACGAGTGGCCAAAAGGGTCCAAAAGGGTCCAATACCATATAAGGTCAGACAAAGGCTAAATAATAAAGTCACAGTCCACGGTCCGAGGAGCGGACCGTGACAGAAACATGATTTAATTATGTGACAGTGAGCATCGAACAGCGTTTTGAAATTCCATACTTTTTGCCCATAATTGGCTTCCAAAATTTGAGGGAGGGGCCTATTTCTTCAATTCAATCCAAATCCAAATAGGAATCGCATGTTGAGGGACTTCTATAGACGAATCCTGTAGCTGTGGTGTCGCGGTGCGGAGCGGCACCCGCTTGACACCGTTCTGTGGAAGCCCTTCTGGCCACAGGGGGAAAGGTTGCACCGTATGTCAAAGACATGCCATATATCCACCTACAGCTTCATTGGGTCCTGGCCTGGCAGACATTATATGCTCCACAGAGCACCTCTTCCTAGCTTTTTGTATGTATTTGAAATTGCAGCAAGCCGGTGCCTGCTTGGTGCAGGAACCGGCTCGCCTAGCGGCTCGCTCGCTCGGTTGCGCTTCACGAGCCTCAAGGCCTCGCTGTCGGCACGCCTGCCTTGTTGTCAATTGATGTGAAAATCACTTTGCGAAATTTGTTAGTGCCCAAAAGGCATACACTCATTTCAACACAAAAATTGACTAATAAAAAAATGGTTCTTTGTCACAAACTAGCTGTTTACCACGCAATCTTTGCTTTACCCCACAGTTAAATACGAGAGGGTAGTGCACTAATACACTACAGTTTTCCCCTGTGCTTTATGTGTTATTTCTACAGGTAGGAGGTGAAGAGGAGTGAGCCATCGCTCTGGGTGCTGCAGGTGTGAGTCTGATGACTGAGCCTGATATGCATGAGGAATCCTGATCAGATTCAGCCGTCACAGGCAGAGAGAGAGAGAGAGTAAGAAGAGAAAGATGAGGATAAATAAATACAGAGAGCAAAAGAGAGAGGAACAGAAAGACATCGCTGGATGCATAGATAAATAGAGAGGAGAAGGAGAGCAAAAGCGGAGAGGAAAAAAAATGACAGAGAAATGCTCAAATATCAGATCTACACGATGCATTCTGAGTGTGTAGTTTGGCTGTTTTCGGCACATGACTCTCTGTCATACAATGAAGTATGAATTAGGCTAAGGGTCTTTAAACACCGGGCGGCGTGGCGATTAAATATACAAGAATATATATATATAATACAAGAATTCGAAATACTCGCCGGTGAATATTCAGCATCAAACTATTCATATAGTTGAAGTCTCTACTTGCGTTGCGGAAGCTCACAAAAGTCTGCTTTGTTCTGAATAATGATTACATTGCTTTATCAACACATACTTGCATTGTGTGAATGTACTTCAAGAAAAACACGCCCTGAGGACCTTAAGGGCCCCCCCTTTTGATAGGGGGGGTCTATCAAAATAGTGGGAAAATGAGAGAAATGTGGTGAGACATTCAGAGACAGATGGTATGCTTAGCTATTCTCTGTCTGTCTGTCTGTCTGTCTGTCTGTCTGTCTCTGTCTCTCTCTCTCTCTCTCTCTCTCTCTCTCTCTCTCTCTCTCTCTCTCTCTCTCTCAATGAGAACCAGTTTCGTTATAGGCTACCTGGATTCCCTGCAGCGCTATGGAGCGAAAAAGAAAAGACAGGAGGAAAGAAGGAATGAGAGAGGTGGTATTATGGTATAATTTAAGCATTTGATCCAGACTGTGCATGGGAAAGCAGACTGTGTGAGCACATAGCACAGTGTGAATTCAATCAACCTTTACTCTGCGCAAGTCGTGCTTAACCACTTAAACCCTATTTTAAACGATAACGTACGATTGTATAGTATTGTACGATAACGTAAAAGAATTACAAAAATAGCTGATCTATGACGCGACATGTTCTCAGCTCGTATAGGTCTGCTATTTTTGTCAATTTTCTAGTAGTTATTATAATTTTAATAACTAATAATAATAACAATCAGAAAAGTAGTAATAATAATAATGTTATGCTAAAACTCTGTACGGCTGTACGACTGTGTGTGTGTGTGTGTGTGTGTGTGTGTGTGTGTGTGTGTGTGTGTGTGTGTGTGTGTGTGTGTGTGTGTGTGTGTGTGTGTGTGTGTGTGTGTGTGTGTGTGTGTGTGTGTGTGTGGATCTGTGCAGGCAGTCAAATGCAGATCAGTATTCTAATGAGGACAGACAACAGAAGTCTGTATCTCTGAGCCAATTGGACAGAGAGAAACAGAGCGTCAGAGAGAGAGAGAGAGAGAGAGAGAGAGTGGGGCAGAGTGAGAGAGAAAGAGAGAGAGTTGGGGGGTTAGGGAGGGTTCAGGCTGGTGGCAGTCGATGCCTGAGGCAGGGTTGTGGGGTCGGGCCCCCCCAGACAGGCCACGCGGCACCACACAGCCCCCTCCCCAGATCTCAGGGGGACGGGAGGGCCACATCAGCCAGGGGAGGGAGGGGCACTCAGCTAGGGCACCGTTCAAAATTTTGCCCGATGCATTCACTCTGAGAGTATACGGGTCCATTTTTACACTCTGAGTTAAATTGACACGAAGGAGTTTTACTCAAACGTCCTTTTTCTTCTCTCTGTCTGCCGCCACTCGCACGTAAAGCTGACTGACTGACACTCGCCAGCAATGTAGTAAATAAGATCTCCAGTGTATTTGCTTGTTGCTCTCAGTGGTGTGCGTGTTTGTGTGTTGCTGGAAAGTTGCATCCAGTTTCGTAATTAGCCTTAGCATTAGCATTCCTAACAACTCAGCCACTGCTGCATAATAGTCTTATAGGAAGACACCCGTTTGAAATCCTACCAGATACTGTCAATCTCTCTCTCTCTCTCTCTCTCTCTCTCTCTCTCTCTCTCTCTCTCTCTCTCTCTCTCTCTCTCGCTTTCTCTCTCTCTCTCTCTCGCTCTCTCTCTCTCTCTCTCTCTCTCTCTCTCTCTTCTCTCTCATCTGCATGTCTCTCTGTTTTTGAAAGTTTGACGGGCTAATGTAAAATGCAAGCAATTGCGCAGCAGCAAACATCCTCACCAATTTAAAAATCTACGGTCCCTGGACTTCCGTGATATATTCATGTTTGCAGATTCATTCTAACAGATATTCAGAAGCAATTGAGAAATAATTGTTCAGGCGGGCCTTCAAACACAACCGGCTTAACCATGTCTGGAGCTGTCAGAGTTTGGCCGGTCTGCTATGTGTTTTATGTGATTGGTTCTTCTGGGTGTCAAGTGGATTCATCTCATTTCAGGGGCCTTACGTCATGCAACCATGTGTGCACCTGGTTTCTGCTTCCAGCAGCTGCGAACTGGGCCTCCCACACAACTATTGATCTTACTAACACACATCCCATGCACATGCACACACACACACACACACACACACACACACACACACACACACACACACACACACACACACACACACACACAGTACATGTGCACACACATACATAAAAGCTCAAATTTGAATTTGCTAATTAATTCAGACACAGCAAGTGTGCAATGTGGCATTTGATCAACATATTTTAAGGACATTTTAAGGATGAAAAATCAAACGCGCACGCGCACATGCGCACGGACACACACACACACACACACACACACACACACACACACACACACACACACACACACACACACACACACATATGGCGAAGTGAGTGGATTGTCATATGTGGCATCCAAGTCTGACTGAAGATATTGGAGCTGATGAGGAGCGTCCGTGAGGTGAGATCTCGCACCAGATGTTAAAGGTCAAGAAAGGTAATTTGCTACAACTTTACACTTCCCAGCATTCCACAGTTTGCGCAATTTCCACCAAGAATTCAAGCATATTTTTTTTTCCAAATGAATAAATGATTTTGGAAGCATGGATTTCACTTCAGGTTGTGTTCAGACAGTGTCTGTTTCGTGTGACACAAGATGGCCACTGCAAAAACCACTGCAGGCATGATTGTGACAGCAAACTTGAGAAAACCCCAAAGCTTCAGGATCGCATACATTACAGTAGAGTACAGTACAATATAGCACCGTAGTACTGAACAGCAGAGAGGAGAGGAGAATTTAGTTAACATCTAAGCAACAAGTACTGCCACTACCTCAAGCCCACAGACTCTGCCAGCAAGTTCAAGTGCAAAGCATTCTGGGAGAGGACGTACGTTGCAAGCCTCTGAGGGGAAACTCTCTTAAATTAAAGAGATTGTCAGGAGCAGGACATGCACACACGCACACACCCATGCGATTCGTATGCCTGCCAGCGTGGCACAAAACAGTGCGACGCATTTTAAAGCTCATCTGCAAACTGATTCTGTCAGGGAGACTTAGTGACGTGCGGCTGGCTGCTACAGCTTTCCTCCATAACGGCTCTGGTGGGCACCAGCGCAGCGCAGTCCACCGGGAAGAGGCAGCAGGGCGGCGGAGGCTCTAAATAGAGCCTCCCCCAGTTAAATATTAACACTCCTTCTCTTCTGACAGAGAGCAGAACCCGCCGTGTCGCCTTCCATCTCCACCACGGGGAGAAGCAACACAGCATAGCACTTTCTGATGCACACATACGCTGGCAGGCACAGAGGCATGCACACCCGTGCACGTGCACACACCCTCACGAATGTGCGAACGGAACAAAGACACACACACACACACACACACACACACACACACACACACACACACACACACACACACACACACACACACACACACACACACACACACACACACACACACACACACACACACACACACACACAAACATCATATGACCACACACGCGTGCATTCACTCCACATGAATCGCTTGACAGGAGTTCTAGTAGTCTGTTTGTGATGGGGTGACGTATAGCCTCGCCACAGTCGCCACTGCCAGTGAAAAAAGCTTCAGCTCTTTTGCACACTTGCCCCCAGTGTGTGTGTGTGTGTGTGTGTGTGTGTGTGTGTGTGTGCGCGCGCGTGCGAGATAAACAGAGGTGGAGGTTGCCCAGCATCAAGTGGTCGCCCTCAGAAACAAGTGAGACAGGAGGACGAGAGAACAAGGAGGACGGTAGGGTTGGGCGATCATTTCTGTTTTCATATTGTCCAATCGTGGCGCTTTGTCTTTGAGATTTGAGATCACTAGGTGGCGGCGGGAGTAGGAGGTGGCTTGCAGAGATTGAGATTTAATTGAGACTTGGAGTTCATATACTGTATAATTGACGTCTTTAATACTGGGGGAGTTACAGAACGCATGATCGCCTGGTGGTTAATTTAGTCTGGGAAATAATTAAGATAATCATAATAATCCAATTTGTCTGGAATCTAATTTTGTAAAAAACTATGATGAGAAAATTGTATGTGACCCCAGTATCGTGTGAATAATCTATTTTGAAATGGCATATAGTGCTGCTAACACTGCAGCCTGGCAAGCTGACCAACCTCCAAGTCAACATCTAAAGGCAACTTTACCCTGGAGCAGCTAAGGCACAAAATCAAATGCATTAGGACACCCTACATCCCATAGCCTGGAGGAACAATTGCAATGGGCTAGTTCATTGTTTGCCCCAATTGGCTAGTTCATTGTTTGCCCCACTGGCCGACCTTCAGCCAGCCAGTCAATCAGTCAGTCAGTAAGTCACAGACATTTGTCGGGATGGCCCCGCAACCAAAAATATATCTCTATATAAGTGTCATCTCTGATAAATTGACTGGAGCATCCCCAAAGAGAGCTCAGATAGAATCCTAAGAACAAAGAGAAATCGTACTTCAAAACAATTGTTGGAAAGTGTAAACACAAGCGCACATGCTCATGCATGTGCATACACACCCGTGCACACAAAAAGCACATGCACACCAGAAGTAGGGTATGGATCTGGCAGAGGTATTATGTCTGCATGTTTAATTCATTACTGTTTTCCTTCTTTCTGATCAGAAACATGAAAGGAAGAATTTTCGCCCGGAGACAAAACAAAATGGCTGTACTCATCAATACCACAACAGCACTCACATGCCTATTCAGCAGCTACGAGGCCGAGGGAGAGAGACTGTCGCGCCAAACTTCATAAGGACTGTTTATTTTAATGTCGGTCTGTGCAATATTGTTGTATTGGTTGTTATCTTTTTATTGTTTTATTCTTTTGAGCAGAGTTTACGATTCTGTTATTTTTATGTTCTGCCCCGAGGACAAAACGTGCTCAATGAAAAATGCCTGTCATAAGCACTCTGTGTTCGTGTATGTCTGATACAAGCAGTGTGTATTATTGGCGGGAAAGAAAAACGAAATAGATCTGTAAGCAGTGGTGTAAAGTAACTCAGTACATTTACTCAAGTACTGTACTTAAGTACAATGTTGAGGTATTTTTACTTTATTGGGGCATTTCGAATTTTCAATACTTTTACTTATACTCCACTACATCTCAGAGGCAAATATTGTACTTTTACTCCACTACAATTATTTGCAAACTTTAGTTACTAGTTACTTTGCAGATATAAATCATTATATTATAAAATATACATTAACCACTTTAGCCCTATTTTATACATAGGCTATTTGCGTTGTGAGCTTGTAGATCTGCTATTTTCAAACATTTTAGTATTTTACTTTTGGTACTTAAAGTATATTTTGATGCCAATGCTTTTGTACTTTTACTCAAGTAACATTTTGAGCACAGGCCTTTTACTTGTAACAGAGTATTTTTATATTGTGGTATTGCTACTTTTACGTAAGTAAAATATCTAAGTACTTCTTCCACCACTGTCTGTAAGGAGGAAGGCTATGACCCTTGGGTAATATTTGTGGCATTTCAGTTTAAAATGCTATTTTGTTTAGGAATGCCCAAAATAGGGCCGCAAGGTTGAAAGTTAAATAGACTGCCCTATTACTGTCATGGACTCGTAACACATCACGTGACTTGGTGAGGAGGCGCTTACCCAACCTGTGTGCCTGCCGGCTCGCTTTATTTACTGCACAAAGTCAATCTTTTGAGGTTGAAGCAAAATTCAGCAAATTATGTGTGAAGTAGTGATGATGATGGTGTACTCTTGGCAGTACCACACGCTTCTCAGATTCAGAGGTGGGCCTTTGACATCACCTCTAATGCCGATGATATACAAGTTGATTTTTGTTGAGATGGTAGACGGTCAATGCTCCAAGCTAGAGGCAACAAAAGGTCAAAAATATCTTCAGATGGGGTGTCCTGGGGCATAGCACTCTTAATGAATGCAGCCGTCTACCAGTGCACAGCACTGGCTGTGCACGGATGCTCTGTGAAGATTTATTTTCCGCTCTAGTCAGAAAAAAAGCTTGTCCACATGCATTCTCATAGAAATACATTGTATATAGTGTGACCAGACGTCCCGCTGTGACCGGGTTTGGCGAGGACAGTTGTGCACAAAACTGCGCTGGCAATAAGCCGGGTGTGTGGACGCTTTTTTGGTGGGTTCAGTGTGTTATGCTGCTGCTGCTGCTCCGGCTGCCATCACCCTCCACCTCCCCAGCTACCACCTGTTGTTT
>NC_139953.1:30234268-30271768 GCF_963454915.1 Gymnoscopelus microlampas
ACTTTTACTCCGCTATAATTATGAAAACTTTAGTTACAAGTTACTTTGTAGATTTTGATTATTATTACAAAACACATATTAAGCACTTCAGCCCTATATATATTTTGGCCATTTGAAAATAGCAGATCTACAAGCTCACAATGCGTCGCGATGCGACGCATTGTGAGCTTGTAGATTGGCTATTTTCTAAATATTTTTTCTACATTTTGAACTTGTAAAATGGGACATTCTGCACATTGAGTACTTTTACTTTAAGTACATTTTGATGCCAATACTTTTGTACTTTTACTCAAGTAAATTGTAAATTCCGGACTTTTACTTGTATTTCTGCATTGCAGTATTGATACTTTTACCTAAGTAAAACATTTTATTACTTTTTCCACCACTGTGTACAAGTTGACAGCGTGTCACACTGCGACGCATTGTGAGCTTGTAGGTCTGCTGCATGTTTTCACATTTATTTTGAAAAATTGTGATAAATTGTGAACAATATTGAATAGTCTTGACACATCTTAACAAGACAAACCGTATGGGCACAACAACTTTCCAGATGGGGGTTCGTGGCCAGAAGCATGTCAATTTGGGGGGTCCTTAACATGAAAATGTTTGACAACCAAACACTGATATACAGCAATATACAACTGTTCTGTGATAACAACAAAGCTCCGTCCCGGACAGCAGTTAAATTAATAGAGTGATAGACTTCTAAGACATTTTGCTCTCTGCTACCATGTTTACTATGTGTAGTTTGGAGATACACTTATACACACACACACACACACACACACACACACACACACACACACACACACACACACACACACACACACACACACACACACACACACACACACACACACACACACACACACACACACACACACACACACACACCATGTTTACATTAGAGCCTGGGTGGTTACCATGGTGATGGAGTGCCCCTCTTAACTGGTGCACTCAGGAATAATGCATTGTTGAACAGTGCCTGAGGCTACACACACACACACACACACACACACACACACACACACACACACACACACACACACACACACACACACACACACACACACACACACACACACACACACACACACTAATCCTTAACATCTGCTATAGCGTATGTGTCTGTGTGTGTGTGTGTGTGTGTGTGTGTGTGTGTGTGTGTGTGTGTGTGTGTGTGTGTGTGTGTGTGTGTGTGTGTGTGTGTGTGTGTGTGTGTGTGTACAGTTGTTTATGTGTGCGGGCATGCCCATGTCTGTGTGTGCACAATAAAATGCACATCAGTACTGTGCCCAGTGTATCCATTGATTATCACAGCTGAGGTGGACTCCATTAGCTTCTTGGTACCAGCCCATAGCAGAGGAGTTTGTGTGTGTGTGTGTGTGTGTGTGTGTGTGTGTGTGTGTGTGTGTGTGTGTGTGTGTGTGTGTGTGTGTGTGTGTGTGTGTGTGTGTGTGTGTGTGTGTGTGTGTGTGTGTGTGTGTGTGTGTGTTAGGGTCAAGTTGTGGTCCTGGTGACTGAGTGAGGACTGACATTATGTGAGCATTTTCTGCACTACTGCTGCTCCCTCTAGTGGCTGGTGACCCTCACTGCTCTCGCACACACACACACACACACACACACACACACACACACACACACACACACACACACACACACACACACACACACACACACACACACACACACACACACACACACACACACACACACACACACACACACGATGATGATGATGATGATGGTGGTGGTGGTGATGATGATGATGAGGAGAATGATATGATTATGCGCCTATGTTAATCATTTGACATCCCTTATCTTCTTAACCACATGGGACATTACATACACAAATATTATTAACTTTTTAACAGTTTAGTGCTGCAGATAGCCATTGACTGGCAGCTCAGAGAGGATCTCAATATACTGTAGGAATATTCACTTTTAAAGGCAAGTCCTGTTGGGAATCAGGTACCCGTCCTGAGGCACTCTACCTGCAATAATTACCGGGCTGTGGAAATAAGTTCATAAGGGACTCAGAGCCCAGCTACAAAGACAGCCATAGAATGGGCAGGCTCCAAGGACCGAGCTAACACCATTAGTAACTGCATCCGCACGAACAGTGTCAAAGTTTGAGCCATGGCCTGCTTCTGAAGAGTCAAAGTTTAGATTCGCCACAGAGATGTCTGCCACGGAAAAGAACCAACCATAGGCCGAGCTTCAAATAACACGACACAGAGACATAAAAGTTTATCAAAACATTTCAAAGGTGGAATTGCAAAAGATGTGAATATTGATTTGTACTGTAGATAGTTGCAGTATGGGTGGAGATGGAAATTGAAAACCAGACTAAGTTTAAGAAAAGAAAACTTACCTTGTGTACCTCCGCAAAACAAAAATCTGTTTAATATGAGCAAGTAAAAAAAAAATATATATATATTATTGTATGCATGCATGCTGCATTAGGCGACACATTCCTTGTTTGCAGCTTCCCAGATATATAAACAAAAGCATTTATTTTGTTTTGTGCGTTGTTATTGCTTTGCCAACGTTAGATTCCTCCTTTTCATGGCAATGAGCCTTGTTTAAATTTGAATGTGAAATTTGAATTTTAGAAGATGATAGGAGAGGAGGGTGGCGGGGGGGGGGGGGGGTGAGAGGAAAGGAAAGTGTAGACACTGGGGGTGAGAGAGAGAGAATGAGGGAGACAGACAGAAAGAAAGAGAGAGAGAGAGAGAGAGAGAGAGAGAGAGAGAGAGAGAGAGTGTGTGTGTGTGTGGGGGGGGGGATTGGGGTTGTCAGTTGCCTGTCTGTGTTTAATGGAGGTCCCTGGTGTCGCCCTCAGGCTCTTCACTTCACAATTAATGGAGGATCTCTCCGGGGAATGCCATGCTTCTCAATAACACCTACACACACACACACACAGACACACACACACACACACACACACACACACACACACACACACACACACACACACACACACACACACACACACACACACACACACACACACACACACACACACACACACACACACACACACACACACACCTCACAATACACCTTCTGGTTTAGCTGAACTCTGTACAGGAGCACGTGCCAGGACGTGAGCATCATTCTGGAGTGTGTACTGCAGGGCCTGTGGTTCGTCAAGCCTGGTTCATAATTTGTCGTACAACAGTGTCGTGTCGTGCGATGGGAGTATAAATAAAGCATACCGGTTGCTGTGGTCCTCCTGGCACTAAGTACAACTGCCCATTCTGCCCGGGTCTCACCGGCTTAACCAGCCACAAAAACCGCCATCTGCACAGAGAACATGAGAGGAGAGGAGAGGAGAGGAGAGGAGAGGAGAGGGGGGATGGGTTTATATATATATTTATTTATATATGATAGTGAAAGATGGTAGACGAGTGGAATGCAAGGAAGACTGGAAGGAAAGAGCGAAATGCTTTTTTTCTTAGAACTCAGGGCTGATTATATCTCTGCTCTGATCTGTCCTCTTTGGTTTTTCTCCCAGATCTGCAGCGGAGGAGCCCCCAGTGTTGCTGTGTGTGTGTGTGTGTGTGTGTGTGTGTGTGTGTGTGTGTGTGTGTGTGTGTGTGTGTGTGTGTGTGTGTGTGTGTGTGTGTGTGTGTGTGTGTGTGTGTGTGTGTGTGTGTGTGTGTGTGTTGAAAAGCCTTGAAGCTCTTCTCTAAACACCAGAGAAGTCTTTAATATAGTAATGTAATGTAACATTTTACAAGGTTTTAGTGAGCAGACTTTATTTACGTAAATTACTTTACTAGCGATGCATTGTGAGCTTGTAGATCTCCTATTTTCGCTGCTACCATTTTTTTGGAATATCAGACAGTTTACATTTGGCAAAAGGAAAAGCATGTACTTAATTAATTCTGACCTGAAACAGGTTCAAAACATATTCTCACCTGCGATAAAAATGAAAAACCAGAGAGGGGATATCAAAAGCAGAGGTATATATATATTTTTTCAAATAGGTCAATGACAAACATGTCATTTTTGTGAATTAACAATCACAGACCAATCGTTCCTCCAGTACCTGTGGAGCCTGGTATAATTCCATTTTAACCCATTAAGACCGGAGGCCGATTCTACAAATGCCTTCTAAATCAGTAGTTCTCGCACTTTCAAGATTTTTTAAAGATGTTCAAAAATAGCAGATCGCTTGTACAGTACGTGCTATTTTTTTTATATCCAACGCAAAAATCTAAAATGACACGCTTTCCCAGTTTTAATGGGTTAAACAGTGCCATCCAGTCTAGGGCCCACCTATTCCAAAACTGTATCTTGTAATTAAAATACACACATCTTGTAATTAAAATACACACATCTTGTAATTAAAATACACACATACATGCATGTACACACAGACCATATCCGTATCTGCTGATTCTCTCTAGTCTAGATATGCAAATGAACAAAAGTGTATTGATCCCAGTCCAATCGCAGTCATCCAATGCACTGGCACAAGCCAATGCCAACTCATGCAAGTTGCATTGTAAATTTATATATATTAATATATTTTTTACAGAATCTCTTAGTTACACCAACATTTTTCTTGTTAAGTAGTATTCTGTTCCAAGTAGGAACCGAATAAGAAATGGTACCGGGTACCCCAAAAAAGGTTCTGCATATCGGTTCCTATAGACGCACTAATAATCGTTCAAACAAAGGCTTCATGATGACAAGTTGACTGTCACCTGTCAGGACCTGTCTAACTTAACTCTTACTCTAAAAGAGACCCAGATTAAATGGTAAAGTGCAATGCATGTATATAGTTAATTAGTTAAACATTTAAGACATCATGGCATTCATCTGAAAGAGTGTACAGTGTTTGATGTGTTGCGGTCTCAGACCAATACGCCCATGTCTCACAGACACACTGGGGCCAGTCAACAACAACAACACCAGCAAGTGCTACTAGTAGCAACATTAGCACCTCACCAGCAGCCCCAGTAGAGCCCCTAACTCTATGGTAGAGCCTGGCACAGAGAGTTGCGAGACCCCGGTTACATTTGCGAAAAAGAAGCTGACAAAAGAAAAGTGTAAAAAAAAAAGTGTCACCGAGTGGTCAAGATGTTTGTGGTCAAAGGACTATGTTTTTTTTTATGTAAGCAGCTGTTATGTACTGAATGCACTTTGTTTTATTCCTTGAATTATTTACTTACGGGATTATTTGATTATTTGCTGTTTTGCAGTGAATAAAAAAATTATAAAAAACATGCAGCTCACTGTATTATCCACAAATGGATCAACTGTTGGAATAAAGGAGAGGATGTTCTCTGTCTTAAATTGATTAAGGCTTAAAAGAATAAAGATACTTTTGTTAAATAAACATTTGACCTCTTATTTTTTACCATTTTGGAACCAATGTAGGGAACCGTTAGAAACCGGAATCGTTAAGCAGAACCAGAATCGGACTCATAAAAATCCTAACGATACCCATCCCTACTCGTGGAGGACGGGCAAAGTAAATGTAAGGCAGCGAAAACCCAACACTTACATATCAAATCGCAACCTTTGATTGACGAGAGATACGGATATACTTGACACAAGGAAGTAACAACTACTGTATGTGGATTACAGAGAAATTTGAATGACAGAAATGGGAGAAAAAGATGGAAAGATGTAGTCACACATTATAAGAGACAGGGAGGCAGACTGTAGAGATGATGTATGATTGCTAATCACATGCAATTCTACGTTCATGGCTGTACATAGACATGCCATACATCACTATTATTATTAAGGGCATGCCTCCTGGCAGAGATTTGCGCTTTGTTGAGCGCACCTTTTAGAATCTGCACAGCATCTCTATGCAGATGCTGCGCAAAAACTAACTAGAAATATAGTATCTGCATATTTTGATTTAAAAGTTTAGCTGATTTAAAAGCTAAACTTTTAAATAAATCCACACTTTAAATTAGATTTGCATACACTCCTGAAATGTACTTAATCCAATGGCTTCTGAAACATACCTTTACCTTGGAAAATGTTCAACAGCAACAAGAACCTTGCATTTTACACAATCAGTGAGAGGTTTGGATGGGATGCAGCCAGGCCACAAAGGATGAGTGCGTGCCCTGTAACTATTTTCCCTACACATTCTAACCCTGTCGCTCTGGGTGTCCAATGGATCAATGATCACTTAAATCAATGTTTAGCATTAAGTCCCAGTGGGTTAAGGTGGATGCTTGCTGGGTCTGCAATCAACATAATAGGTGAGAATTCTGA
Source organism: Gymnoscopelus microlampas (assembly GCF_963454915.1). Lineage (NCBI taxonomy): Eukaryota > Metazoa > Chordata > Actinopteri > Myctophiformes > Myctophidae > Gymnoscopelus > Gymnoscopelus microlampas. The sequence continues at coordinate 30,240,521 of NC_139953.1, forward strand.
ACAATTCTCACTCTGTCTGAACAGAACCCAGGCAGCCGCACTGCTAAGTTGCCATTTCCTGCAATGTTCAACGCGATTGGATATCGCGGACGCATGGCCGACTGTGATTGGGAGCTGCATCAGCTCACCTGGACACTGTAGCTTCCATTGGCATATTCATCAGATGATTTATGAATATTAATAAGCCGACTGCTGGGCGCAGTGGGTGCCCAGTGGCTGCAGGGCATTGTGGGAAATTAGCCGCATCACTAATTGTGATCCGCCGCCCCCCGAGTCTGTCAATCAAATCAGCGTAGGATGAGACTTTGCGGGCACCTGTAGCTTAGCAATATACTACATGCATGAAGACAGAGAATATGTGTGTGTGTGTGCGTGCGTGCGTGCGTGCGTGCGTGCGTGCGTGCGTGCGTGCGTGTTCAGCCTAGGCCACAAGACCACTCTGTTACCATGGCAACCTCTACTATCAGAACACACAAGGCTAAGGTCTGGGATCAGGGGGAGACAGGCTGTGAGGTTGAGAGGGAAAATGAGCCATGGAGAAAAGGGCTAAAAGAGTGAGTGTAATATAGAGGGAGGAGGTGTTTCGGTAAGCAACTTGTGATGTTGCAATTCTGTTCATGTTTTTGAATGTCTGAATCTCTGATGCTTTTTGTCGTCTCTGTCCATTAAGTCCAAATCTGCTCCTTTGAACTATAGGAGACATGGCATGACCACCTAGAAACACCCTTTAACAGGTTCTCCGCAAGTAGTCACAATGCTGTACTTTCTGAGGCTGTGACTGCTTCAACACACTGCAACATGATGCACCTGTCTGTGGTTCAGCAAGTGTTAAAACTCTCAGAGTTTAATTAACCACTCTGGATTTTGCCCTCTATTTGTAATCGCCACCAGGCCGAAGGCCAGGGTTAGTGGAGATTATGTTTTTGCCCCGTCTGCGTGTATGTATATGAAAAAGTATTACATTTTATCCATATGTACAACATCTCTGTTTGTGATGTCATATAGCTTGTTGACACCCTTTGCGTGTTTAAAACAAAAAAGATTGTTGCACTGTCTTGAGTTGTGGTGGTGTGGTCACTGGGCCAAAATGTTCTTTTGAACAATTGAAAAGTGCATTACCGGTAAGTTTGAATATGGTTGAGAAATTAAAATGTTTCCATCTTTCTTTTTTATTAATACGCCTATCTATCATCGGCTTTATTTAAAATAACTTTCCACATAATACTTTTAGACTTTGGGAAATTAATCAATCTCTCTGAGACAAAACCCTGTTAAGCGCTTGATGAAATGTGTCTGGTGTTAGCTGAATGCTATTAGACTGGCAAGGGAAGGTTAATAAGTGGCCCTGCTGTGTGAAGGACATATTTGCCTTGCAGTGCTTAATAATACAGCACATGAATACATTCTGCAGAGGACACGAGGAGAAGTAGGATGCATAGATGTTGTTTTGATGTGATAGAGAGAGGATTTCTAACCAGTTCACAATCACATTCACTCCCACTTTGTTTTTCCATGCACAATATACTAAATACTATGGGCACATGGTATCTACATATCACTGTAGTTCAACTGAGACAGTGTCAGATATACACTCCGATGGGAGGATAACATGGACAATGCTAAACTTAAAATGTGAACATTTATGTAATTATACGCAGGCAACATACAGTCAGCGCTTTTAAGCAACATGTAACTACTTAAACCCTATATACTTCGTTGACCGGGGTCCCCCAGGGATCTGTACTCGATTCCCTCCTTTTTTCCCTCTACAAAATGTATTTGACTAAAATAGCTGATGTACTGTTCCTATTTTCATCAAATGTTCGCCTATTATGGCATTCCCAAAATTGGGACACTAGGGTTCAAGTAGTTTTAGCATGGTAATATACGTGATACTTTACAAAATACATTGAAAATGAGTCTTAGTTGTCTATATCTCTTACCGGCTCTGGTCATGCATGCACTTGTCTTCATTGCATAAAAGTACAACTACCCATGTGATACAGTATATCTTATGGCACGACATAAATACGTGTTTAAACACTTAACCCTAGCATTCCAATTGTGGACATTTCATGGCAGGTGAACATTCTGCGAAAATAGGCAAACATTCGCCGAAGAGATTTGGTGTCGAGGGAGAAAAGATGGGGACCAAGGGACACCGGTCAACAAGGTATATAGGCTACAATAGGGTTCAAAGTGGTTAAATGGTGTTATATATGCTGTCACTGAACACACATTAATGAAATGTCTTATTTGTTATGAATTTGTACGATCAGTTACGATTTGTAAAGGCTTGATAAGGTTTCTCGACGTTATTGACGACTAATACACAGACAATACTTTCATTAACTCATCTTTAACACTCGACATGTTGGTTTTTTTCTGACACATCTGCAGGTTTGTGTTTTGAGACACAGTCAGCAACGTGTGTCATTTCAACACAGCTTTCTCAGAGAGGGAGGTTTTCCAGCCTTGATGAGGTGTATGCTCTCTGTTGGCAGTGCAAGATACAACAGTGTGTTGCAGGTGAGTGAAGTCATTAATATTTCCTCTGTATCAATATCACCAGTAGTGGAATGGTGCTTGTGTGAATGTGTGGTAGTGTGGTAGTGAGCGAGTGAGTGAGTGAGTGAGTGAGTGAGTGAGTGAGTGTCTGTGCACGTATGTGCTAGTGTGTATGGTTGTGTGTGTGTGTGTGTGTGTGTGTGTGTGTGTGTGTGTGTGTGTGTGTGTGTGTGTGTGTGTGTGTGTGTGTGTGTGTGTGTGTGTGTGTGTGTGTGTTTCAGATTGACAGGTGGATGATCTCAGTGAGTAGCGCACCCTGGGATCGACTGCATAATCAGGGAGACAAAGGAGCAGAGGAAGAGACAGAGAGAGAGAGAGAGAGTGAGAGAGAGAGAGAGAGAGAGAGAGGGAGGGATGAGAGAAGCGGAGAAGTACGGAATAGTAAAATTCCCAGAGGGGTGAAGGGGTTGTGTGCTCTCGTCTCTGTTTATTTCCCTGCATTCGTTTGAAATGGTTTGCGCGTGTGTGTTTGTGTGTTCACACGCTGTATATGTGTGGTGAGCTTCTTATCTAAGGCTGTGTGTGTGTGTGTGTGTGTGTGTGTGTGTGTGTGTGTGTGTGTGTGTGTGTGTGTGTGTGTGTGTGTGTGTGTGTGTGTGTGTGTCTGTGTCTGTGTCTGTGTGTGTGTGTGTGTGTGTGTGTGTGTGTGTGTGTGTGTGTGTGTGGCATGTGTTTGATGGCTTGCAGTGGTAAATGGGTTCATTGCGAGAACAGCAAAGGTTCCACATCACGAGTCTATACCGTACTAATTATACAGGTGGAACATTGTGCGCCATCAGTGTGCAACTCACCTCACACACACACACACGCGCGCACACACACACACACACACACACACACACACACACACACACACACACACACACACACACACACACACACACACACACACACACACACACACACACACACACACACACACACAGCATAAACTTAATATGCCCCCCATATTGACTGTGTTGCAGTGTGTGCATTGTGTATGCTCTTGTTGTGCTGGTGTGCGCACATGTAATGAGGGTGTTTGACTTATCTGTGCTATAAAACAGTTGGTGTGTGATCTCAGGTACATGCTTAAACAATGTGGGTGACATCCGGTTTCAATGTTATATAGTAACTAGGATTACACATAGAAACAAATCATTTAAGAAAACAACACTCAACACTCAACACAAGCCAAACTCATCTTTGAACTTGTCAAGTTGATCTCTCTGTCCTTTCCGCCCACTATTACTGGCATTCTTTCACAGTTTCCCCATTTTCTCTAAGGATACAATATATCCTATATGGAACATTGTGAGACAATGGGGTCTGGCAATGTTGCATTTGGCTGGGGCAGGGTTTGGCAGTTGAGATCAAATCAATACAGATACAATTTGTGAGGAACAACAACAAAAAAGACAAAATGCTGTCAGTCAAAGACAAGTTGCCAATAAAATGTTACTCAGTAGCATCATTGTTGTGGAAATTATCATTTCTACCTGCTTTGGGGTTAAATGCATAATTTGGAGGCCAGACTCGAAAGCAAAACAAAAAAAGGTACCACATCATTTGGGTGCCATGGTTTTGGTCCAGTGGCCTCCCTTGGCAGCTCACTGGACTAAAGCGGTACTGTTCAATAAACATTGTGCTTTGAGAATAGCTCATTAACTAAGACACCATTGTTGTTAGCTCACAAGAGTTTGTGTCTCTTATTGTGCAGCAGCAATCCAACTGCAGCACTCCAAATCCTAGCTTGATGAATACATAGGACCACAATGGAAATAAGTCCCCAGGACTTTTTTTGTGTTATCCTTATAGCCTAAATGTCTGACTGTACCTCGTGCTGTTTACATTTCTGACCAACACTCACAATTAATGTAACTGTAGCATCAACTAGTACGAACTACAGTAGTGGATCAATATACAGTTTATTACTTATGATATTGTTCATGTCAACTATGTAACTGCGAAACAATTGATAGGCAAAAATCTCATGCTTGTACATTCATATACTGTACATAAAAATATATCCCCAATAGAAAGAGAGAAACACAGATTTCTCATAATATGACATGTTTATTGTTAATTTGATCACAAACAGAGGAATTTATGGACGCCCCACCATAGGAAGTAGGCACTATGATCTTGCCACCACAAATAATGTGTTGCAGTTATAGAGACCTTCATTGGACTTTTAAAGCAATAACCATTGTTTTAATGGTCATTCATTTGTGGACCTTAGAACAAGTTTGTAGTCACACCTCTACTCGCTGTTCCAGATTAGCCAGCTTCTCTTATGCCCTCCCATCATATTATATACCTAAACCCTTTATAATTACGTGACCAGCACCCCCCCCCCCCCCCCACATGTTGTGAGCTTGTAGATCTATTGTTGCTGTATATTTGCCCCAGAATAGGAATGCGAGGGTTCGTGTGGTTAAATTGATCAGCACATCCATAAAGGTTACACTATGTATGTCTCACAACCCCAGAATGAAAATGTTGGAAATGACTGAACACTTTCAGAAATTAACACTGAGTTGAAAGAGCTTGATCTGTCTGTCCATCTGCCTCTGTTTTCAGCCAGCCAGTTTGTAACTGCCGGGCTCTGATTAACTGTAGTCCTAATAGCTCTCCCAACCCCCAAAACAAGAAACGGCACAAGCATTTATGTCTGTCTGCTTGTCTCTTTTTGACTGTCTGTCCACATAAGAACTGTCTATCAGGCATTGGATACATCCCTAAACCTGCCTCTGCCAGTCTGGGTCACAGCGTGTGTTTGGCTCGCCACCTTGGTTCAGTCTAATAGATTCTTCATTCATTTCTCTTAGCAGAGGTCCCGGCCTCCTCTTCATCTAGTTAATCCAATGTACATTATACACATCCTCACTCACACCCACTCTCACACGCGCACAATATACATTCAAACAGCTCTGCTTTAAAAGATTACAGAGATTATGCAGGAATTACATGATCAAAGTCATTGAACCTGTATCGGCCTGCTTGCATGTGTCTGCTCACTAGACTTGACAGTGTGTTTGCGTGCGTGCACGGGTGCGTGTGTGCGTGCGTGCTTGTCTGACTCCTCACAGAGACATGCAGGTTAATCTCCCCTCAGGCTGCTCTGCCAGAGCGGCGCACTCTGCTGGTGGGGACCAAGAACAGCAGAGAGATATAATAACATGGATTCACCCCTTCTTCTTCGTACGTTAACAAGCTTCTCCTCCCATCAATAACTAAGGGTCACTCCAAACAATCCAGGCAGGATTATTATAGTCCTCATAGGCCTGTTGGAAAATGGCTAATTTGTCAAACTGCCTCTGGAGACAGGACACCATGCTGGGATGCATTCTGTTTAACAACCCAGCAAGTGTGAATGTCTGTGTTGGAGCAGTACTGGACAGGGTGGTGTGTGTGTGTTTTGTGTAAACACAAGGCTGTGTCATTTGCTGCATATTTATGTAACTAGTTGGGGGACAAAGTCAGACTTACAATGGAAACGTTAAGCAAAACAACACATTGGCAGACCCAACATTAACTGTTGACAAGTATCCGTACAGTTTCATCACATTGCATGTGTTCAGGAGTATTGTAAAATACAGAGGTAATTGAACTCTGAGACTGTACAAGTTACTCTAGCATTACTTAAATGACATATGGACATGTTGCCAGGACATATTTCATAAAATAATGTTGCATTGTATTACACCATGGCTGTGCCCATTTACATCGACCCAAAATACTGCCTATAGGGCACTGTTTAAGAGCAGGTAATATACAAGCTAACAGGTTATGGGCCTGATCTCAACCTATAAAACAGAGATAAATTCTCCTGTTCTCCTTAGGTGAGCACAGGTGGTATTGAATGCTAAAGGATTTTATAACTTTTACAGGAACTAACATAGAGAGACATGGAGACAGAGAATCAGAGTGACAGTAAGTGAATGAAAGAGAGAGAGAGAGAGAGAGAGAGAGAGAGAGAGAGAGAGAGAGAGAGAGAGAGAGAGACTAATAGCAGGCCTTGATGACACATCACACTGAAATGCCATTGCAGACAGAAAGATGTGCTAGTTTCCATACAGTAAAATCCATAGTTAGTTTAGACTCAAACAGAGTGTTAAATGGACCTCTAAAAGTTGAGGTATGAGGCTAGCAGGCAACTTAGCAGGCCTATAATAATAATTATATAATATGATACTACATTGATATCTTAATGGTGAATGTACTGTGGGCAGGCTGCATTTGGCCTCAAAGCACAGACTTTATGAAGCTATATGATCCTCAAGTGGACAGAAAGTAAATCATTCCATTATAAAAAGCAGTGGTGTAATAAAGTAGGCTACATGTGCAAGTTCTGTACATAAGTACAATTTTTAGATATATTTGTTTACTGTTTTCAGTATTCAAAATGTTCAATACTTTTACTTCTACCCCACTACATGTCAGAGGAAAATATTATACTTTTATTCCACTACAATTAGGAGTTACAAAACACACTAACCACTTCAGCCCTATACATTTCGGCCATTTGAAAATAGCAGATCTACAAGCTGCAATGCCAGGCATTGTAAGCTTGTAGATCGGCTATTTTCAAAAGATTGGTTATACATTTTGAACTTGTGAAATGGGATATGTAGCTTCCCTCCGGTTGACAGATACGATCAAAAGGTTTTCTTTTATTTTATTTTATCATTGGCCGCATCAAAATATATGGGGGAAACAATCTTGAGGTCTTCTTCTTCTCTTAACTTAAACAGCTTTTCTTTAACATAAATGTCTTCTTTAAACTCTTTAACTTATAATCTCTTCTTTAAACAGCATCACACTCGACATCCTCTGTTTGTTGCATGTTGCAAGCTCTAGTGCTCAGAGCAGAATGACTGACTCTGACCCTGCTCTGGTGATTAACCAAAATTTAAACCACCCTTGCTTATTACTTGATTGACTGATCTAACTCAGCTGCCAGGTCAGTGTGACCCTAGACTTCAGAGCAACTCAAATACACAGCACAAGCTAAGAGAACAATCCACACATGAATTGACCAAACAAACATTATGAATTCTTAACTTATTCACTTATTTATAATAAAATGAACTTTAATCATGATGGCAGCAACAGGATAAATGATATGGGATGTGCACAATGAGTATTTTTACTTTTGGTACTTTAAGTATATTTTAATGCTGATACTTGTGTACTTTTACTCAAGTACATTTTGAATACGGGACTACTTGTAACATATTAAATCTACATTGCAGTATTGATACTATTACTTAAAGTAAAACATGTGAGTAGCCTACCTCTTCCATCAATGATACAACTGAAGGAGATGGCAGAGCCATAGGCCTATACCCAGAGTCTCCAATCAATACATGTTAGTTAAGTTTAATATTGGATGTAATAGTATTATAGTTGCTTCTCTGCATTTCAAGCAGAGAAGGAGGCTTGAAAGGATGACGAAAATCTGGAGGCAGTTTTTTTTTTGCTTTTTCTTTCCATTTCATTTGTATGTGTTTAAAAAAAATCCCGTGACAGCTCGATGGGAAACAGTCATAATAATTTTGCCTTTCGTCAGTTTCGTGTGATCTTAACGAGCACTTCAGAAACTGAAAAGAGAAGTTAATAGGCATCGATCGGCACGCAAAAACTATACACGACACAACAGACAACCACCCAAGTTTCAAATACAGAGAGAGAGAGAGAGAGAGAGAGAGAGAGAGAGAGAGAGAGAGAGAGAGAGAGAGAGAGAGAGAGAGCGCGAGCGAGCGAGCACGCACGCAACGCACGCACGCTATAGCTGACCCAACAGCTGCTTAAGTCAAGTTTTATGATCAATCTGAAAGCATCAGTTGGGTGGCGGCTGAAATCATGTGGCCGATTAAAAGTATTGTTAATCATTAACCATACAGTCAGTCCCCTCTGCCATTAATTGATTGCCTGGATGGAAAAGGCTGCTATATATATGGGTTAATAGCCCAGTACTTTACATACATCAATTTAGCGGGAAAATAATCTTAAAGTGATTACCTGATGTCTGTTGATAGGCTGTTACCCACATAATAATACGTATTATAATCAAAACATCGCAGTCAATAGACTTTACTTAAATGTTAAATTAGGCTAATGATAACGGCTTTCCATGCAGAAATAAAAACAATAATAATAATTACTATTAGCTATTATTATTTTTTTTATAGTTTGAGTTTGTTTTCGCTCAGTAAAAGTCCATGATTGGATTAGTTTATGCCTCCAATATGTTGGTGAGTGTATCTGGCCGTTGAACGACAAGGAGCAGATTGGCCTTTTTCATGCACATAGAGGGCAGTCTTTTGTTTTTAGGCAGCTGGCACGTGTCTGCCCTGAATGAACTCCTTAATGCACTTCAGCTCACTGGAGGAGGATAATTACTCACACAAAGAGCAACAATTACATTCTCTAATTGACAACACAAACGGTCAGTGATACCACAGGCCTCAGAACGACTATGGTGGCTAAACATTTAATAATGTTTGATAATGTAAGCCAATGGCAGCAGTATTGTTGTCAATTTCTGTATAATAGGCCTACGTTATTATAGCCAATTTGTTATTTATTTAAGGTTGTGTGTGCGTGTGTGTGTGTGTGTGTGTGTGTGTATATGAGAAAATGTGTCACGACTGTTGTGTGTAATGAATTAGTGAATTAAATGAGCTACCCCACCCAGACAAACGAATGTGATAGTGAGTATGGGGTTGTGCATAGCAACGGATTTTTGATTGGTCTATAACGACATGATCCCTACCAGTCAGTGTCACTGTCTATATACCTTTTTGGAGGACTCAAAGTTTGGACTTCGGAAAACAAAACTTTAACAGAGCTGTTATTTTTTTTCTGCATAAACTACAGTTCTTAAACTATGGCATATATTTATGTTGGTGTTAAAGTGTAATCTATGGGTTATGGGGATAGTCCTCCTGAGTCCTGGCTGACTCCTGTCGATACCCTGTCCATAACTGTCTGCCATGGCTGCTCATTTAAATAGCGGCCACCTGTTTCCCATGTCTCCTCCTTATACCTCACGCACTGTGAAATTAATTTGGTGCCAATCTTTAAGGCTAAATATGGAAGCCATTGGCTTTTCGGGGAGACCCCCCTCCCCCATCGCGCCCCCTCCAACCCCCCTCTTTCCAAACCAACAGTAAATCCACAATTAGTAGATCCAAATTAGCATATTAACCTGTGGTTCTTTATGCACGTCGTCATTATGTAGGTCAAACACTAGCATTTTCTTAATTGCTTTCTGTGTTGATCGAGGGCAAACATGTTCTGTTTGTTATGTCCAGTCGTTATTTGGGCTGTCTCTCTCTCTATCCAGTGCAAAGGTAGAGTATATGGCCGGGCTTAACGGACGCTCATGGCCATATGAGTCCATATGAGTCCATATGAGTCCGATCATGTCTGACCGGCAGCAGACTGATTAAAATTCCACACAGCAGACAGACTCGTAAACAAGGCCCGCACATGCGCGTAAAGAGGCACGGCGCACTGTTGTAGCCCAGCGGTTCTCAACCTGTAACCCCCCAACACCCCCCCCCCCCCCCCCCCCCCCCCCCCACATGATTTTTTTTTTATCGGGGTCCCCAGATGACAGTTAAGTGACAATTAAGACCTTTTCAATACCTCAACAAAAAAGAAACAAAGAAAAGGAAAATTACCATTACGGCATCAAAAGTAATCAACAAACTATAAAAACTGGTCAAACATTGTCCAAATTGTCAAATAATACTTAAAGAGCCAAAACTACAAGCTCGCAACTGGGTCCCCAGTTGATTATTTTGGGGGGTCACGGCCTGAAAAGGTTGAGAACCACTGTATTAGCTAATAGCTACAGACATTAGGCTTATGATTTAATAGTCCATAAGAGCAGCAGACAGACTTCAGGACGTTTATGAAACACATCATTATAATATTGTCTGGTCGTTTGTTAAACTAGGTCTATACCTACTACACATTGGGTAAACATAAAGGCACGACATGACTCGGGAGTCCTGAGAAATATAGTGAATTAATGATTAAATCTGCTAGTTATTAAAATGAGTAAACAACTAATAGTCTAATGTGTAGGCCTTGTGCTGTATAGCCTACAGTATATAGGCCTACAGCTCAGCATGGGTCTCCTATCTATTCTACACCATCACGTGTCACAAGAGTTTACCCTGACCATGAGACAGCTTACTATTGGCCTATTTTACAGTATACTGTTCAAAGTTGGCTAAGTTGGACCGTTAAGTAGCATAATTTAAGTGTGTATTGGTCCAAACCGAAATAATTCACTAATTGAACGACTTCAATAAATTGTTCGTCAATTGTGTTTGTTATTACAATAATCACATCCGTTTTGTTGACTTAACTGCAAATGAACAATCCACAAGAATCCTTGTTAAATGTTAATGAATCATTTTGGATAAAATACCTATAATTTGCCCGCTATAGACCTTCTGATAACCTATCCATCATGTATAGCGTAATATTATGTTGACTGACACATTAAGCCTGTTTTGAGGATCACATAAGGCTCTTGTGACATGTGGTGGTTTTAAAGGCACCTGCTCTAAAAATGGTCATAGGGCAACAGAGACGACTGGTCCACACATGACTGTTCTGGCGCCCATCTGAAAGTGTTGCCTGTGGGCTGATAGAGAGAGAGGGTGGTATAAGGCTGTTTGGGGGGCTGGCTGCGGTGATCAGCCCTTTCCTTGCCTCGTCAGGCGGCAGATGGAGCGGTTCCAAGCCCGGAGAACACTGACTGACTGACTGCGCATCTGCTACTGCGCTCCCGGCGCCCGGTATATGCATGCAGGCAGCGGGGCCTCTCCTCCACGTTAAGCCCTATTAGCACCGTCTACCGTGCAACTGGTGCCTCGGTTTGACGGTGGAATAAATACTCACATTTATTTTCTCAGTAAAAGTAAAAGTATCAATACTGTTATGTAGAAATACTCCGTTACAAGTAAAAGTCCTGTATTCAAAAGTTACATGAGTAAAAGTACAAAAGTATTGGTATCAAAATGTACTTAAAGGACCAAAAGTAGAAAATACTCATTATGCATGCAGAATGTCTCAAGTTTTCAAATGTGTAAAATGTATAAAAATCTTTTGAAAATAGGAGATCTGCAAGCTCACAGTGCGTCCCATCATGATGCATTGTGAGATTGTAGATCGGCTATTTTCAAATGTCCGAAATGCATATGGGCTGAAGTGGGTAAATTTATGTTTTGTAATGATCAAAACCTATATTAACAAGTGACTAAAGTTTTTTAAAGGTAGGCCAATAATATTTGTCTCTGAGAATGTAGTGTAGAAATAAAAGTATAGAAATTTGGAAATACTCCAGTAAAGTAAAAGTACCTCAAAATTGTACAGTACTTGAGTAAATGTACTTAGATACTTTCCACCACTGGTGGAGGATACGATTTCCCTCTCTTTCTCTCTCTCTCTCTCTCTCTCTCTCTCTCTCTCTCTCTCTCTCTCTCTCTCTCTCTCTCTCTCTCTCTCTCTCTCTCTCTCTTTCACACACACACACACACACACACACACCCACACACACACACACACACACACACACACACACACACACACACACACACACACACACACACACACACACACACACACGATCATGTAGGCCTATATGACAGACAGAAGCATGCACGCAGATTCATTTTCTGCTTCTCTCTCTCCTCTCTCTCCATCCATCTACACCCCCCCCCCCCCCCCCCCCCACCCCTCCCTCTCTCCTCTCTACCCGGTGGCCTCGTGTGCATCCTTTTTAATCCTTGCATGCGACAGCCGGCCTTCACCAACCGGAGGTTTCGTCGAGCCTCCAGGCAAAACAATCGAACAGTTAATTAAAATATAAAAGACCTTGAGAACTTGTAAAGGAGGCTATTTAAAGCAACGCCGCCTATAACGTTTGGGTTTGTTGCTTACACAGTTTATACATTTTGCGACGGCACGCTGGAACGTACAACAGAAGAAGCCTTAATGGGGATTTATGGTGCAACAGGGTCCCCTGTACGATGTACAAAATATGTACTGCATGGTTTATAATTGGGAGTGGAAGAAAATAAAGATTCTTTTTGGGGGGGTGCTATAGTTATTTGACGAGGTGTATACACAGATCCAGTCATTTTTTATTATTGTTGTTATTATTATAAGCACCCAAGGCCAGAGAGCCGCAGGAACAGATGGGTAGGATAAATTCCTTAATTAAAGTGCAGAGTCAATACCGGCGTCATAGCGTCGGCCCAGTGACAGTCTGCACATTAATATCAGTTGTGGAGTCGCTTTGGTTACAGACTTACAGTTACAGCTGAAATACCCCGAACCATAACAACTCTGATTATTTCCCATGCCATTGATTTATCTCCGTGTGGCTGGCAGACTGCATGGGCCGCAGGTAACGGGCGGTGCATGGAGTTCTATTGAGGAGAAATAGAAAGATGGGAGGGTGCATGGGGGCGGGGTGGGGGGGGGGGGGGTGCCCCAAGTAATCGCGATAATTCGGGTTAACTAAGGGGAGCTGGAGCTTTGAAAGCCTTCGAAAGCACCCAGCCCCCAATCTATATCTATCTATCTATCTATCTATCTATCTATCTATCTGTCTGTCTGTCTGTCTGTCTGTCTGTCTGTCTGTCTGTCTGTCTGTCTGTCTGTCTGTCTGTCTGTCTGTCTGTCTGTCTGTCTGTCTGTCTGTCTGTCTGTCTGTCTGTCTGTCTGTCTGTCTGTCTGTCTGTCTGTCTGTCTGTCTGTCTGTCTGTCTGTCTGTCTGTGTGTGTGTGTGTGTGTGTGTGTGTGTGTGTGTGTGTGTGTGTGTGTGTGTGTGTGTGTGTGTGTGTGTGAGAGAGAGAGAGAGAGAGAGAGAGAGAGAGAGAGAGAGAGAGAGAGTTGCATGGCAGACACTATCTGACAGACTGATAGAGTAGCTTAGTAGAGTGAGCAGGCAGATAGAGAGCTCCCCCCACACTTCTCATATCTCCTCCAGCCTATCTAGACAGTATCTAGTAGAGAGAAGCTCTCTACTCATCGTCTCCATAGGCCGTGACCGGAAGCTCTGCTTTTCTTCGTTTGTGTTTGTTTTGCTCCCCGGGTGGGCATACTGCTAACGGCCATGTGCACGGTTAGGTAGTCTAGCTCAACGACCACCTTGTCATTTTGGCAAACAAATGTGACTGAGAAGTATTTTGACTTTGGCTGCGTGTTTTCGGTTCCAGATATGCTTCCATTCCAAACTATCAACTTGGATATATTGAATTAGGCTTATACTCTAAAAAAAACTAAATGTGGCTAATTCATGTCTAATAGTTTACTTTTTTGTCTTTCTTTTTGTTTACCCTACCTATTTATTTGTAGTGGAGTGAATGAAGAGGAGACATAGGCTACCATTCACTAGAAGTTACTACACTTGACACTTCAATTCTCACGTTGTGCCAGACGAATCGGAGATCCCTGGAGACATGGCTAACCTTCTAACGCAACCATGACGCTTCTGATAATAAGAGCTCCAGAAACTTATGTTGGTATATATATCAGTGGTTCTCAGACTTTTTCATGTCAAGGACCCCCAAAATTATATGTATTCGGCCGCGGACCCCCCCCCCATCTCAAAATATTTTGTTCCAGGGACCCCCCAGAAACAAATATTTGGGTTACAAATGTTCGCTTTAAAATATATATATTCAAAGATTTACATACATTTTCACGATTTAAAAAAAAATAGCAGATCTACAAGCTTGTATATCTGCTATTTTTTAAATGCCAAAGAAATCTAAAGGCGCACGCACCCAAGGCGCGCGCCCTGCAGGTGAGTGTCAGCAGGAGGCTGAGGCCGGGGTCACCAGACTGACCATGAAGTGACCATAAAGGTCTCGTGCTGATCCAAAGTGAATATTAAAATAAAGCAGCAGTCCCCCTTCTTCCTTCCATCCAGTCAGGCACGCACGCGCCTCTCGTCACACACAATAGATGTCTTTGATTGAGAAAATGTCTTGTGCTTCGGTTCTTCACAAAAGCACCACTTGATGGTTGACCCCACACGAGCAACAGATTTAGCAAAAGAGATGAAAAAGAAGAAGAAAAAAAAGAAAGGAAAAAAAAAAGGCTCCATGAATGAAAAGCTGCGCGTCCATGTTGTGCGTTCATATGCAGAAATATGTCATCATATCCCTCTGGTTTCCCACAAGTAGCAATAATGTAAAAACAATGGTCACAAACCAGTCGATTTATGTGCTAGTAAATTGACCCTTGTCTTTGCCGGAAAAGAGAAACGTCTGCTTTAAAATATAGCCTAATCTGAATTTATGTAATAGAGAAAAAATAATAATGGGCTAAAGTGAAATCATCAATTAGGCTATATTGATTGCATTGGCTTTGAAAACTGTATATACATGTAGGCCAATTGTTTTCATTTCAATTTATAGGTTTCTGTATTAAACTGCGTAAAACAATAATATGAAGAATATGAATATTACGAGTCGTCTATGGCTTTTGAGGCAGGAAAATAGCATTGAAAAAGGTTCAGTTTCCAAATGAAATCCTCCATCGAAGATCATCATTAAATCACAAACGTATTTTGAGGGGAAAAAAATAAAATCCATTTTTATTCGGTGAGTAATTTTCGAAATTACCCCTTAAATATTTCAAACAAACTTACATTTCCGCTGAAATCCGTACACTTTTGTAAATGACTTATGCAGAGTGAATTTAAAAATAACAAAACAAAAAAAACCAAAAAAAACGAAGAAAGCACGCAATAGTCGTTGTGAAAATACAAACGGCTCAAAAAGAAAATGTCCACAAAAAGAGTAGAAAAATGTTGAAAGAAGCACTTGGTTCCTTATTAAGGCGAAGATACAATATTTATTCCTTGTCTCCTGGGATGCTCCGCTCCGTCTATTGTCCTCCCATTCCTCAGTGCTGATGCTTAATTTTCAAAACTTCTATATTACCAAGGGACCTACGACATCAGCCGAGAAATACCCTGCAAGTACAAAATCCGTGAGCCAGCCCCGTCCGTGCAGAGGGGAGACGCTCGCCATCCACCAGCTTTCTGCCGTTATACCGAGCGCACGCGGGGGACTTTCTTCCATTTCTCTTGGTTTTGGGATTTTAACGCATTTTTTATTATTCGATCGGCGAGGAAGAGAAAAAAAACCCGGGTTACTTTGGAGAAAGCACAATGTCAGCAACCTTCCCCGGTCTGGTCCACGACGCAGAGGTAATTTATTATTATTATTATTTCTTATAGCCTCCATTCGTATAATTATGAAATTATAGAAGTTATTGTGATCGTATTGGTTGGGTGAAATGGAGGTACAGTAAAATTCGTTACAGCATCTGTTGTGGCAAACGCGTGGATTACAAAAAAAAAAAAAAAACATGATGGTGAGAGAAATTGCTAGCTGTGTCTATAGCGCTGCCGGTAAAACAATGTTTTTTTTTATTAGAGTGGGGAAGTAAATGAGGCTCGTGTGTGTGTGTACGCGAGTAACGATGTGATTAGAACATTTTAGGGCGGAACACCTCTCTTGGTGTGTCTGACTCTTCTTACCTGCCATCCATTGTAATGTGAGAGAGAGCTGGGACAGTAAATTTGCCAGCAGCTCGGTAATAATAACATATAACAGCACGCCTTTTAAAACACTGCAGAAGAGTGACAGGCACGCACCCCCCACTAAAAAAAAAAGGAAAGAGAAAAGGAAACACCTAGGGCTCCTGTTGCCGTGCGATCGTTCCCCTCCCGGGCTTGTGGAAATGACATCTCCTTCAGGTGGTTTTAAGGAAGAAGGAAAGAAAAACCGCTTTGAGTGCAGTGTGCGTGTGTGTGAGTTGTGTTTTTGAGTTGTGTTTGAGCATGTTTGGAGAAGCAGTCTGCGTTAAAAGCTCGACTCGACTGAAAGAGAGAGAGAGGAGTCAGTATAGCTCAGCGGTTCTCAAAGTGGATTTTCAGGGACTCTCTTGGTTCCTTTAGGGGGGTCTAAATTGACCCTTACAAGTATGTAACTCAGACAGTATACAAATGGAACCAAATGGACCCGTTTGGTTCCATTTGGTTCCATTTGTACACTGTCTGAAGGGGGAGACCTTGGAGCGTAAAAGTTTGAGAACCATTGGTAGTATAGCTGATGCTAAATGACATCGCCTGATATACATTTTCTCGTATGGTTATATTCCTCGTATAGATACGTCACGACGGATCAAACAGCTACCGCCTGATGCAGCTGGGCTGCCTGGAGTCCGTGGCCAACTCCTCGGTCGCATACTCCTCCTCCTCGCCGCTCACCTACCCGGCCACGGCGGGGACGGAGTTCGCCTCGCCTTACTTCTCGGCCAACCACCAGTACACCCCGTTGCACCACCAGTCCTTCCACTACGAGTTCCAGCACTCGCACCCGGCCGTGGCCGGCCCGGAGGCCTACGGCCTCAACTCGCTGCACTCGGGCCAGTACTACCAGCAGATCCACCACGGGGACTCGGCGGACTTCATCAACCTGCACAACGCCCGCTCGGCCCTCAAGTCGTCGTGCCTGGACGAGCAGCAGCGGCGCGAGCTGGGATGCCTCGACGCCTACCGCCGCCACGACCTGTCGCTCATGACGTCACACGGCTCTCAGGCCTACGGCGTCGGCATGCACCACCCGGACCAGAGGCTGCTGCCCGCGGCCGGCCTGGGTCTCCCTCCGCCCGGGGCGGACGACCTGCAGGTACCTAAACCGACAGTATGCCTCTACTCCTTCCTCCCCCCTCCCTCCCTGCCCCCCTCCATCCCTCCCTGGTTGAGCCGCCTCTCAACTCCAAAAGCATATCTCAGTGGTTCTCAACCTTTTCAGGCCGCGACCCCCACCAAAATAAATCATATTTGAACTGGGGACCCCCTAAAATAATCATATATTTGTAAGGTATTACATTTAGTGTGACTCGGTTCCACAGATAAATATTGTGAAAATAGCTGATCTACAAGCACAGTTGCAAGGCGTTGTGAGCTTGTAGATTAGCTATTTTCACAATTAGTTCTATTATTTCAGCAATTTTTCAATTATTTGACAATTTGACCAATTTGTATAGTATAAACCCCCACTTCTTTACATCAAAAGGAATTATGTAACCCACAGGTTGAGAACCACTGGCATAGCTGACTTGTTTCTTTCCTCCTGTCCCCCTCGTTCCCATTCAAACCCTCTCAAGTTCATCCATAATCGTAGAAGCTCAGCTGCCCTGGTCTGGCCTGGTCCTATACCTAACCTGGCCCATTCAGCATCTGTCCCAGTGCCCTATTCACCCACTGCCCCACTGCCCTACTCCTTCAAAACAGCCTTTTTTCCCATTGTACCAACCTCACAGGCAGCAAATCCAGAATATCGGGGCCAGATGTCTGTCTGTCTGCCCGCCGTTAACAGTCTGTCTGCCCGGCTTGTGCCTTTTGTAAAATAGCCCATCGGCACTGCAGACGCTATAGACCAGTACACTCCACCAAAGAATGCATTCTACTGGGCTAAACAATATTCGATAGCTTCTTTAGCTAATCTCGATGCCAAGTATAAGAGAAAAAAGAGAACTTGATATATCCAATGAGTGTAGGTTAAATAAGAGTCAAGTCCACACGGACCGTGATTCTGAAAGGCAGGCCCATTTCTAAAGGTTAATTGACTAGCAGTCTATACTATTCTATTGTGAAATCGGCCCTTTATTTTTCCTGAAACACACGTGACCCATATTTTACATAATTCCTTTCGATGTAAAGAAATGGGCGAGATGAGAACGAATTTGCACTGTTCTTGTGTGTGTGTGTGTGTGTGTGTGTGTGTGTGTGTGTGTGTGTGTGTGTGTGTGTGTGTGTGTGTGTGTGTGTGTGTGTGTGTGTGTGTGTGTGTGTGTGTGTGTGTGTGTGTGTGTGTGTGTGTGTGTGTGTGTGTGTGTGTGTCCGGCTGTCTGCTGAGGCAGAGAAAAGCCGCTGGTTCTCTATTCTCCGGTAAAGGGCGGATTAACGGATCGGGGTTCGGGGCACAATGGCCCGCTCGAGCGCCGTAAAGCACCGTAGTTTATCCAATTACGGACTTAACGTCAATCAACTTGGTTATTTATGCAGCGACATCTGAGCTATAGTTAAAGACGTCTATGCTTAAATACGGTTTAACATACTGACAAATAATTTCAGTTGCGTTAACTATTTACCTTGCTGGGGCTTAACTGATAGCACCGCAGGCTACTGCTTTCTCACTTTTGAGACTTTCCTATTATGGTCATACAATTTTTAAAAGCAAATATTAATATGTATTATTATTATTATTATTATTATTATGATATTGTTATTAGGATATTATTATTATAATATGTTTTGTTTTTAATATGTATGTATTCATATCTATAGAACATTGAACAATGATAATAATTTTGTTTTATTTTAATACATTTGGATATTTTGTTATGTCATTCCCTATTTTGATTTGTCATTGTTAAGCCTTAATGCCTGCATGAAGCACGCTATTAATAATAATTGTTATCCAATAATAATAACAACATTGCAAAAGTAATTGTAGAAGCCAATTGATATTCAGAATTCCGTCTTTATGTTTTTCATTATTCAGTACTTTTCACAATTGTTATTTAGCAATTCATGCTGTTATTATTAAGTATCCATGTTAGTTATTTAGTTGAAAATTCTATCACTTTGAACCTTGTTACCAAGCTAGATATATTTGAATTATCATGAGAATAAATGTCTGTTTAAGCTATTCTATACAAATATATTTTAACACCATGTATTAAAAAATATTTTTAGTTAATTTCCAATTAAATTAATAACAGGAGTAATGTATAGACCACTAATCGCTATAAACCTATAGGAACAAATGTTGCAGCTTCCTATATATATAGGCTGTGCTATTTCAATAGTCTACTATTTAAATCATATTTTATTGAAGCACACACACACACACACACACACACACACACACACACACACACACACACACACACACACACACACACACACACACACACACACACACACACACACACACACACACACACACACACACACACACACACACACACACACACACACGCGAAGTTGAACCTTTTGAAGAAAAAAAGAAAGGGAAAAAAGAAAGAGTGGCACATGAACCTGAGTTTCCAGCAGAACAGAACAGATGCGCCCAGCCCCGTGCAGCACGGTCGCATCTTTGAGCGCGTAAAGAGATTTTCATGCTGAACAAAAGGAGCTGCCACACCTTTCGCCCGTCACTAAGCTAATTCATGCAAGACCTCTGCGTTTTGTATATTGATTTTATAATCACTTTAGCTGCGGAATAAAAAAAGAAGAAGGGGGGGGGAGCTACAACAAGGCCCTTTCAGCTTTATTTCATTTTAATCAGGGGTTGTGTGTGCACGGGTGAACCGGGGGTTCGGGGCCCGGCCTCGAGGCTCACACGAGGGATTAAGTGTTTTCTGAATAAAGGCTCGTGTTCTCTTTTCTTGATGACATTGTTGATAGCAGGCCCCTGCACGCGAGCCCTGCGTCGGCAGCAAAATGGCGGCGCTAACAGGTTCCATAAACACTATAGTGTTGCAAATAAGGCACGTTTTGACTTTAAGGGACTTCAGCATTAGCAAATGCGTCAACAATTTTTGTCAATCAGACAACAAAACTGTTAAAACGACCAAGTGCACCATCTCAAGCGGACTTGAGCCACAGGAGGCACCACCGAGCAAGTCGCCCTGCCAACCTTGCTAAGTCTGCTTGAGCCAACTCAGCAGCATCCGAGTTATGGCTTGATAGGGACAGAATGGTAAATAATATTCCCCAAAAGTCATATTGTGACAATCCCCCCCTCCCCTCAAGGCACATGTTGAATTTTGGTCAAAATTGTACCAAAAAGTCAAAATATTACATTATTTTGGTACAACAGGTTGGCCTGCAACATTTTAAAACATGTTTTGTTACAATTCTCAAAAAGTCCAATGGCTCATACGTCAAAATAATAATAATTCTAAAAACATTCTGCCTGAGTCACACATTTTTTAATATCTTCTCTTTGATTCATATTAATGAAACCGTATCTCCACAGGGCTCCGTGGAGGCACAGTGTGGGCTGATGCTGAACGGCCAGGGAGGCGTCATCCGGAGAGGTAAGGCTCCCTCCGTTCACTAGTTGTTCTATATGTAGCGGTTAAACAGTAGCAGCTGACACGAGAAGACAGCCAACACACACACAAACAGGAGGAACAGCACTCCTCGCCTGTCTCCTGTCAACATACCAACACGAGGAGAGGAGTGCCTCTTTATTCTCCCCCTTGCCTGTTTAGACACACGTTCTGACGCCCCAATTGTATACACCGTAGGGGAAGAAAAATAACTAATCTAGGCTACAGGCTACAACGCTTTCGTGTTGTTCACTTGTAGATCAGTTATTTTTGGCAAGCATCATCATCACCCTTGCGTAATTGAAGAATATAAGATTAAGTTTAAGCAAAAAAAAAGAGAGGCTAAAACATAATAAAGGCATGTCGAGGCATGTCGACGATTAAACCTATAGTTTCGACATCAATCGTTATTCAAGATTTCTCCTAGAAGCTTATTCTGAACACATGCTTTCGTATTTTGCAGGGTTTTGTCAAATAAATAAATTACAATTATTATTTTAAATTTGATATATATATATATATATATATATATATATATATATATATATATATATATATATATATATATATATATATATATATATATATATATATAATCTTGATATATATAATGTTTTGGTGCAAAACATCTCAAATTATATTTTAACATTGTTAATTTGAAATACACGAAACAACAATTTATTCATTCATCTGGATGTGCAGAATATATATATTTTTAAAATTCCGTTTAAAATTATATACGGCAGTGCAAGGCTGTTATTATAGCCTATTAGTGTAATGGTCATTTTTTGTGAAGCAGAATTGTCTTATATAGGATATAATTGCCCAAACAACGTTGTTGGCTGTTTCTATTTCTCAACTACCTTAATTAAAATATAGGCTATAATGAATAGATGATATATTTTATATTATTATATGATGATAATTCGAGCTGCAAGCAAAGCTATGGTAGGCTATTCTAAACATGCTATCAGGCTAGTGAGCCAAGCAGCTAATCCTATGCTTAGCCTATAGTACAAGCTTACATGCTAACTAAGAAACAATGATTCAGCAGCCTAGGTAATGAAAGGAAAGAACATTCTTGAATAAAGATGACTTTAGTTTAAAGAATGATGAGTTAAGGACACGGTTTCTGTTTTTCTTGAATGATTGCCATATGTGGCGCTTGATCTCTTATAGACGCATTCTTATATTCGTTAAACACCAATGCATTAAAATATAAATATGTATTCCCAATGCAACCATTGTTTGTTACTGCATGTGTCTGTTCTAAACACCATATAAACCATCCTCTTAAGTCGAAATAACAAATCAAGCCTCCTACTGTCACAAAACAAAGGAAAGCACGGGGACTGCTTTCTTTTTTTTCATTTCAGTGTGTGATTCCTACAAGTGTAGGCTACCATGCAGGTGTGAGCAGAAATGTTGGCAATTCTGCAAGTTTGCAGGGTGAAAGATGAGGCTTTAGAGCTATAGCGTGCACGAAGCAATTTCCTCATGAGTGCTCTCCGGGTTTTAACCCAAGCTAGATGTGCGCCTGCTCCATCAAAGCCTGCTTTTATAGTCGGAACGCTTATTCACGCTGCTGCCACTGCAAAGTATACTCAATGTTAATTTAACTCCGAGAGCAGGGTACAAATAACACATAAAGCAGTGGTTCTCAAACCTTTTCATGTCAAGGACCCCCAAATTGATATATATTTGGCCACGGACCCCCATCTGAAAATGATTTGTGCCAGCCAGGGACTCGCAGAAAAGAAGATTTGTGTCCAAAAAAAGGACATCAATTATTCAAAATCTTACCATTTTCAAGAAAATTGAAAGATTTTGAATAATTTAGATTTTCTTTTTTAAATATCCAACGTATAAGTGGTTAAAATGATTGTGATGCCATATTAAGTAATTTTGCTGGGGACCCCCTGGAACCTCCCCAAGGACCCCTGGGGGTCCCTGAACCCCACTTTGAGAACCAATGCCATAAAGGTTCCATGTGTACACTACTCTCGGAGTTAAATGAACACTGGTGATTTTGACTGTGTAGCCTATACACACATGTGTAGTTTTTCCATATAGGCCTACAGAAAGGAAAGGCTGTGTCTCGTGGTTTAATTTTTCATCAGCTCTCGCCTAGGTGTTGGCGGGGCTTTTCTCGCGGATTGACGCGGGAATCCCTCCGCTATCACTTTCGGTTAATGGTGTGCTGTATTTCGCCCTGCAGCTCAGCCCCGC
This sequence comes from Gymnoscopelus microlampas, assembly GCF_963454915.1. NCBI lineage: Eukaryota > Metazoa > Chordata > Actinopteri > Myctophiformes > Myctophidae > Gymnoscopelus > Gymnoscopelus microlampas. Next base: position 30,263,477 of record NC_139953.1, read on the forward strand.
TCCAAACCATCACAACCAATAATCTTTGCTTTACCTCCCGCTCCCCGTATCGATAGCTTCTCTCGCCTCGGGCGCACGCTTTGATATGCTAATGCCGAGCGGGGCCCCCGAATTCAGTGGAGATCATATTAATGTTGTTCTTTCTGACTGAGGCTTTGGCGCGCCATGAATATTCACATAACCCTTTTTTCAAAAGAAAATCACTCAAGAAAACGCGGATCCTACTTTAGGAGGAGTCGTCTGTGTTTTAATCAAGCCGGTATCACTTTCCCCCGTTCGGCTCTTACAACCAATCCTGATCAAGCTCATCTCGCAGACGCGCGCCTCCGTGGCAGCGCGTGCGCACCCACACTTTTTCTAGTCAAGACACTGGCGGCGGCTTTTTTGTGTGGGCTGACTGGAGCTATAAACATTGTTGTTAAAACAGGCGAGAGAATGACATTTGGCCCGTGTCTCTTTTTCTTTAATTTTCGTGGCAAACTCCGTAAAAGGCACTTGATTCCGCGTGTGATCCCGCCCGCCGCTCGCGCCGCAGCCCGAGGCTACTCTCCGTTGCTTAAATACCGTTATCGCCTCTGGGCCCGCGCGCTCCACTGACTGCACTATACCGGCAATAGCTCTTTTCGATTGCCCTTGGCAACATAAAATACAAACTACTTTGAATCAAAACATTTTAGGGGGAATTAATATGACGTGAACCCGCAGCTTTCAGAGACGCGCGCCCTGTCAAAGCGCGTGAGGCTGACAGACAGGTCTGCCCGGTATGTGTCTGTCACACACACACACACACACACACACACACACACACACACACACACACACACACACACACACACACACACACACATACACACACACACACACACACACACACACACACACACACACACACACACACACACACACACACACACACACACACACATCGAGGCCTAGCATAATAATATCCTAGACCTGGCCCACACTTTTGTGTTTACCTACAGATTAATTATGTTTGGAGTAGGGCCTACTATAATTTCCATGGTCAGTTGGAGTAGAGCATGCATGGATGTACCGGTGGCTTCAGCACCACGGAGGTGTGGACAGCACGACCTCTTTTCAGCACCTGGACAGCACCTACAAAGCACCTTGTAAAGGCCATGATGGCATTTCAGAACCTGGACAGCTCCCACTATAAGCACCTAGTTATGAAGGCATTTCAGCACCTGGACAGCTCCCACTAAAGGCCATAACATTAGCAGGTGCTGTCCAGGTGCTGAAATGCATTCAGAGCGGTTGTCGCTGTCCACACCTGCAATGGTGCTCATTCGGGTCATTTTTAATCAATAGCGCCTATAGTGCCCTTGTTTAATATTGCGTTATTTTTCTTTTGTTGATCGTTTTTATGTAAAGCAGTTTGGGCTGCATTTGATGTCCTATCGCCTTCAGCAAAGATTGGTACAAATCGTAAAAAATACCTTTAGAAAACGTCCTGCATGTGAATAAAAATACTCCACACACAGTCATCCATTGCCCCAACATAATAGCCTCATATTATGGTCCATAGAATTGTTCTAGTCCGCCAGGCACAGGGCCCACATTGCGTGATTTCCTGCATTCCACGTATCCGCTCATGGCCTAAAAACAAAGCGACACGCCCCGCTGTTAAGATAGACTTGATAACGAGGCAAATTAATTATAGAAGCCGACATCAGACAATAGCCTCGGGTTTCAGATGCTAGAGTCCTTAGTTCAAGTTTGTGTTTAATAAACATGCCTACTCATAGCAGTTGATACATGATATCCAATATTTGCAATTAATAATGTGAGGCAATATATATATATATATATATATATATATATATATATATATATATATATATATATATATATATATATATATATATATATATATATATATATATATATATATATATATATATATATAAAATAAAGAAATGTAGCCATTTATTCACAAAGTCAGTAGTCTACAGTAAAATGGGGAATCAAACTTGTAGCTGGTGCATTTTCATTATTATGATTATCGTTATTATTATAATTATAATAATAATAATTATTATTATATTATTATTATTATTATTACCTCCTAGTCTTGGTGCAGATGTACTGTACATACAGGCTGGATTATTGACTTAATGTAAAAATACACATCGAAGTATAAATGAAAAAAGCATGTTCAATAGTAGAGGTGATGTTCCTTGCCTTTGGATCAATAAAGAAACCTTGTATTGTTGTACTTGTTGGATGTTCAAGTATGATAGCATGCTACATCAATGTATTAATGACTTGTTATATCACACAACAAATATGACACAAATAAACGTTTTAAAGCCTAGATGCATGGGCCACTTACAGTAAAAGAAATTTAAAAAATAGATATCTATATACAGTATACATATCTGTGTGTGTGTGTGTGTGTGTGTGTGTGTGTGTGTGTGTGTGTGTGTGTGTGTGTGTGTGTGTGTGTGTGTGTGTGTGCGTGCGTGCGTGCGTGCGTGCGTGCGTGCGTGCGTATACAATTTGTTCAGTATGAAAGGGTTAAGAAATGCGATGAAAAGGAATTCAATTGTATATTAAGAATAGAAATATGTCATATTGTTGACAAAATGTTCCATAATCATTCATATTTTTACATATTTAGGCAAATGTCAATAATGTTGTCAGGATCATTAGAGCATAGATTGTGTATTCAGGGTGCACATTCACACACTGCCCAAAATTCTCATTCTCTGTTGCACTGTTGCAATGTGAGACTCACACATTCTTTCCATCACTTCCATCTTGCACAGGTGTCTCATACAAATTGTTTACAAAGACTTTCACTATGAGTTCATAGCTACCTCTACAAAAACAACTTTGCTACTTTGTCACATGGGGCTACTCTTTAGTCTGTGCACTCTAACTGGGGTTATCCTGGCGTTATTTAACTAGGGAAAAAAGTAAATATTTGTGTAAACATTTTGGTTGGCTCCCCATACTGAAACTATTGAATGCTATGCTACTATTAAGCATCAGTAAAATAACCTAATTGGAATAAATTTACATAATTTGAACAGTTTCTATTTGATCCAAATCAACCCGTACAGGTCCATTTAGCTCAAACCCTATATTGTCAGTTAAATTAATACTGACAATGTTACTGTAGCATTTTTTAATACCGTCAATTCAAGCCTTAGGTTTTATTCTCAATTACTGACTCAGTACAGAGTTCCATATACTATACAGAAATAGGTATAATTTGGAAAAATTGATTGTTGGTATAAAGTGAAATAAAAATGTATATGAGTAATTCAGTAGGCTACTTAATATAACTATATGGATTTTGTAAAATGTCAGTTGAAAATAGGATACATTTAAGACCATTTTAAGAGTTTTGTTTTTTCGTGGCAAATATGCAGCTGTAATTGATTGTCTAGCTAGCCTTAAGTATTGTAACTTAACCTTTTTGCACTTTATTGAACATAATATCCACTGCCAATATGTACTGAAGGCATATGGCTTGTTCCCCCATGTGTCTTATTGTGTTCATTTGTATTTCATTCATTTATTTAATCTTGTGACTCTTTATAACTCTCTGCACTATAATAGCCAAAGGCAGTTTCTAAAGTGTAGACACTAAAGTGTGTATTCTATTCTATTCTACTCTTAACCCATACACTGTACAATCCGGAGTGTTAATTTAACTGTGACGGTATAAAAAGCTACCCATAATAGTTCAAATAACAGTCAGGCTTTTGCATTGTAACGATAGAACGGAAGTATTGCTTTCCAAACCGCTTAGCACTACACTAGCCGTCCAACCAATCCAACACGCACATCTTGTTTTGTTTGCGCAGGAGGAACGTGTGTGGTGAACCCTACTGATCTGTTCTGTTCAGTACCAGGCCGCCTGTCACTGCTCAGCTCCACCTCAAAGTACAAAGTCACCATTGCTGAGGTGAAGAGAAGACTGTCTCCGCCAGAGTGCCTCAATGCTTCCCTACTGGGTGGTATACTCCGCAGGTCAGCACTCAGACACACACACACACACACACACACACACACACACACACACACACACACACACACACACACACACACACACACACACACACACACACACACACACACACACACACACACACACACACACACACACACACACACACACATACATACAGTATGTTGTGGCCTTCGTTCCAAGCCTGTTGGACAGGCCTGTTGGACGGTGAGAACCTCACCGTCCAACACAACTTACATGACAGAAAGATATCACCACAAAAATAAACACCATCTAAATGGGAACACCAGCGAATGCACTTTGAGGTCGGCAGGCTATAAAACTACAACTTTCTAGTAACAAAATAGCAAAATAACTAAAACACTTGTGATAGCTTAAAGCTATAGCTGGAGTTGGAGAGCACTGCTTGATTTTGTAGAGCTGTTGTAGGCGAAACAGGACCAGGGCTGCACGCGCTGTGGTGCCCAGGGAGACTGAGAGAGGAGAGACCAGGCCAAAGCACGCCAGCATCAGAGAGAGGAGAGGAAAGAAAGAGTTGCCAGCGCTGTATTATTGATGAGATTGAGAGAAAGGGAAAGGGGAGAGAGGAGAGAGAGAATGAGAGCAAAAGTGAGAGAGACAGAGAGAGTGAGAGTGAGAGAGATGGACAGCAGAGGACATGTCTGAGGTATCAGTGATGTGCAAAACATGAAAAAAAAAGACAGATGTGTGCTCATAATCAGAAATAAAAATGTACAGCATCAACGTCAGCATCATCATAGAAGGTGATTGGACTCAATTGCACATCTGGGACTGTGTATATGGTGTAGACTCTGTATCAAAACGTCTCATCACATTGTTTGTCAGGAAATAAAACCTCTGTGCATTCATTTGACTGCCGAGTAAATTGCTTGTGACTCTCGTCGTATTAGATTATAGAATAATAGTATGGAGAGACATAGAGATAGCGCTGATACTATGCCGTGTTCAGAAAATGGATTTAACCACTTAACCCATTTAAACTGGGAAAGCATCTGTGTCATTTTAGTTTTTAACCACTTTAAACATTATTTTATACTTTGGCTATTCAAAAAAAGCAGATATACAAGCGCGTAACTTTGTGCCAAAAAAAAAAAAAATATTTGAAAACATGTGCAAATCTTTGAATATATATGTTTTAAAGCGAATATTTAAACTCAAATCTTTGCTTCTGGGGGTCACTGGAACAAAATATTTTGAGATGGGGGTCCGTGGCCAAATACATATAATTTTGCGGGTCCTGGACATGAAAGAGTTTGAGCACCACTGATAAATCAACATCAGAAACATCAGAAATCTGTTAGGATTTAGAAGACATTTGTAGAATCCTCCTCAGGTCTTCCTGGGTTAAACCCTATACTTCATTGACGGGGATCCCCCTGGGGTCTATCCTGGACACACTCCTTTTGTCCCTCTACACCAAATCTCGTTGCCAAAAATGGCCCGTCTATAAGCTCACAATGCACCATTGTGCGATGCGTTGAGATTGTATAGATCTGCCATTTTTGCCAAATGTTTGCCTATTATGACGTGCCAAGAATAGCGCCAGGGTTGAAGTTGTTAAGCAATTGTGGATAGCTGTTTTGAAAGCCAAATTGCACACCGTAGGTATTTCTAGGGATGTGTGCACCTGAATGAAAGGTATGGAATCCTTGCAGGCTATATAATAGCTTTACATTTGCAGAGAGAATTTGTTAACACTTTATTTTTGTATTCCTTTTTTTAATTGTTCTTGAACGAATCTGTAATAGCTACAGTATATATTGCTATTTATATTTATGCACATACTGAATCAAATGTACAATGTACACAAATGTACACATACTGAATATCAAATGTGATATGGATGATCAGACCTTACAAACTGAAATCAAGAGAGTCAATTTAACTATGAGAGTGTAAAAATGTGCCCGTAAGGATCCATCTCCGAATAAAATCTGAATTTTACTTTACTACAAAATATTCGGAAGAGCTAAATATAAGATCTGATTGAGCACAGACTGATCTATAGGCATAGCCTGCCATATTTTATAATAACATAATTACCTCTATTGCAGCAACACTTCTCACTATATGGTTTTAGCAGGCCCATGGAATTTGAACACACAAACAGCCGGAGATGTAACAATAACAAATGATGTATATACAGTATGTAAAAATCTTAAAGTTTACATGTTAGAGGCACAAGGAGGGTTGGTAGGGAAAACATTTCTCTTTTAATATTCATCTCTTCATTCTGCAGAGCGAAGTCTAAGAATGGCGGCCGGTGTCTTCGCGAGAAACTCGACCGTCTGGGCCTCAACCTGCCGGCGGGCCGGAGGAAAGCTGCCAACGTCACACTGCTCACATCCCTGGTGGAAGGTATGGACCTTTCAAACAATTCAATCTAAACACTTCCTGGGTGCTGGACCTTCTACTACTGTGGTTTTTCATTTGATTGCCTCCTTTATAGCAGGGGTTCCCAAACCTTTTCAGCTCAAGACCCAAAACTATTTCAGCTCAAGACCTGGGACCCAAACTTTCAAAGATATGCGATGAATCACTTAGGCCCTATTTAGAAAAGAGTAGAAATAGCAGATCTACAAGCTCACAACCTATCGCAGGGTTGTGAGCTAATAGATCTACTATTTTCATTAGTTTTGAAAGGTTAAAACATTTCTGAAATCTTTTTTAATTGAGCGGTGTAGCCGCTCCTATAAGTGGGGTTGGGACACCTCATTAGTACACCCTTCGCTGTACTGTGATTGGCTCATAATAGCACACCCCTCTACATTAGTACACCCCTAGCTGTACTGTGATTGGCTGACTCTATTGGCTGACTCTATTCAGCACTGTGATTGGCTAGCGAGACACATGATGAAATTAATAACCGATAAATAGGACTATGCACTTAAAAAAAAAACATTTCTTTTTATAAAGTGAGCTTCCATCACTGTGATGACCACACCGCTCACTTCACACTGGGTGTGATTTTTTTTTGTGTAGGAACGGTATGAAAATGGGATATTTACTCACAACCCATACAAACAGGTCTGTGTCCCAAAATGGGTTGGTCTCATTACTCCCCTTTTTCTCTGTGTGTACAGGTGAGGCACTCCACCTGGCGAGGGACTTTGGCTACACCTGTGAGACAGAGTTTCCGACAAAAGCAGTTGGAGAACACCTGGCCAGACAGCACAGTGAGCCGAAAGAGACAAACACACGCAAGAAGATGGTGCTGGCTACCAAGTGAGAACACGACACGCATGTCGCACGCACAAACAGACTTCAGGAGAAGTTGCAGGGTCGCACCTCGGCCTGATTTAAAAACATGAACCCTAGTGTCCCTTTTCTGAGGCGAAGATTCAGTGGAAATGGCTGATCTACATGCTCATAATGCGTAGCAACATGACATATTCTGAGCTTGTAGAACTGCTATTTTCAGTAAAGGGATTTGATGTAGAGGAAAAAAGGAATGGACCAAGTATAGGGCTTCCACCAATATTGGACTCTTGAATTTACTTGCAATTAATTCATAATCTATAATAGACATGTTTATTTGATTGTAAAAGCAGGCTTAGGTCTTCACAAAAACATCACACGGGCCTAAATAGTGAAGGTGCCACCAGTTTTGTCGTCACATCTTTAAGGTGATTGTTGTTGTTCTGACAAAAAATATAATTCATTTTGAGGATGCAAAATGTTGCTTGAGTAAGACTCCCAACAACAACCCACAGACAAAACCACATAAAGGTTGTGTGAGAGACAGACGGTACACAGTAAAATCTTGAGTTAATAATCCTGTTAATGTATTTTGAGTTATAAATGGATACATTGACACTTGTGATTTTACACTGTGTAACCTTATTCCCTCTCCCTGTCTCTGTGTCTCTGTCAGGCAAATCTGTAAGGAGTTCCAGGACCTGTTGAGCCAAGACCGTTCTCCTCTGGGCTCCTCCAGACCTACCCCCATACTGGACCTGGATATACAGAGACACCTCACACACTTCAGGTAACACATATACACACGTAGGACAGCAGACGTACACATAGAAATGTGCACACATGTGTGTGTACGCGTATGTATGCACGCACGCACACAGTCACACAGACTCAATATTGAAAAGTAGTAATGGCTCTGACACCAGGTTGCCAGTTTGGAGTCCCTCAATATGTGCAACAAGACAGCCTGTGTTGTTTGCCCAAGAGGAGTGATGGGGCTCCTCCATTTTGGCTGTTCTCCACTCCGTTTGCCATTTTGAAAGATGCAACTGTGCAGTTTGTCAGTTGGCATG
>NC_139953.1:30279268-30281768 GCF_963454915.1 Gymnoscopelus microlampas
CTCCTGACTCAGCGGGCAACAACCGGAAGAAGCTGTACACCCCAAAAATAGCTGTTACTTACTACCTCAACAAGAATTAAATTATGGCCATAGGCCTTAAAAAAGTGCATCTCAGTTTAGTGTTATTGTGTTGAGAAATGTTAAAGGTATAATTAAAATCAAGAGTGAGGAAAATGCCCTGCCTCTTGGTCCACCCACCGGATTGATAACATTTAAATAAAGAATTAAAAACAAGGATAAAAAAATACATACGTATATATGTATGTATGTATGTATGTATGTATGTATGTATGTCTAGTATATATATATATATGTGTGTGTGTGTGTGTGTGTGTGTGTGTGTGTGTGTGTGTGTGTGTGTGTGTGTGTGTGTGTGTGTGTGTGTGTGTGTGTGTGTGTGTGTGTGTGTGTGTGTGTGTGTGTGTGTGTGTGTGTGTGTGTGTGTGTGTGTACATAGCTAGGCTACTAGATGCTATTGATGAAACATGACCAGAATTAAACCGGTGGTTTCAGCACCACGGAGGAGTGGACAGCGACAGCCCCTCGGATTTCAGCACCTGAACAGCTTTGGTAGGCGCTGTCCAGGTGCTGAAATGACTTATGGCAGGTGCTTAGGAGGTGCTGAAAAGCAGTCGTTGCTGTCCACACCTCTGTAGTGCTAAAAACCACCAGTTTCACTCACTCCAGTACATCCGTGACTCCCGTACATCCATGCAATGTACACCAACAGACCATTGACTTTATGGTGCTCCAAAAATAATTTGTCTGCAGGCAAGGCAATCACTAAAGTGGGCCAGGCCTAGGATAGTATCACTGTTTGTTTGTGTGTGTGTGTGTGTGTGTGTGTGTGTGTGTGTGTGTGTGTGTGTGTGTGTGTGTGTGTGTGTGTGTGTGTGTGTGTGTGTGTGTGTGTGTGTGTGCTTGCGTGCGTGGTGCGTGGTGTGTGTGCGTTTGTGTGTGTGCGAGCGCCCCCTGGTGGCTCGGGGAATGTTTTATTTGAAACGGTTAATTTCGCCTCTATCTGGATCAGAGAGCGAGAGCGAGCTGGATGACAATGTTGAGTGCATATGCTTAGTATATGCTTGATAAAATATATATATATCAAGTCCACATATTATGTGGACCTGGTCACACATGTTAATCCCCCAATCCTCGCAGGGTTGGTGCAAACTGCTCTTCTTGCTCTGTAGAAGAGAGCACTGCCCTTTATGGAGACTGATGATGATGGTGGACATGTATTAGGAGGCCATACTGTATGTTGTGATACGCATCTGGAAATTGCATTTATTCTTCCCTTTTCATATTGTCTTTTGATTTACAAATGTAAGTTGCTGCTGCTGTTTGATGAAACAAAAACAAAAAAACATGCTATAGCTGCAATTTAAATGTACAGTAGGCTAAGAATTATAAAAAATACACACGCACAAACGCACGCACGCACGCACGCACGCACGCACGCACGCATGCACCCACGCACTCAGACACAAACACGCGCACACACACACACACACACACACACACACACACACACACACACACACACACACACACACACACACACACACTGAAAACTGCTGACCTAAGGGACCTCATATGAAATAATTTGTACTGTCAAATCCAAACTCCTGTGCTATGGTCTCCATTCTGGGTTTCATCCGTTTAGGTTATTTTTTGGTGATACTCTAGCACATCCTAGTGGTCGAACATTGTAATGCAACTAGGCCTCATTGAAGCTGACCTATAACATCTCACCTCACTGTGGCTGTTATGCACTGCGGGGCACAAACGTACAGAGGGAAATAACTATGTATTTTTGTGACTACTGCAGCATTTCATAAATACTAGGTTGAATCATTATGTTGGTCTACATCAGTGGTTCTCAACCAGTGGTCCGGGGACCACCAGTGGTCCTTGAGGGGGTTCCAGGTGGTCCCCAGTAAAATGAGTTAACATAGCGTCACAATCATTTCAACCACTTAGCTTTGGCTATTCAAAAATAGCAGATATGCAAGCTCATAGTAGATCTGCTATTTTTGAACTATCTTGAAAATGTGTGCATATCTTTGAATGTATATATATTTTTAAATCGAACATCTTTAACTCAAATCTTTTCTTCTGCAGGGGGTAGGCACAAAACATTTTCAGATGGGGGTCCGCGGCCAAATATATATTAATTTAGACCACTGGTCTACATGTAAAAGTCATTCGTTGCCATTGTAGAAAGACCAAGTAAGTTGTTGATGATTCACATGCAACTTTGTAATGATCAAAACAAAGGATGTGTAGCCCATGCCAGGCGGCCAAATACTAAAGTAACCAGTGGGGAGGAAAAACCACAAGTCACAAAGTCTAAAGTCCGTGGTGTGAACCCCGCTGAAGCCCCTGCTAACGAGGGTCCAATGAGAGGGACATAACTGCATGAAACAGAGTGCTGCTGCTCCAAACTTCCTTATAAAAACTGACGGTGTCGCTTGCCGACAAGAGCCTATATCTACACGCT
>NC_139953.1:30286768-30304268 GCF_963454915.1 Gymnoscopelus microlampas
ATATGGCTCTATGCCACTCATTTTATTCTCACTTAAATTCAATTTGCAGTAAGTACATAAACATATTATGTACTTACTGCGTCACATTTCTGACTGGCCTGCTACAAGTGAATGACTACTTCTAATATGTGTTGGGTACCCCAGGTGTGGGCCTATACTTGTATAGTGCTTATATATATATATATGTTTTTTTTTACATGGACAATTCTTTTATTAGTTTATGTCCCCTATAAGCTACAAATGCCTCATTGCTCTCAACCCATGCCCCACATCACTAGTAGTACTCTTGTATGGGTTTCCCATTCATAAGGTCTGCCTGCTTGCATGGAGGAGGGTGGAGAGAGACAAAGAGAGGGAGTGAGAGAGATGGAGAGGGAGAATGAGTGAGTGAGAGAGAGACAAATTGTGTGTGTGTGTGTGTGTGTGTGTGTGTGTGTGTGTGTGTGTGTGTGTGTGTGTGTGTGTGTGTGTGTGTGTGTGTGTGTGTGTGTGTGTGTGTGTGTGAGAGAGAGACAGAGAGAGCGAGAGAGAGAGAGCGCGAGAGAGAGCGAGAGAGAGAGAGAGAGAGAGAGAGAGAGAGAGAGAGAGAGAGAGAGAGAGAGAGAGAGAGAGAGAGAGAGAGAGTTGAGGCATCCACCTCTCACTTGGGTGCATTCAGTTTACAGACACCAGAGAGAGACCATGCTGTGGAAGCTAGTTGAGAATGTCAAGTATGAAGATATTTATGAGGTAACGTGCAGCTGCTTATGTATTTGGGAAATTGGCTCCTTATCTCTGATTTTACAATGCATGAATTGTTATTTAATTAACATAGTCTACTCTACACTGTGTGCCTATTTTATATTGCAGTGCCGGCTGTGGATTAGAAACTGGACGGCAGCCTATTCGATTGAATGAATATCCAGTTATATTTTGTTTGAGTGTCGCTTGATTATTTTTGCAGTACTTAGTAGTGTGCTTTATGAAGAGTTTTTTTTTGGGAAACGTGTTTGGAAAACGCCTATCTATAGATAATTCGTTGATTTAATTTATTATTAGCTATTATCTATTTAATATAGCATAGTAGATTAGTGAAGAATTTGATGCGGATAACGGTTGAATATCTATCAAGATATAGACTTCAATAGATATGTGGGTGTTTTATTTTATTTCTTTATAGAAAATAAAGCTTCATGCTGAAAAAGTCCCTCAAAACAATCGAATAATTAAATTGTCTAATACATAAATACAGATCCAGTGAGATGTAGACGGTGAAAACGAAGCATGTGTCAGAGAAGTATGTAAATCATTTGGCTTTGGTCCCAGAACAATAAAAAAGTAGCGGAGCAAAAGGAAGCGCCACGCGCTGCATGGGTGAAACTATGCGCTGAATGGGCTCGAGCACAAAGAGCGCAGAAAGGGCAACTATAGCGAGGCCCTCCGAGGGCCTCGCTATAGTTGCCCTTTCTGCGCTCTTTGTGCGGGCAGCCCTCGGCTTCTCTCGGTGGGACGCCCATGTCTCGTGCCGCACATGGCTTCTCTCTCACGGTGTGACGGTGGAGGACTATGGCAGTGGTTCTTTTCAACCTTTTCAGGCCGTGAGTGACCCCCCAAAATAATCATATTTGAACTGGGGACCATCCCCCACACACACACACACACACTCACCCTGACAAGCACTTGGAATTGTAGGAGTTGAGGCATTTTGACTCGGTTCCACAGATATTATGGCTATTTTCACAATGTTTGCCTCTTATGTTTGCCTCTTTTTGCTTCTTATATTATTTGACAATTTGGCCAATGTTTGACCAGTTTTTATAGTATAGTTTGTTGATTACTTTTGATGCAGTAATGGTCTTTTTTCTTTTCTTTTTCTTTTTTTGAGGTATCAAAAAGGTCTTAAAAGTCCTTAAATTGTCACTTCACTGTCATATGGGGACCCCCTCCAAAATCATGTGGGGACCCCCCTGGGAATCCAGATCCACAGGTTGAGAAACACCGGCATACAATACTAGTACTGTTTAGGTTTTTTTCACCGGCGAGATGTCACCGGAGAAAATAACCTAAAACAGCATGGGTGAAAGGGGACATGCGTGACGCGTGTCCCCTTCCCACGACAGTGACTTGTGTGTGTTTTTAGCAGGCTGTCAAAAACAGCTGCAGCGGGTGTGCTGGCACTGCTGGGTCGTTTATTCTGGCCTAGATTAGGTAAATTAAAAGTGTCTGGTTTACGAGGGCTCATTAAAAGTGAAATATTGCTTCGTGCTTGGGGAGCAATGGAGAGATAAAGTTTAACCAAGTTTGGACATTTTTGCTATTTTTGCTTGTTCTTTTTTTATGGCTACAAGTTACCAGGGGCATAGGTCGTTTTAATATGATGCCAGTGTGCGCTTGCTTTCCTTTGTGCGTAAAAAGGTCCCCAAAATGCACAACTGTTCCGGTTCCATTTATTTTGGCACCTGGTTGACTGGTAGAGAGAGAGAGAGAGAGAGAGAGAGAGAGAGAGAGAGAGAGAGAGAGAGAGAGAGAGAGAGAGAGAGAGAGAGACTAGACACCTCTCACTTTCTGCACGCGCACTGTCTTTCGCGTGAAACGTCACTCGGGGTTGTTGCGCAAGAGCTTCCATGCTTGGTGTGTCGCCAGTCCCCTGCCTCGTGCGCATTAATATTCCTGTAAGTCTCAGTCATGAATAACAATTACACCGCACCGGGGTAGAGGCGGGAGGAGCACCGGGCTCACTCTCTCTCTCACACACACACACACATACACACACACACGCACGCACGCACACACACACATACACACACACACACACTCAGAGCGGCGTGAGCTTCGGGCTGAAGAAGGTTCTGTATGGGAGAAGACTATAGCAATACAAAACTGTTTATTTTTATCTGGAATTAATCCTGTGCGCTAATGTTATGAATTTCTGCACCCCGTGCTTCTGTGCGTGGTTTGCGGTGTCCTAGTCCGGTCTATAGTCTATAGTCCTACTGGTTTGCCGTTATTTGGCTATAGAGCCCGGTTGTGGCACCAGGCAGCAAGACGGTAAACAGATGTTAGTCCACTATTCCACCACGGTGAGTTTTGTCGCTGCGGAATATGTAGTCTAATCCAAAATGTGTTGATTCTTTGATTGATTGAATGATTGATTGATTGATTGATTGATTGATTGAATACTTTATTAACAGTTTGCCAAAAAAACACGGAAAGTACAGTTCTATACAAGGTCTGCTAAAAGGATTAAAACCCAAGAAAGCACTATGGCTTGTTTCCAGTAGGGCCCATGTGTATTCAATTCATCGAAAAGTCTGATATTATAGCTTTGCCTTCTGCAAAAAGTAGCCTAATGATTTTATTTTTCTGATGCAACGTTTTTTTCCCTGTAGGCCCATTATATAACCTATAGGCTTTCATTTGGACGGATTTGTGCTTCTGTTCTTAGACGACACCCTAACATATCATCAACAGCATAATAATGTTGTTTAAGTTTGCATGCACGATTGCTATATTTGCTGTTTGAGTTGGCTTGTTTTCCCAGGCCTAGCTGTGTTCATGCATTGTCATTTTAGATTTCTTTGGCTATTTTTGAAAAATCGTGAAAATGTGTGTAAATCTGTGAATTAAAGATAACACCCTTTTCATTTATGTATATCCTTCTTCATGTGATTCTCTTCACCTCCCTGAAGGACCGGCATGACGGCGTCCCGAGCCACAGCTCTCGCCTGTCCCAGCTGGGGGGCTCGCACGCCGGACCCTATTCCAGCGCCCCGCCGCTCTCTCACGCGCCCTCCTCGGACTTCCAGCCTCCGTACTTCCCTCCTCCCTACCAGCCGCTAGCTCACTACCAGAGCCAGGACCCGTACTCCCATGTCGGCGACCCCTACTCCCTCAACTCCCTGCACCAGACCCAGCAGGGCGCGTGGGGCGCGCGGCAGCGACAGGACACGGCCGGGGGGGAACGCATGGTGGACAGCTCCTCTTTACTGGCCCAGCCCCGAGCTTCACTCCCCCAGCTGTCCGGACTAGTGGACCCACGGCGGGACTATGGCGGCGTGCGGCGGCCTGACGTGTTGCTCCACTCGACTCACCCGGGATTAGAGCACGGCATGTCCGATGGACTGCTGCATGGGCTGCATGGCATGGACGATCAGGTCAGTCAGTGGTTTACACATCATATAGGTTAATTACCTATAACAGTGGTTCTCAATATTTTTCATGCCAAATAATGTAGCTTTTTGGCAAGGTCAAGCCATCTGAAAATAGTTTGAAAAAAATATTCCAAATGTTAAACAGTTTTTTGTTTTGTTTTTGTGGTTAAACTGATTTTGACGCTGTATTAACACATTTTGCTGGGGACCTCCTGGAACCCCCCCACAAGGACCCCTGGGGATCCCCAGACCCCACTTTGAGAACCACTGGCCAACACAATTTCCAACGTTCTAGGAATAACAGTTTTGAACGACTGACGATAAGACAACATTCAGGAATATAGCATTGGTGTTAGTGGTATGCTAAATTTATATATTGATATTGGAAGTTTAAACATTACAATTGCCGTGATTCATCTACAAGGAATGCCATAACTGTTGATCAAATGGTATATAATTTAATGTTGCCATGTATCATTGCTATTAGGGTTATAGGGTCAACGAACTTAAATTCCCCCAGCCCAGGGCTGCATGGGGTCACCACAGCTGTAGCCTATAATGCAAATGGCCTCAAGGTAACAAAACTGTCTTAAAAGAGACACAATAGCACAATCTCCATATTTTATAGCTGGCTATGGGTATAGTTTGTAGTTGAAATTGCTAAATGGAGCTCAAATGCAATGTTGTGTGCACTACTGACACACGGCTCATGCATCGTTCAAACAATTAGCCAACGCCATGTCAATAAACATAACTGAATGAGAAAGTCTGACACTTTTAGTCTGCCACAATTTGTAATAACACAAAACACTCTAGTCGTTTCATGACAATTTGATTTGATTTTTACCACCAAAATATTATAATATAAAATAAATGCAATTGATTATACTATTATATTATTATTATTATGATGATGATGATGATGATGATGATGCTAGTATATTATTATTACCAAGTATTTCAAATACTCTTGTTTAATGGAACTGGCCTATTGCAATATTACATTTTGTGAAATGTAATATTGCTTTATAAGCTTTGTAGAATTGGCCCTATTGAGGCCATAAGCTTTAAGAATATGTTGCCATTTAAAAAACTTAAATAGGCTCTTATTTCTGATTTAAGGCTATTCTGCCATGATGGTTTTATAAAATTTACGTTGGCTTTGACGCAATATTCAAGGATTTGTTTACCACTTATTGCAATAATAGTAATATTATAATAATGATTATAATAATTATAATGATTATAATGACAGGCTACTGTATAGATTACAGCAGGTCTATTTCACGAGGAATTTGATTAATTCACGAGACGAGATTATTTAAATAATGGTTCCTAGAGAACCGTAGAGGAGGTTGAGTTGTATGAGAGACAGAAAGATGCAACACATGAGCTAAATCCAAACTAGATCATCAGCCGGATTTGACTATCACAGAGACATTAATATCAAATAACTTTAACGACACAAAAATGCTCCCAGGTGCAATACATAGGCCTATATTTTTTTTACTGCAGACTGAATCCCATGTCCATATTATGATGACCAATTATTTGCCAGAAAGGTTAAACTATACGATTATTTTTCAGTGAAAGTCTAATGCTGTGTATATGTTCATCTTTGCTCTCACTGACAGGTCGATGACAACGGAATGAGCATCCTGGATCAATCAGTAATTAAGAAAGGTACGCACGCACTCATTCACTCTCTTTTCTTCTCTCTCTCTCTCTCTCTCTCTCTCTCTCTCTCTCTCTCTCTCTCTCTCTCTCTCTCTCTGGCATTAGCTGTATCCGTGACCACGCCTCCTCGACCTAATGAAGCGCCCATGTACCGTTATTTAATGTCGCGAGACATTCCTCATTATGATATTATCGATTGTTGATTGACTCGCGCTTCCAAAAATCGCATTAACCACCTCCCCGTCTCTCTTCCACGGCCGGTTAAGATCTCACCGCGAGAAGCTCCTTCATCCGATCCGTGTTAATGCTCTCTCTAATGGCGTAAAGCATGGCAGGCAGGCAGCGCGCGGGGCCAGCCCAGCAGCGAGGGGTTTTGATGGCTCCGCGGGGGATAATACCGCAGATTAGCTTCTAAACGAGCTCACGAGATCTCCGTGAGCGGTGCCATTTATTACATCAGCGGCTTAAATGGCCCGCGGGGAGCTTCACTCACTCAACGTCCCGTAACTAAATCACCGCACATCATCAGAGAGAGAGAGAGAGAGAGAGAGAGAGAGAGAGAGAGAGAGAGAGAGAGAGAGAGAGAGAGAGAGGACCCCATGTCAAACACTCAGGCACAGTTTGGGACACACTCGGTGCCAAGTGCCATTCCAACCGAGCAGGAATATCATCATAACTCAGTGGTTCTCAAACTTCTTCACGCCAAGGATTCCTAAATTGATGTGTAGCCGTTTGTTTGGACCCCCAAGAGAAGATTTGTGTTTTAATGTTCAACATTATTCCACATTTTTAACATTTAAAAAATAGCAGATCTACAAGGCAAGCTCATAATGCATCATGATTCATGATGCAACAGTGAGCTAGGTTGGCTATTTTGAATAGCCAAAGCATAGAGATATATGATATTGTGGTTAAACTGATTTTGATGCTATTTCAACTAATTTTGCTGGGGTCCCAGGGCCTGGGTCACCCCCCAAGGACCCCTAGGGGTCCCCGGGCCCCACTTTGAGAGCCACTCTCTAACTGCTATTCTTAAATCTAACCCGGCACCTGTGTTCATTCATTGAAACGACACAAATGATGACGCTCTTGTCATGTGTGTAGGCCGGCCTACTGTACCCAATCTACTTGCAACCATGCACAGGGCAAGTTCGAATCCTTCGATTGATCCGTTTGTAATTCCGATCCGAGTTGCACGGTGGTGGTGTGTTGAGAGAGAGACAGACCGACAGACCGACCGACCGACCGACCGACAGAGATAACGTTTTCGTGACTTGTGTTCCCTGGTTCAGTTCCGATGCCACACCACAAGAGCATGGGCTCTCTGATGCTGGGGAAGGACGGCCTGATGGGCGGAGTGTCGGTGAACATCAACGAGGTGTTCTGTTCGGTGCCGGGCCGCCTGTCCCTGCTCAGCTCCACCTCCAAGTACAAGGTGACGGTGGGAGAGGTGCAGAGGAGACTGTCCCCACCAGAGTGCCTCAACGCCTCTCTGCTGGGAGGCGTGCTGAGAAGGTAAGAAAAAATGGGGCCTCTTTGCCACCCGTAAAACGCCTGCTAAAACTTAACCCAGCACGTGTCGCACTGGCACGCATTTTTAAACAATCCGTTTCGTTTTCTCAGAGCAAAGTCCAAAAACGGTGGAAGATCTCTGAGAGAGAAGCTGGAGAAGATTGGACTGAATTTACCCGCTGGAAGACGCAAGGCTGCCAATGTCACATTACTGACATCTCTAGTAGAAGGTAGGCTTTTAGCCAGGCTATATAGGCTAGGGCCTATAACTCCATATGAAGGTGTCACTATAAGCTTATTTTATCCAAATAACCTATTATTTTAATAATATAGCCTAGCTACAACCATTAAGTTAACAAGTGAATATACAGTATAGCAAACTTAGCTATAACGTTAGAAGGAGTTCTCCTCCTCCTAACGCTATACAACCAGAGCTATTAATAATAAACTATACCCATTTTGGCATTCCAGGCTGATTATTTCCCCACTGTCGCCACACTGTCCCCACAATCACTATCACGGAAGAGTAGTTCCACGAGTAGCTTATTCAGTGAATCTGTAGCCTATTTGACACACGAATCCACGCGCCCTTTCAGGTGAAGCGGTCCACCTGGCTCGTGACTTCGGATACATCTGCGAGACGGAGTTTCCCACCAAAGCCGTGAGCGAGTACCTCAACCGGCAGCACGCGGACCCCAGCGAGCTCCACGCGCGGAAAAACATGCTACTGGCAACAAAGTGAGTCATGCACAGCAGATGGCATGTAGTTTACACACCACACACATACATGATACATACATTCATGTTACAACGAATGGAGTTCAGTTTACGTTTGAAGGAAACTGGAGGTGATTTGTTTTTTATTATTTCTTCGGTCGCATGAGATTGGCGAGTTGAAACAGGCCTACAATTTTGGCCCAAGAGCCAAGATGACTCGGGACATGATACGAGAAACATATAGATCAATTGTAATAATTAATAATTACAATTATCTACAATTAAAAATGTAGCCTAAATCAAAACCACCAATAAAATGATCAATGCCATGTCAAGTTATATTACCCATTTTTATTTTCTTTCTTTCTTTCTTTCTTTTTTTTTAAACCAGGGAGCAATATTTACTCTTAAATACCAATTAACACCGTGAGACTGCGTTATTAAAATAAATTCATACAATTTGGTATACACTGTAGCCTATATCCTCCATTAATACTTCTTTCCTTTTCCTATGAGAACTTGTTAATGTCTGATGGGAAACATTTTTTAAGGATTTTGATTTATGATTCCATTGAGAACAGTTCAGAAATAAATAAATACATAAAAACGTAATTTTCATACGGCTGCTTTGCTGGGTAAATTAATTCAGTGGTCTTTGATTTTAAATCAGTGATTTGGTTTACAAACTGATTCAGCCTATCAGGAAAAAGACAATTCTTGAAAATATTTAAGCTCTCTTTCAATCATACTGGCTTGAGACTGCTCTATCACATACATCTTCACAAAATTAGCATTATCAATCATTCTGCCCATGAAACTTTAAAGAAAAGAAAAACATAAAATTCTGATCAGAACAGTATTATTACAGTGTTATAGTTTGTTCATCTTCAGCCATCTCTGTGTGTGTGTGTGTGTGTGTGTGTGTGTGTGTGTGTGTGTGTGTGTGTGTGTGTGTGTGTGTGTGTGTGTGTGTGTGTGTGCGTGCGTGCGTGCGTGCGTGCGTGCACACGTGCATGCGCATGTGTGTGTCTGTATGTCTGTGTCTGTGTGCCTGCCTGTACTTGCATGCATGCATGCACGCGCATACACCTCTATATACACAACACCTTGTGTGTTGAGCAGTGTGGACGTTTGATGCTCAGATCCGAACCTGTTCCAACGTGGTGGGTTGGTACTCGCCTGTTAAAAATTCATTATTTAGCAGTGGAGTGTTTCAAGTCGTCAGAAAACAACAGTCGGAGCCTTGAGTGTAGCCTTGGGGTGGCAGCTTCTCCTCTCTACTCCCGACCCCCTAACCCCAGCTGGGCTCACCCAACCCAGCCTGTCACTCATCGCTGTAGCTCTGCCCCTGGGCTGCTTATAGGGGTGTGTGCGCCTGTGAGAGCGAGAGAGAGACGGGGAATGGGGGGTGGGGGGGTGGGGGGCCTGTGATTCCAAAATTTCTGAGGCCTAAGTTCATTTGGTGATTTGTTGAAATTTAACAAGGAGTAGGGCTGGGCGATATTGCAAAGTTAAATATCACAATATTGTTTGACCAAATACCGAATATCCATATCGTGACAATAATATTTTATGTTTTGTGATGATATCAAAAATGTTTTCATTTATTCAACATTTTGCAAACATTTTCCAAAATAGCAAAAATAGTCAATCTACAAGCTCACAATGTGTTGCGATGCAATGCGTTGTCAGCTAGTAGATCAGCTATTTTCACTATTTGTGAAGATTTTTAATAGAATAAAGTATAAAATAGGGCCTAAGTGATTAAAATCAGCAACATAAATCCTACATGATATCTAGACTCATATCATGAGATCGATATAACGTCTATATATTGCCCAGCCCTAACAAGAAGGATGGATGATGGTGAGGTTGTTTTCCCCACTATTCCTTCATAAAATATAAAGCTATCAGGGACAGAGTTCTGAATGTAGTTGGGATGGCATTCACCTAAAGTTGTACCTATAGACTGTGGACTCCTTCTTGAAGATGCATCTTTCAAATGTCACATTCTTACGGAAATGTAAGAGTGTGTGCTTTGTGATATAATAATGCCTAAGCTGTTTCCCATGACATCTTTGGGTCGTGGACCAATTTTTCTCAGTCGCGAGTAAATATCTTCCTGCATAAAAAAAAAAGAATATATATATATATATATATATATATATATATATATATATAATATATATATATATATATATATATATATATATATATATATATATATATATATATATATATATATATATATATATATATATACTGTATATATGTTATTTCAAAAGTATTTCATAAATAAAACGAAAAAATCTAATTATTCCCATAAATAATTAAAAGAAGTGTGAAAATAGCAGATCTACAAGCTCACAACTCAGTGCGATGCAACGTGCTGTGAGCTTGTAGATCTGCTGTTTTCACTTGGGTCCCGGGCAAACGTCTAATTTCTCTTTTGGTTCTTGAGTTAAAAGCTTGGGAACCACTGCTGTATAGGACCAATATTCTATTCACACATTCCTTAACACAGAGAGTGTAAAAATGGACAAAGATTTTACACTGTCAGAGTTAAATGAACACTGAAGATTTGACTATGTACTGTATAGCATTCAAGATTGATCAAGGAGTATAATGGTGATGTTTATGTTTATGTGTTGGTGTACAGTATAGCTTATACTTTCGACTCCGAGTTTACATTATTTAAGCAACATGTTGTGTGTTTTGCTTATACATACATCCATGTGACATACATGAGTGGCTTTGGGTAAGTGTACTGGTAGAATGAGCTTATATACTAATATTACAATCAGTATAGGCCTAATTAAAGGGGAAAAACAACTGTGCCCACAGAGTAAAATATATAAAACCGTCCTGTAACTATGGCGCTGGAAGAGTTAAAAACATCAACCGAGCGTTTTCACACGGAAAGCAGCGCAAAAAGACGGCCACATTTCAAAGTTAGGTGTGGCCGTACCCTAATATGGGATTTAGGATTATTCTGGATGGTATAGGCCAAGGGTTCCCAAACTTTTCAGGTCACGACCCCCCAAAATAATCTTATTTGAACTGTGACAAGCACTTGGAATTGTAGGCATTACATTTAGTTTGACTCGGTTCCACAGATAAATGTTGTGAAAATAGCCAAACTACTTGTAGATCGTCTATTTTCACAATGTTTGCCTCTTTCTTACGTAATATTTGATACAGATACCAGATACCCTTTATACACTTATACTGTATGTTGGTTTGTTTACTGCTGAGTGAGAAAACAATATTGCACATTAAGCTAATCATCTGGGGACCCCCCAAAACAATTTGGGGTCCTGACCACCAGTTTGGGAACCACTGGTACAGGCAATGTGGGTATATTTAACAATTTTAGACCCTATATACTTTGTTGACAAGGGTCCCCCAGGACTCTACTGGACTGCTTCTTTTTCCGTCTACGCCAAATCTCTTCGTCCAAAACAGCCGATCTACATGAATGCTAGGCTTCATGTGGTTAAGGCATTTTACAGTGGCATCCTCATCCCCTCTCCAACTCCCCCAATCCATATACCATCCACTGAATTGATACAACAACTACTACTATTACTACTATAGTGCTCTCCAGATAGCTAGCTTTGTAGCACAGGGGAAATTCTACAGCAACAGTATGAAGTGGGACCAATACAGTGAATCCGTACAATTATGTTAAATGCTGAACTTTTAAACATTATTTTAAGGCAATGAATCCAATTGTTAAATTGGACACCAAACACCAAATATGGTGTTTGTAAAATACCACAAATAAAAGTAAGCTATGTTTTGCTATGTTTTGCTTTCTCCAGTAAAAAACAGATGTGCGGCCCAACTCTAGGTGTGAGGGCCGCATAGCAGATCTACAACCTCACAATGCCATGTGTTGTGAGCTTGTAGAATTGCTATTTTTTGTCTATGGCGTATAACAGTATAAAGGGTTTAAGTGTGGTTAACAGGATTGTGCAGTGCAATATACTCCATCCCTGACATACCGTGTTCTTCCCCATTCCCTGCAGACAGCTGTGTAAGGAGTTCACAGACCTGCTGGCCCAGGACAGGACTCCACTGGGCAACTCGCGTCCCTCCCCCATCCTGGAGCCTGGCATCCAGAGCTGCCTCTCCCACTTCTCCTTCATCACGCACGGCTTCGGCTCTCCCGCCATCTGCGCCGCGCTCACCGCTCTCCAGAACTACCTCAACGAGGCTCTCAAAGGACTCGACAAGATGTTCCTCAACAACAACCCATCCGGCGGCCGGCACGGCGAGGCCGCTAACAAGGCCGGAGACAAAGACGAGAAGCAGCGGAAATGAAACCCGGGGGGGTGGGGGGTAGGAGGGACGATGAGGAGGATTGACGAGAGAGGAGAGGAGAGTGGGAGGCAGGCAGACAGACAGACAGACAGACACAGAGCCATTAACACCGTTACTTCTAGCTTTACGCCACTGAGACTGACCTACCACACACAGGGCTGAGGAGGAGGAAGAGGCGGAGAAGGAGGAGACGAGATTCTAGAGGAAACAAATAAGACGCCCGTGGGCCAGTGTCAGAGAGCGTGGAGGGATTTTTCATCTGTGTTGCGTTCTTTTCGTCCCCCCCCCCCAGGAAATGCTGGTTACTGGTGTTACGTCCATTTTGCTCTCCCCCACCCCTCTGGCTGCATCCTGTGAGACTGAGCCGGCGGATCCACAACACTGTGTGTATGTGTACGCTCGCCAGTTTTGCTTGTGTTTTTTGTATGCACGTGGACGCACGCCTACTTGCGTGCTTCAGTGTCCAGTGTGGGTTTTTACGGAGAGCCGGCGACAACATTGTATCTGTGAAGCAGGTTTATCTGGTGACTGCATACGATAAGGAGTGAGGGGTCTTAATTTATGTGTGTAAATATTTATTTATATTAATTTAAATGGATGGTTGTGTAAATAGGTGCGGAGTAGGGGCCTATTTATCTGTGATTTGACCTTTGTGAGGGAGGGGGGGCGAGACTCATCCAATGTTATTTCTGTTCCACTAGAGCTGTTGTCATGGTGCTGATGATGATGATAATGATTATGATGATGATGATGATGATGATGATGATGGGTAGACATGCTTATAATTGTCCAGTGATTTCATTTCTATCACATTGATAATAAACCATGTGTTTTATTATGCAGGGTGTGCGAGCTGCGCCTTTTCTCCAAACTCACCACTGCTTGTCTGTTTATAACTGGTCCCATGTTGAAGGAGGTCAATTTAGTTTTTATTTAATACGTTCAGATCAGTTTGTGTATCAATATCTAATTAACTTTGATCTATTTGTTTTAAATCCATTCTGAATCATTCTGAACGATGCTGTTCTTAATTAGGCCTATCTAATTTATGATATGAGAGAAAAGTTATTTTTTATTTCAGGGGGGGGAAAGTCCACTTTCTGAATTGTTAGAATCGTAGATGAGTTGGCCCTAACTGTGAGTGTGGTGTCTTTTCATTAATGAAATGAAATGAGAAACAGATCTGTGAATCATGACTCTGAAGTGAGTCATAAGTGAGATGTTAGGGACGGTTTACCTGCCTATGTGTAAAACATATAGGCTCTCCTAGTTAACTTACAAATTGATAGATTAACAGATAATTGGACTGTGTGACAGTCTAACAAACTCCATTTGTGAGATCTACTTTGACCCTGGAATCAAAGCCACCATATTGCTTGTAATTTCTGAAGGCTGCATTTGACAAACCATTTCCAATTTAGTCATAAGACATTTTGATTCAAACTAACTTGTTTGATTTTATTTGCTTCTTATTTATTAATGGAAAACACATAACCATATAGGGCTAGAAACAATAAAAGAAAATCCAAAAGAGAGATCATGATTATAATTATCTTACATGATAGCAATGTAGACTAGAAGATAGTATAGCTAGCCTATATAAATGAATGAAGATGTTTATTTGGGAGGTATAACATTTACCCATTTTCTATTTCCTCTGAAGAGTGGTTGCATCACATGATAATGCACAGCCAACAATGTAGTAATAATAACAGGCCTAATAATAGGCCTAATAGGCTAATAATAACAACAATAATAACAATACGTTTAATTTGCATTTTGTGTAAAATGAAAAGAGAAAGTTTTAGTTTTCTTTTCTAGGACATTAGGCCTAGATCTAGCCCGCATAGATATAGCTTGTAAATTGAGCTATTTTCGGCGCATGACACCGTCGTATGGTATGAGTACGACGAAGCATAAAACGGCCGATGCTAAAATGATACGATATTTACGATAACCAGCGCACAGGCGAACGCAACAACTCAGCAGCGCGCATCATGGTGGGGGGGTGATGGATATTGTCTTATTCCACAGAGATAATTGGCTGTATTTTCCAGCCAGTGAGGCGCTCGTTTCGGAGAGGCTTTCTCTCTCGCGCAGGGGAATAGAATCATGCCTCGCGGGCCCGGTTCTGCGCATTATAACTCTATGGTTCTGCGGTGGGGATCTAGCGCCGGTATTCTGGTGGTGAGAGAGAGAGAGAGAGAGAGAGAGAGAGAGGTTGGGGGGGGGGGGGGGGGGGGTAGAGTGGCCCGCGGCTGCAGTGTGACCCGTGGAGTGGAACGCCGCGTGACGCAGGTGCAGAGTTCAGCACCCGCATGTCCGCGAGCGACTTATGCTCAACAAAGAGAAAGAGAGATCCTCTGAGCAGCACAAAGCATCAGCGGCCAAGTCCATGAGCTATATGACAGGTTGGAACAACAAGCAACTAACTAACTAACATGTCCATGAGCTATATGACAGGTTGGAACAACAAACAACTAACTAACTAACATGTCCATGAGCTATATGACAGGTTGGAACAACAAACAACTAACAAACAAACAAACACATTAACTGACTAACTGGAAAGCCAACAGCTAAATGCACTTGCACTATGTATATATATATATATATGTAATAATAATAATAATAATAATAATAATAATAATAATTAAAAAATATTCATCATCATCATAATAATCATAATAATAATAAAACCTATATTATTTCCCTTCAATCTATACATATCCACAATGACAACATGGCACTGCAGGACACCATAAGACGAACTATAAAATATGGGTCACAGTAAGTAATGTAATGTAAGCATAGGCCTATAGGCCTATTTTAGGCTATGCTATAGGCAAATGAAGAATAATAACTACTAACAGATAATATCTACATAAATCTTTACAAATTTCACTTGAATTTAATTAATCAATGTTCACCCTAATAGGCCTATCATTTATGTTGTGATTTTTTGTTCAATAGGGGGACTATTAGCCTCTATGTGAACATTCACAACTAAAATAAATCAGATGAAGGGAGGCACATGAGTCAAGGAAGCTATCTGACAAGATTGTTAGCCGGGAGCTACTCCATTGACAATGAGATACTGATTTTATGGACTCTCAAAATGGTTGTTTGAGGGTGAGGGTCAAGGTGTATCTCATAAGATATAGCTCACAGCACAGTAGGTTGCTGTAAGCCAGTAACATGCCCTATTCATCACTATTAGATATGCATAAAGTTTTGTTTTCTGTTTCTTTGTTAGTAGCAAGTCTTCCAAATTGGACATATAATTCATGAATTGCTTAGGCTGCACTGGAAAATCTTGACTTTTAAGTCTGTGTTAAATGTGTAGATTTCCTCTATTATTGTAAAAGTGTAATTTAAATGCTTGGAATATGCAAAGGAATGAAACTAGCAAAAAAAAACATTTATTTTGATATGCTCATAAATATAAACAAAACATTTCAACCATACTGTTTCAAAGTTACGAAAATGTTGAACCCCACCCCCCAAAGAAAAGCACACTAAATATATGACAGAGAGACTATTCCAATCAATTTTAAAAATATATTTTGCCGATAGTGTACAAATTATGTGCAACATAAGATATTGTGTTTTGCTCTATTCTATTCATTACAGGATATCATGCTTCATGCTTCATGCACACTAGAAAGCATTTTTTCCCCTCCATTTCTTTTCTTTTTTGGGTAAAATTAGGACTGACACCACACAGAGTATTTAAAATATGTGACTTGATGATTCAGCTATGAACCAGTAGTGATCTATAATGGTTATAGTTTCTCTAGAAAGAGGACTTTTGAATGAAACAGTCTGTAATTAATTATGCCCCCTAAAAGTTCTGCACAGGAAGCTGTCATCTGTTTTTCATTCATTTCCATTCACCTGAATACATATATTTATGTATATGTACATATATTTCCATTTCTGGAAGCACACTGGATAAGCATTGACTTTGGTCAAACAGAAGTGGGGGAGGTGGGATATCTGCACTTCCAATGTACAGACTGTTAGGTAGAAGAAGCATTTGAAATGTGTGAGCCAACAATCTGTCTAAACTAACTAACTAACTAACAGTCAGTCCTGAACAATAAAATACTTGCCACTTTGCGCTGACATCCAACAACCACGCAGGAATACAATCAGCGCAGAAGAGACACCAATTTGTACACCCACAGTAGCCTAAGTAGTTAGTGCAGGGCAGGCATAGACATGGTATTCTGAAGAACATAGAAAACCATGTAACTGCGGTTACACACACACACACACACACACACACACACACACACACACACACACACACACACACACACACACACACACACACACACACACACACACACACACACACACACACACACACACACACACACACACACACACTTAATGACAGATTAATGTCCTGGAATATTGTGAACATCATCATAAAGTGATGATGAGTCTCTGAGGGTGGAATAATTGTTCTTTAATTTAACTCTGAACGCCTTGACACACCAAGCCAACATTGGCCATAAAGTCGTCCTTGAGCATCTGTGGCCAACAACCGCCCGTCGTTTGTGTTGTGTGTCCTGCGCTGTTAGCGGAAGTCAGCCATTAGCAGTGGCTGGTCACCTGATTGAGTATGTTGAATCAGCTGCAGATGTTGTCAGTGAGGAGCTTTGTTTGGCTGTTCAGCCTGAGCAGATCAGGGAATGAGAAGAGAAATGGAAGTGAGCAGCAAGCCAGTGATGGATAAAAAGAAGGTACACAGATGGAACAATGACATAGGCGATTCTTTTCTCCTCTGCCTCTTCATGAGAAAAAGGCCTACAGCAGACAATGCCATGGCAGTTGCAAATTTACATAAGACATTCTCAATTCATATTCTGAGTCCTCGCATGCAGGTGCAGAATATAAGTGCAGGTCCGGTCCGGCATCAGCTGGCTGTTCCAGTGCAACTGTCCTGTGTAGTGAGACCCGAAAAGAGGGTCAGAGAGTGGGGAGGCCTGCAAAAGGAGGCCTGCAACAGCTGGAACAATCCAGGCACATTGTATAAATACTAGACCGGCACTATTTGGGCACTGGCCTACTCGGGCACCACGCAAGTCAGGAACGAAGTCGGGAATACATGCCAACCCACAATCACA
>NC_139953.1:30309268-30316768 GCF_963454915.1 Gymnoscopelus microlampas
CATCCAGGTAATGTGTGTGCACAGTTTCGCTGCCATCAAGCCAACGGTGCCGAAGATTAGCTGTTCACAGACAGAAGGACGGACGGACATGCAAAACAAAACATAGTCTCGGCCATGCCTTTCGGCCTGGCGGAGACAATTACAATGTAACAAGATTAAAAGTCTCACTAGCAGCCCCTTGAGGCTATGCTTTTCGTTACACCCAACTGGAAACTAGCTGAAAGGTGCATGGCACAACGGACAATGTATGAGGGTGGTGCTAGAGGATAGGTCATTGGGGTCACTCAAATCTTCCAGGGAGCGTGAATGTGCTCAACAAGGCTCATGGCAATCTGCCCATTAGATGTTGATGTCTAACAAATATAATTCTGAGCTATAGAACTGTGGCCAAGGAAGAACCTCAATCCCAAATGTTTCAAATCACCTCATGGTGGCCTCTTTAGGCGTAAATACTGTATATTTTACATTACATACTCAAATAAGTTACCTAAGCTATTGTATTGGCAAAGTAGAGAGGTTAAAGAAAAACGTATCAAAATTCAGCACCATGGATAGCGCTCTGACATGCAGTAACATAGTTGGTCAATCAAAATCAAGTCAACTCTCAACCAACTACTAGGCCTATTCACCTTATTCCTGGCCAAGCCCGCTGTGTGTGGGGGGGGGATCCCCATATCAAGGGGTTTATCAGTGTTGCCATGTCTGCTTACAATAAGCGACTTTGGGCTAGTTTTTATTGCTTATTTGGGCCAGGGACCCCCATCCAAGTTAAAATGTTTCAAAACTTCTTTTCCCAATAGGTTTTTGAAAATATCAGATCTACAAGCTCACAACGTGAGCTTGTAGATCTGTTATTTTCAAATAGCCGATGTAAAGTTGTAAAACCTAGCCTAGTTGCTTCTTTTGGGCTTGTTTTCATAGACCTGGCCGCTTGTTTCTCTTGCGAAATCTGGCAACGCACAGAAAAGGGCAATGGCGCCGCCCTGGTGAAGGGCCAAGAATAAGGTGAATACAATAGTAGGCTAATGTTTACATAACTATTATTTGGAAGAAGAAGCACTAGCAAAGTCCGCTGTGTGGCAACTTTATACCAGGTTTTATACATGTATGATGAGAAAAAGGCAAGACCACTTGGCTTGCAAATGTGCTGCTCACTGCTCACCTTGTCAATCTTGACCTTTGACGTTCCGATTTTGCCCACCTAGTTGTATCATCTCATCACATGATGAGATAGACTATTGGCATTTGTCACATCTGAAAGCCCTGCTATGAATCGTATATTAAAATTGGCTTAAGGGAGGACAGGCCGGCGGGTGCAGCTACGCCCAAATATGGGGTGTGTTGTCTAACCTCAATGTGTCATCATGGCATCAGGCAAAAACAAATAACTCAGCTCCATATATGGGCACATAAGGGGGCATGCGCATATAATATATGCGCATGCATATTATGAGCATATACTGATGACATCAGGGATCTCCATATATGGGAATAAAAGGGACAAGGACTGACAGACACAGAGATCTCCATATATGGGCATAAAAGGGACAAGGACTGACAGATACAGATATCTCCACATATCGGCATATCAGTCGGATTGGCGGTGCAAACGTAGGTGTGAGGGCTGCATAGCCGCCCTAACCTCTAGTGATTAAAAACGGCAGTAAACACAATTAATTTAACACAGCATTAGCGAGTTAAGTGTGGTGTGTTTGTAGGTACCTGTAGGCCTCTCGGCAACGCCACTGATCCACTTCCCCAACTGCAAACCTTGCTTTCCTGGAAAAGAGTTCATTTAGGTTAGGTTTGACACACACAGAAAAGGAGAACAGGGAAATAAATGTCTGAAGTCACATTTAATGTCCGCTGCTTCTGGTCACGTATTCCCAGAAATACTAGGTGTCTTGATGCGTACCCATGCACCTTAATAATACTAATCGGAGTGTAAGACATCATCATTGTATATATCAGAGGAAATAAGAAATTATTTGTAATAGTTTTTATAGTTTTTTGAGAGAGGGGGGGGGGGGGTGGAGGGCTAGGGGCAAAGGGGATTTTGCAGTGTTCCGGTCGGATTTGGGGGGTGTTTGCGATGGCAGCAGCAGGGCTGATCTTGACACTGAACCATGGAGACAACAATGAACCCCAGCTCTGACACTCATCACATGTGAAGCTCCCATCTGTACTGGTGTCTCCCCACCAGTCAACTATCCAATACACGCAGACACACACACGCACACGCACGCACACGCACACACACACACACACACACACACACACACACACACACACACACACACACACACACACACACACACACACAAATATAGGTAGCTCTAATCCCTTCCGACAGTGTTCACAATCAGTTAGGCCACACAGTGCTTTTGCATGTCACTGACCATAAACAAAACATACTCTCAACCATACAGGAAAAATACCACAAGACAGGGGTGTAGGGAGAATGCCTCCCAGAGTGTGTGTGTGTGTGTGTGTGTGTGTGTGTGTGTGTGTGTGTGTGTGTGTGTGTGTGTGTGTGTGTGTGTGTGTGTGAGAGAGAGAGAGCGTAGCTTGCAGGGAAGGGGAACAGATGCCTGCAGGGTTTTGTCCATGTCTGTGACATCAGGGACAGGTCAATGCCTTTGGACCAATGGGAACAAAGGGCTGTCTTAGAGTAAACGGTACATAGGAAGTATTTCTTTCAAATTCTGACTCTATTTGCAAGCTGTGGCTTAGTGAAGTTCTGTCCACCACTGAAGACTCCATCCTCATCAAGTCACCGGATTGTGCTCCTTATCAAAGCCAAGAAGCAGCTAGAGGCAAAATACTGGGCAGCTGGCATCACCAAAAAAGCAGCAAAACATACGTCCATATGGTCCAAGGAACCCGAAAACATACACTGACTCCTCATTATCATCTTCAAACAAGTCTAGTAACTCTATTGTTACTGCCCTTCATTTTGCCTTTGAGCTCCAAAAATGGAGCCAAGTGGCCTTGCCCCTAAAATGATGACATTCCAGGCACATGCAGACAAGCACACGCACACGCACACGCACACGCACACACACACACACACACACGGAAAGACAACAAACAACTAACAGATTTAGAATACACTTAGATGGGATGATTGGCAGCTCTGACCTGAATGTGCACATGGCCCTTTCCCTCCAGCAACTTACTGTACATGCAGTGCGTGCGAGTACACACACACACACACACACACACACACACACACACACACACACACACACACACACACACACACACACACACACACACACACACACACACACACACACACACACACACACACACAGAGGAACACTATAGTGCTTGCTTACAAACACATACACCCACTGCTAAAAGAGTTCATCATTACATAGTGTGCTGTTCAGAGTGTCAGTCTGCTTGGGCTTTTGGGGGGAGGGGGGTATTTATTTCCTTTGATTCGTTGGAAGATTCAGATTGCTGTGGAAAACAGCAGTGGGAAAACAGTCAGCCTATAGCCATGTATTAGTTTTGACTATAGTCATGTAGATCTGCCAGGCTAACCATGGGGTCTCATATAAAAGACAATTGTGGGTGTCGAACGATTATTTTGGAATATCAACTCATGGGAACAAAATCATGAGTTTGTCTCAAAGATGTAGACTTCATACAGTGCTTCTAACATAAATTCTAATACGTGTTTGTAAAGAAGACAATATACCACCTATCCGCTGAGGAACTGTGGGTGTTTTAACCACTTCAACCCTATTATGCTCTACCTTTGACTGAGGTGCCCCAAGGGTCTACAACTATCTATTTTCAGCGAATGTTTGCCTATTATGACATGCCCAGAAAAGGAACTCTAGGGTTCATGTGGTTAAGTTTGTGACTTGACTGCAATGTACCTGTTTTTGTACATAGAGTTGCGTGCTCACAAACACACAGGGCAAAGCGGAGAGGGGTAGCACAGCAGAGAGCGAGGAGCTCTCACCATCTTCTGGGTTAAGCCTGGCTGACTAATTCTTGTTGCTAATTTGCGTTTGGTTAATTAACTAATTACTGAGGATGTCTGAGGGCGAGGCTGTCTGTCAGCCTAGATCAGTAATTATTTTCATCCTTTTAATTAGACTCTCTCTCTCACACACACACACACACACACACACACACACACACACACACACACACACACACACACACACACACACACACACACACACACACACACACACACACACACACACACACACACACACACACACACACACACACACACACACACACACACACACACACACACACACACACACACACACACACAGACATATCCCACCATGCATTCTGCTTTTCGTAAACAACAACAATATGGCTACCCTGCCATCCCATATGTAGCTCACACTGTAACTTCCTGATGATGGAGATAAATAATTGGACTGATCTCATTACACGTTGAATGAAAGCAAATCAGCTTGAAAATAAATGGAGAATATACTGCATATACACTGTGTAGTATACAAGCCTTCACACACACTCACTTCATGCACACAATCTTTATTGATACATGTATATATTTATCCCCGGCAGGCCATAACTACAAAAGAGTTTAGTCGGCTACCCATTCATTGTCCCTACCAAGACAAGACCAATATAAAACATCTCTGTTTCGAGTAAAAGGCCTGTATTCAAAATGTTACTTGAGTCAAAGTACAATAGTATTGGCATTCATTATACATGCCTACAGAACCAAAGTAAAAGTTAGGCTACTGTCAGATGTCCTGAAGCAGTCCAAAAGAGAACGTTTGGATAATGGATTCATGAATTAGATTACAGAGGTGACGTCTGCAAGGTAAATGTATATGACAACACTAAAGTGTCCCCATTTAGCAGGGCGGGAATATGCCGTTTTCAATACACGATAGTGCACTTGGTGATACAAGCGCGAAATTTGGCACAGATGTCCTTCATATGACCCTAATTGATAATCAACCTCTGGCCACGCAAAAATCCTAAGATTTCAAGATGGCCACCACCAGTTTTCAAATGGCTGCAACTGGGCCAATGTTTTGGACTATATCACTTTGCTGGGGCTTATTTTAATATATGAGAATATGTTCTGGAGGTATTTCTACCAAGTACGATAAAAAATAACATTAGGTTCCAATATGGCGGCATGTTTTCCAATATGGCTGCCGATAAATTGCAGAAATGTGCATCTGCTTATGGTTTATCCACATGAGCTTGTAGTACATGTCTGTGTATTAATTACCATACACAGAATCCATTTATGGAACATTTGAAAGTGATTTATTAGCTTGGTAAAGCTTAGTGCTTACTTTTTGTTTTGTTATAAGTCATTATAAACACATTCTCATTTACAATGGTGGCTGCGCAAGTGACAGGCCAGTTTACTAGCAACTGCAACCACAGAGGGGTGTGCAGATAAGTCCAAACTTAAAGCATTTGCAGTGTCCAGAACATGCTTTTTTACATCCACATCGTGTCAGCTTCTGGCATAATTTGGCAAACAGGACTGCACAAGAGTGACTGGCCCTGTATATGTCCTGCTTGGAATGCACTTCACTTGCATTCACTTCCTTGTAGGAACTACTTCTATGAAGTTCTATCGTACATGAGTACTATGAACTCCTCAATGACTTGCATATGTTCATCATTTATTGCAAAAGGTGTTGAACCTAATTTGGAGAAGTTGTCTGCCATGCTGACCTTTTTCCCTTTCCATGGAAGGACGAAACTGTGTGGCATCCCCTGAATGCATGAAAGAAGCAAAGACCTGATGACTTTGATTCAATAGCTGATGCAATTTCATGAACAGGGATCCATCTGAGATCCTTCCCTCCTTCCAAAGGCAATCCACAGCTAATTCAAGCCAAGTCTTTGAACAAGTGAAACTGTTATGTCAACAATGTCAGTATCTGAGGCAGAGCTCAGAGGATAGCATCTGACACATCATGATTCGCAGCTCAGATACTGACGTTGTTGTCATAGCAGTTGCACTTGTTCATATTAAGTAAGTCTGAGACTTATTGTCAGTATCAGCTGAGAACGCAGGGGTCTTATAGACCCCCTGGTATTGCTGAGGTGGAGCGCCACACTCACCGTACCTACTCATACACTGATCCTGACCGAACCCATGACCATGTGATCCGAAGGTGAAAGCTCTACCGACTGAGCTACCCAGACACAAAGACTTGGCTTGAAAAAGCTGTTGAAGAACCTCAGATGGATCCCCCTTGATGAAAATGCATCAGCTATTGGATCAAATTCATCAGGTCTTTGCTTCTTTCATGCGTTCAGCAGATGCCATACAGTTTTGTCCTTCCACGGAAAGAGAAAAAGGTCAGCACCTGTTTGAGAAAATATCCCTATATACAGTATATATAAGTTTTTGCATTTATTGGTGAACATATTGAAAAGTCTGTTGCCCTAGGTCATTAAAAAGCTACCAAATCACTTTAAAATGTGCTATAAATTGATTCTGGGTATGGTAATTAATACAAATTATGGGCAGCCATATTGGAAAATATGCCGCCATATTGGAACCTAATATTATTATTTTTATCTTATTTGGTAGAAATACCATCAGAACATATTCTCATACATTAAAATAAGGAGGAAATCAAAGATTTACAGCCCCAGCAAAGTGATATAGTCCAAAATGTTGGCCCAGTTGCAGCCATTTTGAAAACCGGTGGTGGCCATCTTGAAATCTTAGGATTTTTGCGTGGCCAGAGGTTGATTATCAATTAGGGTCATATGAAGGACATCTGTGCCAAATTTCTCGCTTGTATCACCAAGTGCACTATGGTATCAATTTCCCGCCCTGCTAATTATGCAAGTAAATAGAATAACATTTGATATATATTGTGGGTTAATATACTGCCTACATATTAAAGAGGTTATTTCAATCGGCGACCGCTCACGTGCATGTGTATGTGCCCGTCATTTTGCCCTCACTAAATGTAAATCCTGCCTACGCGCCTGCCTCCAACTCATATGAGCATATGAGAAGCACAACTTGGGGAACTAAGACGTGTGGTAAGTACTGGGAGCTGATGGTAATGTCGTTCTCTACCTCAGCAATCCATCTCCAATTCATATAGCGCTATTCTAAGTACCCAAATACGCTTCTACCATATTGAAAAGGGGATAGACACTCTCAGCTGATACTAACAACAAGCCACTCATTTCCGACCAACTGCTTTGACCGTGAAAAAAATGTATTGAGAATTATAGGTTTTGAAATGTTCATGTAGCTTTCTGTTGTGCACACGACAAAGGACCAAAAGCGATTAAAGTTATCTTGAAAATGTAAAAAAATAAACACAAAATAACAACAAATAGCGTTCAAGGTGTGCTTTTCATATCCTATATTAAAATGACCTTGAGGGTGGGTCGATGGTGGACGTCACATATGGGGCACTACAGCAGTGTTACAGCAGTGGTTAAAACTTCAAATGGAGTAACTCCAAAAATGCTTACGCCTGATTGATATTT
>NC_139953.1:30319268-30321768 GCF_963454915.1 Gymnoscopelus microlampas
ATCTCCTCAAGCGACCGCAATGTTCACTTAAAGCACCACTTCACCCATTTTCGATCTATCTTCATATAATTGGTCCTCACTAATGATCATTATAAGATGGTATACCAGAGAGAAACGATCCGCAGATAATATAAAACAATTAAAAGAACGCTTTTTGAAACGCTTCCGTCTTCCGGTGAAAACAAAAGGAATTCTGGGTAATGCAGGACTGCGCTAACTAATTGCAATGACGGTAGTGACCAGCAGAGGTTGCTAAAAATCGTTATGTTTGGACCTGCCTTGTATTGCTTTAAACAATGGCTTCTGTTTCGACATGCTAACTTTCCGGGAAGAGAAAGGCTGCCGTTTCTATTCGCTTGGAATCCATAGCCCACCAATGAGACGCAGCGTGAGTAAATTATATGACAATAATTCCTTCAAGCCTGATTTATACTTGGTTTGCACATCGAGTCTTGTACCGAAAATAGCAGATCTACAAGTATACAGCGCGTCACAGTCAACATGTTGTGAGTGTGTATATCTATATCTATTTTGGGTGCGAGACACCAGTGCAACTAAGTAAAAATCATGTGTAACTGTTTCTGCTGACTCATTTGTGATTTGGGTCTGGCACTGCTCCATAGAGAATCCATTTCCTGCTCCAGAAGACGTGGGTGACCAATAATGGGCCCAGTATTCGAATATGGGAGACTGTAATTGGTAGTTGGTTGTAGGTCTAACCAATTGCGTCGAGGGCCATTGTTTTGATCCCACCCCTTGGGAAAATAAACTTCCTCATGGAAGCACCAGAGTCATATCCACACAGTGATATAGTCTGGCTACGCGAGGCTAAAAGTGAAGTACAGTAGGCGTAGATCAAGTGTGCAGAAATTGAGAGAAATTTCATGAGCTGTTCTTGGCCCTGGCCATAGTTTATCACTTATGTTCTGTCTTGTGAAAGAAAGAAAGAGGGACAAAAACAGGGAGCGGAAAAATTAACTTAAAGAGAAAGTTGCCTTTTACAGTGCATGTTTATGCAGTGAACTGGTTAAAGAATTTAGCTCACTTATGCATGTAGTTGAAGCAGAATTGTCATTAGGCTAATCAGCACTAAACTAATTGGGAGTCATGGACCCTCCTATCTGCTAATTCTAACCCTACACCCCAGCCCGTATCTGCCTGCAAATGGGAGAGGAGACAGAGGGAGAGAGAGAGAGAGAGAGAGAGAGAGAGAGAGAGAGAGAGAGAGAGAGAGAGAGAGAGAAAAGTGGAGGGAAAGTGTGGAAAATGAGAGTGAGGTAAAGAGAGGAAGAGGAGAGATGAGGCCTAATTAAGAGTGCTGGGATTTATGCAAATGAGACGGTGCTGATATGGTAATCAGAGCCTGCAGGGCCGTAACAGCCTGTGTGCTCTGTGTGTGTGTGTGTGTGTGTGTGTGTGTGTGTGTGTGTGTGTGTGTGTGTGTGTGTGTGTGTGTGTGTCTCTCTCTCTCTCTCTCTCTCTTTCGCTCTCTCTCTCTCTCTCTCTCTCTCTCTCTCTCTCTCTCTCTCTCTCTCTCTCTCTAACAGGCTGACAGCTGGCTGTGAGGAAGGTCAGAGCCAATCAGGCTCTTACTCTAATGCACACTGCCCTCTGGACACTGTACCATCAGCTCTCTCTTCCTCCCTCCCAAACCTCTCTCCCTCCCTCCCAAACCTCTCTCCCTCCCTCTCTCTCTCCCTCCCTCTCTCTCCATCTCTCTACCTCTCTCTCCCTCTCTCTTGCTGTCCTATCTCTCTTCCTCTCCTCTTTCTCTCTGCCACCTCACTCTCTTTCTGTCTCTCCCTCCTCCCTTTCTGTCTCTAAGATCACTCTCAGTGCACTTTCTTCTGCTCACCCTCTGCTCTCTCTCCCTCATCTCTCTGTCTCTCTCTCTCTTTTGCTGTGCTTTCCTTTGCCTCACTTGCCCTCCAGTGCTGTCTCTACTGTAAACCCCCCCCCCCCCCCTGTCCATCTTACTGGCTGTCTGTTTCTGTATGTGATATGATGCATTTTGACTTTGCACTACACACACACACACACACACACACACACACACACGCACACACACACACACACACACACACACACACATTGTCTGACCAGCACTGCATGTGGCCCATACTGTAGGTCAGGAACCTATCTCCTGTTTCCATAGCATGAGGCAGCTTGATAGGCAGCGTGTATGTTGCAGGGACTCAATCCAACCCTTGATGTGGAGTATGTGGAGCATTAGGTGCAACAGTCTTTGGTATGACTCGGGCAGACCTCCCAGTCACTCCAAGACAAACTACAAGGCCACTGAGCTGGTATAAGTACAATTTTGTAGAATGCTGCAGCCTTATGTAAACAAAACTAAAACATTTTTTTTTGTTAAAAAGGTTAAAGCTCTATATTTGCATAGCAATCGTGAGTGTTTGTTCAGTGAAAGGGATCTCTCCAGCTCTTTAGTAGACGGAAAATACATCTTCAGGTCAGGATAACAATGTATACTAGTGATGCG
>NC_139953.1:30324268-30331768 GCF_963454915.1 Gymnoscopelus microlampas
CAAACAGCAACAACAACAATAATAAAACCTTTGGAAAACATTTCATAAACCATCAGCAGCCAATTAGAGCAGCAGCAGCCGGCACAGACTGTGTGCCGAGCTTTGTGTGTGTGTGTGTGTGTGTTGTGTGTATTGTGTGGGTTTGCGCGGGCGTGTGTGTGTGCTGGGGTATTAGAGCGTTACAGCGCCCAGCCAGGCTGTGCCCCGCAGGCCCGACCTTCTAATCATTATCTGTCTGTCTTATTACGCTCCAAACCGGGCCACTCTTAAATAAAATATGCAAAGGTTTCTTAAATGATGACCCGAGGCTGCCGCGCGCTGCCGCTGCTCTACATGCTGTTAATCTGAGAAATGCAAATTCCCTTCATCTCGCACTCGCCTTTATTAACTTTTTTGAATTTAAAATTCCACGAACAATGAGTTCTGTCAGCTTCTGAAATTATATTTTCTCTCCTCTTTTTATGTGCGCACGGAAGCGAGTTCAGAGCATGAAATTACCAGGGGAAATATGAGCGGTTTCATCTCTCTCGCACAATTTAATTGGCTGCTTTGCAATTATTAGTTTTTGCTGCTAAAGTTTTATTTTTTTTATGTTACTGTTTTCTTAAAGTGACAGCTCTCAACACAGTTTTATTGTGCATTCATGTAAACGTATGCGTGTGTACTGTGTGAGTGTGTGCATGTGCGTTTGCCCGTCCTATTCTTCCTCTGATTGGGTGGCTGGTTAAGTGTGAATTACATGGTGATTTGACATTCCAGGCAGATTCACAATTCAGCAGCCAGAAAGAGAATCTAGAAATTCTGAGGCAGGAGATGAAGTAAGGAGGCAGGGACACAGAGACAGAGAGAGAGAGAGAGAGAGAGAGAGAGAGAGAGAGAGAGAGAGAGAGAGAGAGAGAGAGAATAATGGATTTGTTCAGTTTGCATCCTATCCTGATGTTACTGTTGTCCATGTTATAGTTTAATTGAATGTATTTTGACATTTTTCTTTTTACTATAAGTATGTTTACAGTATATTAACAAAGTTTATGACCAACATAGGTATATTCAGGATCAGGATACTAAAGGATATTATGTCTAGGTAAAAACATACTTTTATCACTACTCTACTCTACTGCTGCTGCCTGACACCAGCCTAGAACAAAACACACTGATTGGCGATCGTTCAGAAGATTATTATTATTTTTAGAAAGATAGACCATCCCAATTGGAGCCACTAGAGATGAAATGGTACACAAATCCATGTATTCCTAAACGTAACCTCAGTAAAACTATGCCTAAACCTAACCTTTTACCTAAACATAACCGCAGTAAAACTATGCCTAAATCTAACCTTATTCCTAAACGTTACCTCAGTAAAACAAATACAAGGCTACAAGAACCGCTGGGAGGGGGGCGAGCGGTCGGCAAAAGAAATGGGGGCGAGTGTGTTTTGGGGCTTGTCTTATGAAAAGACATGAAGGCACTTCAACCTGTAAATATGATGAATAGGCCTATGCCTCCATTCATTGTTTAAAGGCTCTGGTTAAAATGATGTCGCCTCACAGCTAGAAGGTCCTGGGTTCGATTCCCGCAGGGGACACTGTGGGCGCTGGGGGCGTGTTCTCTCCTCCGCGTCATGCAGTGCCCATACCCTAGGTGGGGTTGGCGAAAGGGCCTCTCTGTGTGGAGTTTGCATGTTCTCCCTGTGTTCCCTAGGGTAGGTACCCTCACAAAAACATGCAGTAATCCTGGTCACTGTACTGCCTCCCCCTGGCCAGCCGGGGCGCCTGATGGAGGGGAGAGGAACTGGTTGGAATAACGTGTTCCTTCCACACGCTACGTCCAACCAGGGAAACCCTCCCCTGTCAGGTGACAAGAAGGTCAGTTGGCTCTCATGCATTGAAGGAGGCATGAGCTCGGCCCTGGTCTCCCTAGGTTGGCAGTTAGTGCCCAGGATTACATAGACAATTGGCACTGGGTGTAAAAAATGGGGTTACAAAATCATGGGATAAAAATTTAGGGAAAAAAAGAAAAAAATGATGCTCCCATATGTGTCTGGGAAATGTTATACTTTACAATGATTTAAAATAGTTAAGTTGTAGGCCTCTATAAAAGGCATATCTCGAATACTTTGGCCCTGTGCATGTTTTTCTTAAAATACCATTGTAACAAAGGCTTGCACTCCCTTTCACGTCATATGGGTATTTGATTGGTCGCCATAGTTACCCACTGAATATTGGCACTCCATATATGGAGATATCCGACATACTAACCTATCTAAGTCAGACATCACAAACTACATATTTGGGCATGGTTGATGGAGCCGGAAGAGATATCTAGTGCTGACATCATGCTAATGTAAAACTCCATATATGGATATGGTTGACTCATCGTGACATCAGTGAGATGTCATGAGCATCCATAGCCAAGCACTATATAAAGGGTGGCCGATCGGCCAGTTCACATCACACAGCATTAGACAACTGACTTGTTTTATCACCACAGGAAGCAACGAGCTAGAGGCGGAAAAGAATATGCCCAAGAATAAAGGTAAAGGAGGAAAGAACCGGCGACG
Source organism: Gymnoscopelus microlampas (assembly GCF_963454915.1). Lineage (NCBI taxonomy): Eukaryota > Metazoa > Chordata > Actinopteri > Myctophiformes > Myctophidae > Gymnoscopelus > Gymnoscopelus microlampas. The sequence goes on from NC_139953.1 coordinate 30,326,826, forward strand.
TGGAAAGAACGAGAATGAATCTGAGAAGAAAGAACTGGTGTTCAAAGAGGACGGACAGGAATATGGTCAGGTGATCAAAATGTTGGGGAACGGTCATCTGGAGGCCATGTGCTTTGACGGAGTCAAGAGGCTTTGCCACATCAGAGGAAAACTCCGGAAAAAGGTGTGGATTAACATGTCGGATATAATTCTGGTCGGGTTGAGAGATTACCAGGACAACAAAGCTGACGTCATCCAGAAATACAATGCAGATGAAGCTCGCAGTTTGAAAGCTTATGGAGAACTGCCAGAGCATGCCAAAATCAACGAGACGGACACCTTCGGTTCTGTGGACGATGATGAGATCCAGTTTGATGACATTGACGATGATGATGAGGACATTGATGGTATCTAAGGACCTACTATGGGAGGAGACAGGTGGGATTTTATCCCATTTAGATTTTTGAGCGGTACAACCACTCCTATAGACGAATCCACAGACGCGCTGCCTGTAGCTGCCTGTAGGCGGCCATTGCTGCGGTGTCGCGTCCGCGTAGCGTTGACACCGCAGCAATGGCTGCGCGCAGGGCAGCCCTCCGTGGATTCGTGTATAAGAGGGTTTAGGACCCATCCGTGGTGAAAGTTTTTCTTTCCGCTGTGACGCGATGCTGTGGAAAACACGACTATAGGCTAAAAAAAAATCACACCCAGTGTGAAGTGCTGTGATTGGCTAGCGAGACACATGATGAAATTAACTTCAAACTTCGCAGACGCGCTGTGATTGGCTAGCGAGACGCATGATGAAATTAATAATAATGTAAAAAATGTAAGCACGTCACTTCGCAGGACGTGCTGTGATTGGCTACCGAGATGCATGATGAAATTAGTAATAACTCATAAATATCACCGCTGACTTCACACTGGGTGTGATTTTTTGGGTCTACGACCACTTCCTGGTAAAACCGGATGTGAACAGATCCACTTCCGGGTTGCACCATTGAACTCCAAATCCCTCAGAGAGTGTGGGTGAAGTTTCAAGGCGATCCGACAAACCGGAAGTGGTAATTTTTGCATGCATGCTGGGAACTGGAGTTATGGCTATTTGTCCAGGAGATCCGGTTGTCCAGAGCTACATATTCGACTGTTATGCACATGGTCACGTGTATATATGGAGCCGACCGACTTCAAACTCGGCTCGCGCATCGTCAAGGACTCGAGGGACTACAGTGCTCGCCGCCGAGTTGTTCGGATATGCAGTTGTCCAGAACCGCCGATCCGACCAATATGTCCATATATGGGCATACATGGATATCCTGTTGTCCAGAAATGCCGATCTAACCAATATGCCTATATACTGTATGGGCAATTTGGGCATACCAATATACAGGGTATGGGCCTGTATAAGCCAATTTTAACACATTACCCGCCCAGATATTAAACATCGTTTTTTTTTATCCCCTTGCCAGCGTAATTACCTTAAATCGACGATCTTTGAAACGCCGTGGAAGCCAAGTTGAGTACAAAAAAAAAGGCGGAGGGATCTGTGTATCTACTGGAACGATAACATAACCGCGATCAGCCATTTTGGGGCTATGGCCCGTTGAGAACGGGTGGTTTCATCACAAAAAAAGGAATCTGAGTTTAAAAATCCTGTAGTTGGGCCGGACGGATGTCTGTTTTTTTGGAATGACGTCACATCCGGCTACTGCTTCTCTGAGTGACGAGGGATCGTTCCAAAGCTGTGTTAGTGCGCCCCTTGTGGAATTTTCCAAATTAAAAAGGAAGGAAGGAATGCATATATGCGATCTCGGCAGGCAAGTGATGCATTTGAAAGAACGCATGTGATCTTGGCTGGCAATGTGTTAATATAGGATACATATAAATTACATATACATCTATCTATCTATCTATCTATCTATCTATCTATCTATATATATGTCATTCAGTGTAACACCAGTAAAAAAAAAAACAGTAGTTTATATAAAAGTTATATATTATCTCAAAGGATTAAGTTAAACATAGTTTAATAGATTTTATTTAGTGTAGGGCATCTATGTTATAAAGATAATGTGTCTATAATACCATAATATTATAGTTATAATAGTGTTCATACAACAGTTTAATATAATTGCTTGCAATTCATTTTTACTTAAATGTTGTCAATTAGTTAAAACAAGGGATAACAAAGCTACTGTCATGAAACCTTTGTTGCGCTGAATGACAAAAGCGTTACACTGAATAACAAACGTTATGCTGAATGATGGGAAATTTTACATGAACATTTTTAACAGGCAGTTTCTTGGCCACCTACAGTATGTACATTTTCTAGCTTAAGCTATAAAGATTATCCTTACTTTTCATATGCATATTAGCTTTTAAACATTCAAACAACAATTAAACATTAAACGTATATTTTCTGCATTGCACTGAATGACATATGTTTTTGTTCCAAAGATTACTAGAGGAAGAAAATGTGAAATAATCTAATATTACAGGGAAATTTGGTCACCTCAGTGCATTAATTTCTAACAGCAACTAATCAGATACAAAAATACAACTATAAAAATAAAAGGCATCAATAGCAGCCACGACTCGCAAACTAAAATATCTGTCTCAAGTTGTTGTGTTAACAGACACAGCTGTGTGGATTCTCCGACCAATCAGTAGCAGCAGCGTTATACGTCACAGCTTTGGCCCCGCTTGCTCGGACCTACCAAGGAGTGGGTAGGGTACTTTTTAGGCACTCATTTCGTACCACTTTCACTTTGACACCACTCTACCCAATTACTTGTAGTGGAAACGGTGGCACAAGTGGGTGGTGTGGGGTGGGGTGGTGTGAGGCCATGCCAGTGGAAATTCTGCTTTTGTTATGACACATACTGTCATATGATTAACAAGATGTAATATGCTTTAAAATGTTTTTTTTATCTCTGTTGCTCTGAATGACATTGATGGAGCACAAAGTCCGGATTGATTTAAGTTTTTACATATTTTCTGGGTATAATAAATGTATGTATATGTTGCTGTAAAAACTAGTACAATTATGCCATGGGTGTTCACTTGTTGGGGTCCGGGCAACCGAACCACACCTTGAGAACCATTCCTGAAACATCACCACACAACGCACAGCAAAATCCCCAGTGTTAATGTAACCCTGAGAGTGCAAAAATGGACCCTCTCACATTGAATGAACACAGAGGATACTTCTGTGTGAAATCAGGTGACACGCGGCCGGCTTTTACACAAGCTCTTTGTTATTGTTCATTTTTAATTCCGAACACCTGACAGTTCAATTTCGTTTGATGTTCCCAAACAGCGTGTACGCGCCTACGCACAGTTATAATTGTCGATGTTATTGTCGTCCCACGTGCAACGCGACGCAGTTCCGCTTAATTACAACACAGTCCCTTCTCTCATCAAACTCTCTCTATTGTCCTTGGCCACTAACGGCTGCACTTCAAAGTAAATGTACAGTACACCCCCACCCCTGTCTCCTCCACCTGTGGTTGCTGCTATTTTTGTTTTGTTTTCGGTTGTCACCGAAGGAACTTTGGGTCTGCTCTGCTGTGTGATATAAAGGAACGTGCTGACAGTCATATCGCACGCACGCACGCACACACGCACGCACGCACGCACGCACGCACACACACAAATAAAATAAAGGAGATTTAATTAAACCCTATACCTAGCTCACTGGATTCCCAAGGGCTCCATACAAGGCCCCCTCCTGGTTGTGCTATAAACTAAATATCTTTGAAGAACATAGCCGATCTACAAGCTCAAAATGCATTGCAACACGATGCATTGTAAGCTTGTATTTTCGCCAAATGTTAGCCCCAGGACTGCTTGGGTTCAAGTGGCTAAGGTCCCAGCACACATTGTAAAATAAGATAGATTTAGAGTGTGTCAAATTCCTAAAATGTCTAGCACATGTACAACACTGAGCATATCGCTGTTCCTTAAATACAAACGGTGACGTCTGACAACAATCACAGATAAACAGAGAGGCATGCCATGGACAATACACTGTCAAATGTCACACATTTGTTGCACAAACACTCAGTTAAATGAACACGCAGGATTTTACTGTGGAGGAACAATCCTGCCTGCCACAGGGATCAATCTCTCTCTGTGTGTGTGTGTGTGTGTGTGTGTGTGTGTGTGTGTGTGTGTGTGTGTGTGTGTGTGTGTGTGTGTGTGTGTGTGTGTGTGTGTGTGTGTGTGTGTGTGTGTGTGTGTGATGGATTGGTGTGGTGCTGGGTAGAGGAGCAATGGGTTAGGCCCGCCGGATCTTAGCCAGGAGTGCAGTGCATTGTGGGTAATGAAGAGGAGGTGTTGGGGCTCACAGCAGAACACACACGCCTGCGCGCACACACACACACAGACAGACACACACACACGCACGCAAACACACCTACATACTTTCCTGCGCTAAGATATTGTTGCTGAATAATTCAATGATTTTTATCAAGTCAAAGCACAACAAATTACTTAATTATACTAATCTGAGCCAAAGAGTCACAGATAGAAGCAGTGTGCGTGTGTGTGTGTGTGTGTGTGTGTGTGTGTGTGTGTGTGTGTGTGTGTGTGTGTGTGTGTGTGTGTGTGTGTGTGTGTGTGTGTGTGTGTGTGTGTGTGTGTGTGTGTGTGTGTGTGTGTGTGTGTGTGTGTGTGTGTGTGTGTGTGTGTGTGTGTGTGTGTGTGTGTGTGTGTGTGTGTGTGTGTGTGTGTGTGTGTGTGTGTGTGTGTGTGTGTGTGTGTGTGTGTGTGTGTGTGTGTGTGTGTGTGTGTGTGTGTGTGCGCGCGCGTGCATGAGTAGGATTGACAGCAGCCTACGGGCTCCGACACCGAAACGCTGATCTGGAATTTCACAACCTTATCCTGAAAGCCCCAGGACACACACACACGTGCACACTCACGCTCATGCACGCATGGCCCAAGAAGCCACCGGCGATCTGCAGTAC
>NC_139953.1:30334268-30344268 GCF_963454915.1 Gymnoscopelus microlampas
AGGAGGGAGAATTTGAAAGAGGGACAAGGAGAGACATACGTTAACCACTTAAACCCCAGCATCCGTATTCTGGGGAAAACTTTAGCTGAAAATAGAAGGTCGACAAGCTCACAGGCTATTTTCAACTAAGATATTCAATGAAGAGCGAAAACAGAAAATTCACTAGTATAGAGCCCTGAGGGATTCCACTCAACAACGTATGGGGTTTAAGTAGTTTGAGAGTGAGAGAGAGAGAGACAGAGTGAGAGAGAAAATGGTGGGACTAGAAGTTACAGATGGGAGAGTGAGTGAAGAAGAAAGAGAGAGAATAAGAAGAGGTAGGGCGAGTGTGTGTTCTTTGTGTGTACATACGTTGATGTCTGTGTGTGTGTGTGTGTGTGTGTGTGTGTGGGGGGGGGGGGGGGGGGGTGGAAGTGTGTGTACAGTATGTGTGTGCAGTGTTAATTAAAGTGTTCATTTAACTCTGACAGTGTGAAAGTGTGTGTGTGTGTGCGTGCGTGCGTGCGTGCGTGCGTGCGTGCGTGCGTGCGTGCGTGCGTGCGTGCGTGCGTGCGTGCGTGCGTGCGTGCGACATGTACATTTGTGTCTTTGCTACTTTATTGTGCGCTGGTGGGTCTGCTCTGGTGAGCGGTGACTATGAGGCCTACTAGGAGCTGAGGCAGGGGGCTGGATTAGCGGCGTGTGCCAGGGCTGGGGGGCAGGATTAGCGGCGCCGGCCTGCCGCCTGATGCCGCTGCGCCAACACTAATGGCATTATTAATAGGCAGCTAAAAAATTCATTAAAAAATCCATTAAAAATAAATGTGTTTTACATAAGACTTTGCCCCAGGTAGAGAGAGGAGAAGGAGGGAGAGGAGGAGACAAGGGGAGCGTAGAGAGGAGAGGAGAGGAGAGGAGAGGAGAGGAGAGGAGAGGAGGAAAAAAGGTTGTTGATTGTTGCGGGTGAACAGAATACCACAGTTCAATCAACAGAGGAAGGGAGGGTGAAACATTTTGTCTGTACTAGGGTGCCATTTGTAAACAAAAACAGAGGGGGAGACACTTTCTCAACCACTGAAGCCCTATATACAGACAACAGCTAAAATAACTGAAATAGCCAATCTACAAGCTCAACACATCACGATGTGGCGCTTTGTGAGCTTGTAGATCTATTTTAGCTATTTTGGAATTCACCTATAAATGCATGAAATCTCTGTGTGTGTGTGTGTGTGTGTGTGTGTGTGTGTGTGTGTGTGTGTGTGTGTGTGTGTGTGTGTGTGTGTGTGTGTGTGTGTGTGTGTGTGTGTGTGTGTGTGTGTGTGTGTGTGTGTGTGTGTGTGTGTGTGTGTGTGTGTGTGTGTGTGTGTGTGTGTGTGTGTGTGTGTGTGTGTGTGTGTGTGTGTGTGTGTGTGTGTGTGTGTGTGTGTGTGTGTGAGTGAATTCGACAAAATCAACTGTAGATTTAGTCGACTAAAGTCTTATGATATTTAGTCAACTAAAACTAGACTAAAACTAAAACTTTTCAGATGACTAAAATATGACTAAAACTAAATGAAATTGTATTCAAAAGACTATGACTAAACTAAATCAAAATTTGCTGTCAAAATGAACACTGCTCTGGATAGAAAGTAATATCTAAAAACACAAAACACAACAGGGTGTCAATTACACAATGAACGATTTGAGTAGTCAAGTCAACCAGTGTTGCCATGTCTGCTTATTATACGCAACATTAGGCTTTGTTTTTCTGTAGAGTCGCTTGTAAATATTGGTAGTTGCGGGTTGCGTTTTTTTGGGCTTGTTTCTAAAGTGTAGTTGCTTATTTGGGCTTGCTTCCTAGTGTTGCTTAAACCAGTGGGTCCCAAATTATTTTCATGTCAAGGACCCCCTGATTACTATGTACTTGTCTACGGACCTCCGTCTGAAAATATTTTGTGCCAGGGACCCCCGTACAAGATTTGTGTTGTTAAAATGTTTCAAAAATATTCACAATATAGCTCACAACGCGTAGGTAGCTTGTAGATGTAAAGTGGTCAAACTTAGCCTAGTCGCTTCTTTTGGGCTTGTTTTCATAGACCTGTCCGCTTGTTTCTCATGCAAAATCTAGCAACACTGAAGTCATCCGCTTGTTTCTCATGCAAAATCTAGCAACACTGAAGTCAACAGCAGTTGACCCAAAGGGCTTTCCAGTCGAGGCAGAATGATTCAACTTTGCGTACGTTCGGCAATGTATAAATCAAGTTAATAGAAAGTGAATAGAATCAACAACAGATTTGAAAGCAGTAAGAGGACATTCAAAATACTGTAAGTGAACCACTTGAACACCACCATCCATATTCTGGGGGGAAAATTAGCCTAACATATTGAGCTTGCATATTGGTTATTTTTTGGCAAAGAGGGAACTCAGGTCCGTTTTACTTACTAAGTCTGGAGGGTTTAAGTGGTTAAGGAGTGGACTTGACAAACAAAAACCATGGGGCAACATCAGACTTGACTAAAAGCAAGAGAAAAAAGGTGGGTCTTTAAATCTGATTTAAAATAATGGTGGGACGTCAATGGTGGGACAGGATTTAATGTGGGAAAGGAGACAATTCCAGAGCCTGGGGGTGGCAACAGAAACAGTTAATGAAGTCATGAGGGAAGGTAGGGCAACCCATCAATATTAACAGAAAAATGTTGCCCGAAACTATATTCACATAACTGTTGAAAATGATATACAGTAGATTTGTGCTATTGTAGTGCAATTCAGTGCAGTGTGTAGTCTATAGTAATTGTACAATATATGCACAATGTGTACATATAATGTGTAGCGTATGTTTCTGATGGATCAGGATTGGTTCCCAGAGCAGTTATAATGAAAGAAATCATTGGCTCATTGTTAATATGAAGACTGTCATGCCTACTAACAGTTTGCCATGTAATGGGATCAATTTAAGGTAGAGATGCAAAGCATGCACGTATGCCTTTGTATTGGTGCAGCGAAATTACATACGCTTAAGTCTCTAAAACAAACCAGATTAAGCAATCAACAAAGGATACATCATGGTGGATGCATTTGATTCTGATTGATGGCATACACTGCCGTCACTGATGCACTGAGGTGTTTTAGTCACTACACTATAATATCATTTAACCCCCCCCCCCTTATTCTGTAAAATCTGCTATTTTCATTTCAAGACACAATGTGCAATCATGTATAAATCAGGCTTCAGAGTTTTTTTTACTGTGTATATATGTAGTATCATTGATGGGTATTGGGTAACTTATTTGACAGTTGAACTGGGCAATAGCACCAAGACTGGGCATTATACTGTAGCATGTAAAAAGAAGATGAATGCAGCTAATTGAAAAGTAGCGCGGTTACAATGAAAATAATAAATAGTGTTGAGCAAACAACAATTACCAGTTTGGCATGAGTGTTTGGCAAAATGTTCCAAGCACACTTGACTAAATTAGATTCTGTACCATGGAAGTTAAATTGATTAGCCTTTTCAAATGAATCAAAATGGTTGGGGATTATACACACACACACACTTCACTTAGTGTCTATAGGTTGTGAATCCATTTACCATCAGAGAGAGAGAGAGAGAGAGAGAGAGAGAGAGAGAGAGAGAGAGAGAGAGAGAGAGAGAGAGAGAGAGAGAGAGAGAGAGAGAGAGAGAGAGAGAGAGAGAGAGAGAGAGAGAGAGAGAGAGAGAGAGAGAGAGAGAGAGAGAGGAGGATGGGTTAAGAGTGAGGGCATTATGCGTTGTATCTGCCCTGGGGACATTTAACCAAATCAGATTAACAGCAATAGCTGCCTCTACCCTTACAAATATCACACACGCACGCACGCATGCACGCACGCACGCACGCAGAAAGCTGTGTAACCGTAAAGTTACACAACCTCATAAAGTGTCCACACAGGGCTGCCGTATAGCCTGAGGTGTAGGAGTCAGATGGGACTCTGGTAATTGTTAGCATACTAACTCACTGACATCTATCAACTCTCCCTCTCTCACACACACACACACACACACACACACACACACACACACACACACACACACACACACACACACACACACACACACACACACACACACACACACACACACACACACACACACACACACACACACACACACACACACACACACACACACACACACACACACACACGGATATGGGCAAACATACAAATGTATACTCGCCAATAATGGAATTTGAATGAAATGGATTTCATAGTCATCACATTCATACATTCCTTTCCAATCTCTGTCCTCTCAAACCATCCCGCTCAGAGAAACACTGCCGTGATACTTATCAGGAAGCGCCATGCATTCACAAATCATATCAATGGATGTAACAGTGCCTGTCATTTTAAATGACATACATCAGCTGAAACCCTTGTCTTTGTAGGCAGGTCTACTGTAGGCTATGTCTTGTTTTATCAGTTTTGCTGACAGTGTCAGCCATTGGTAGAAAAAAAAAAGCCAGACTATTATTATACAGAGATGACTACCGTACTTCCCATGTACTCATTAAACAATTAATGAAACTTTACATATTACTTAAGCTAGTAGCACACTGCAAAATAAGTCCTTTTTTTTTCGGCTTGCCAAAACCGGACAAGTTCTCATGGGGACGGAGTTGTGCTTAACGTTATAGACTTCGGCCACTGCAGACAGTGTTAGAACCGGGATTTTGCCATCTGGATGTGATTGCCGAAATAAATCAAGATCAATCTTGAGTGCCTTGAACTTCTGATCAATTACTCATGATGTATCATGAGATGTGTGCGTAAAAGAAACGATAAAACAAATGTATGAATATGAAGAGCTGGAGTATCCACAGGGTGCGGCATGGTGAGATGGAGCAGTTCTCAAACTTTTTCATGTCAAGGTATAGGACCCCTTAATTACTATGTATGGGGCGGATCCCTATCAACAAATGATTTGTGCCAGGGACTCCCCATACAGTTTTTTTAATAGCCTATAGATCTGCTATTTTCAAATAGCCAATGTATATATACCCCAGGGGTCCTTGGGGGGGGTCCCCAGAGCCCACTTTGAGAACCACTGAGATAGAGAGATAAACACCTCTCCTCATATACACACAGATGAGCCAGGCTTTACAGGTGTGTCTCCTCTGACAACCGTGGAACACAGGACAAAATCAGACACCAACACATAGGACTACTGTCCCCCAGGGTTGTCACAGTATTATTCTGCAATGATGTTCGTTCGGCTTGTTAGATGGAGGTGTAAGAAACAAACAAGGGCAAGGGAGTGCTTTTGTTAGTTTTCTCCACAATTACATACATTTTGTTTTTCTGATCTCGCTGAACTTTGTTTCCACAAGCTGCAGACTTCACTCTACAGACCCATAGGGTTGCACAGGCAAGGTTCTATGCACATTTATTCATTAACTTATTTTAAATTTCTCCCCAGGAGAGGTTGCGAGGTTGCGGCTACCACATGCCTCCTGAATGTGTGTATCAGGCCTACTGTACGAGTGTGAGGCAGAGAGTTGACCCGTGATGAGTTCAGCCCAGTTGAATGCTGATTAAAATGTTGAAGATGCAACTGACAGGCAGGCCAAACCAACATCTCTTGTTCTACGTCTCTCCATTCTTGAGATATCATATGATGCTAATGTTGACTTTTACCATGACTGTGACCTTGACCTTTGACCGCTTTCAACCCAAATGTTAATGATCTCTTCAGGGTAACCTACTGATCATTTATGCCAAGTCTCATTAAATCCCGGCCGTCTGTTCTCGAGTTATTTTGCTCAGACTCTGGTTCAGACGCTCAGACAGAGGAGCGAAATCTGCCACGCACTGCACGAGGGCAGGGTTAAAAACTACCAATAAAAGCAGCTGAGCATCACTACGTATAACAGATTAGGAATGGAATATGTTAAGAGAGTGATATGAAAGAGTCAAAATAGCGGGAATAGTTGGTTTAGAGTGAAAATCCAAGTTGTTTTTGCTTTTAACACCTATTCGTTGTCAATTTTGATGAGGAGCGAAAAGAAAGCTAGATGGGATAGGAGTTGTAAGAGTGAGAGAAAGTGATAGTTCAGAGAGGAAGACGAAGTCTAGCGGGGTAAGAGGGCTGAGGAGGGCGAGGAAAGCAAGTGCAGGGTAGAGCGGCCCCCGCTGCGTGCTGGAAGAGACAGCAGTAAGTCAGCAACATTCATACTCAAAGCAAACATCAAACATCATCGAGACACTTTGATCTCGCCGGCGCCACAGGAAGCCTGCATCTTTGGAAAATCCTCCAAATGTAAATTAATTTACTACTGAACGAGCCCCTGTGGCGGTGGCGTGCGCCCCGAACAACACACCCAGACATCTGAGGGTTAAACCCCCCCCCCCCCCCACACACACACACACACAAATTCCGCTTCTCAGCAGCCCTTAGAGAGTTCTGCCTGATTTATACGTGGTTGCGTCCCTGTGTCGTGTGCCAAAAATAGCCGATTTATAAGCTCACAACGTGCTGCAGCGTGATGCGTTGTGAGCCTGTAGATCGGATATTTTCAGTGCTCGGCACTGGCGTGTAGCTAAGTATAAATCATCCTTTCACCGTTGCTGAGTGAGTCTTCAATTCAAGACCCCTAATATGCATGACCGAATCACACAGTCTTCCCCAGCAGATTACCGAAGGTGACAGGAATCTATTTGTGTAAGCACCCAGGATTCCCATTACCAGCGTCAAAGCAGAGATTGTTTTAAGTAACAGAGGAACCTATTATAGCTTGCCAACACATTTCTCTAATGGTCAGCAAATCTTGTGACAATAGAAACGTTTTCCATTTAGGAAGCAAGGGTTTTTCCTTGGGTTCAAAGCTGCTGACTTCTAAAGAATAAAATATATGCATATTTATCATAAAATGACAGATGAATGTATTTTTTGCTCATATTTATATTTTCCCCAGTTAGAATGAATGAGCAAACTGTCTTTTTAGCAACAACTCCCTGCATGTAGATTCAAGATTTTGATTGTTACATCGCAACAGTATACACAAGCAACAGTTTTACTGCTTTGGTTTTGGCTCCTCAACATTTTAGCAGCAATAACAACAATAACAAAGAAATAATAATAAAAAAATGCAAACTAACCCTAACCCTAACCCATAAAGAAGAATAGCAAAGTATGTACAGTACAATTTGAGGTGCTTGAGGTGCTGTGTGCATGGTTCCTACTTCTAAATATGATCTATCTGTGCATGTGCGCATTGCGTAGCACGTGTTTTGAATAAATAAAAGTGTATAAATGATACATTTAGATAGCGGCTTTACTTTCACACACCAAGAGGAAACCATCTGGTTTTAGGGGTTCAGTGTCTTGTTCAATGACACTTCGACAGTAACTCTGGGGGAGCCCGGGATCGAGCCTTGGGACCTTCCGGCTCCCAAGCGGCCGCTCTACCTCCTGAGCCACTGTGTGTGTGTGTGTGTGTGTGTGTGTGTGTGTGTGTGTGTGTGTGTGTGTGTGTGTGTGTGTGTGTGTGTGTGTGTGTGTGTGTGTGTGTGTGTGTGTGTGTGTGTGTGTGTGTGTGTGTGTGTGTGTGTGTGTGTGTGTGTGTGTGTGTATTGCTGCATACACGCGTGCGTGTACATGTACACAGTGTGTATATGTTTGTGTGTGCTGTCTTGATATGCAGTGTGTGTGTGTGTGTGTGTGTGTGTGTGTGTGTGTGTGTGTGTGTCGGGGGGGGGGGGGGGGTGTATGCGTAACAAAAGAGAAAGAAATCACCAAACCTTCCAAAGTATCTATCTTACATATTAGGCCCACAAGTCCTTGACTTTGGGAATGTTAGAGTAGCAGAGTACCGTCCGCCTGAAGCCCAGAGGCCTAATATCTCCCTTGGCCACAGGGTGAGGCTGGGGGGGTGTAGGGGGATTCCCCTTTGGATGAGCGGTAGATGTTTGGCTTCCCACGTGGGAAACCTGGGTTCGAAGGCTGCCTAAGGAGCACTGAGTAAACATGTGTCCTTTAGGTTGCGGTCAGGTGTGAGGTTATGCTTGGCTGACTGACACGGTTTGCTTTGCCCTGTCAGTGTACAATAGCTGGGGTATGAGCCTCTCTCTTTCTCTCTCCTATACGTCTCCTTCAGAAAACACACACACATAGACACACACACATACGCGTGGAGTGGCCCTCCCGTGTCCCTCAAACCTGCCTGCAGGTCCTATAATCTTTTTACAATGTGTTGAAACAGAGCAATAAATCTGTTAGCTTACAATCTAATTTCCCTGGCCTTTTCCAGAAATCCTCATAAACTTTTGGCGCCCCCATTAACGGCCCTATCGAATCAGAGCGCTTAATCTGCTTCCAGGTGAGGGGTCAGAAAATGAATGCTTTGAGATCCATCACGCTGACGGGAGCAGAGAAAACTGGGCGAGGGAGCGCGCCGGGGAAAAGGGCAGCGTCTCTCCCTCATAGGTCAATAGCAGCCAAGAGAGTCAGTCATTCACTTTTCCCTCACCGCCACTCTCATTTTCCATTTAATATGGACATCCAATTAATGTGAGCATGTCTGGGACGGCACGCAGCCTTGTGAATTATGGGCCATCATCCCCCCAGTTATGGCTCTGGCAGTGAGGAGAGGAGAGGAGAGGAGAGGAGAGGAGAGGAGAGGAGAGGAGAGGAGAGGAGAGGAGAGGAGAGGAGAGGAGAGGAGAGGAGAGTCAGAAGTGTGATGAGTTGACAGGAATGGAAAGCGTGAATAGGAGAAGAGGAAATGGGAACAGCAATGGGGAGGGAAAGAAAGAAGATTGCAAGAGTGGGGTGAAGACAGGAGGGATGAGGGGGAGAATGAAGAGAAGTGGAGAGGAGAGGAGAGGAGAGGAGAGGAGAGGAGAGGAGAGGAGAGGAGAGGAGAGGAGAGGAGAGGAGAGGAGAGGAGAGGAGAGTGATGCATCACGGCCCTTCTGGAATTAGGGCTAATTGATTGGTTGTTGGGGCAATGATGGCGAACTCACAGACTGTCTCTTATTGGCTGCTAGGAGGAAAACACAGATTAGATTGCACGGCCACAGACACCTGGGCTGTGTGTGTGTGTGTGTGTGTGTGTGTGTGTGTGTGTGTGTGTGTGTGTGTGTGTGTGTGTGTGTGTGTGTGTGTGTGTGTGTGTGTGTGTTTTCCAAACAGCATTACAGCACGGCCTGTGATATTAAACCAGGACACCAGCACCTTATTGTGGCGGAAACAGGGATTTGTCATTGTACCTCATTATCCAATTAACACCTAGTGGGCCCCAGGGCCAAGCACGCACACACACACACACACACACACACACACACACACACACACACACACACACACACACACACGCGCGCGCAGGCAGGGGGTCTTCTGAGTGTCTACAGTGTGTGTCAATGTGTATTTTTGAGAAAGAAAATGTTTTAAGAAACTTTGAGCTTTGCTTCAAGCAGTTCCTATGATGTGGAATTTTTGTGGAATTTATTTTTTTGCCATTTGAGAGTACACAAAACTGACTTAATGCGGAAGCAGCCGTTACATTTTTGAAAGCCGCCACTATGAAAGGAGAAGGTACAGGAGTCAAGTGAGGAAACAGAAACAGCGATAGTTTAAAAAAATTGAATGGAAGTCACAGACTCCATAAATATGAGCCATATGTGGTCATTTCCTGTGTCTGCTCCTTTAACATCACACGAACAGTGTAAGGCGAACTGTTGCTGACCTTTCTCTCTCTCTCTCTCTCTCTACTCTCAAAATGCATACCCATACACACTCATGCACACAAAGAAATGTTGACTTCCATTCATTCAACACTTGATCCAGAACAACAACAGACGCAGCTAAACTCTTCATGCACACTATGATCTTCTCTCACACAACATATGTTTCACAACCTGGACAAAGACAAATCTTTTTTTTAAAGATATATTTTTTGGCTTTTATGCCTTTAGTGATAGGACAGTAGGCTGACAAGAAATGGGGAGAGAGATGGGAAGTGACATGCAGCAAAGGCCGTCGGGATCGGGAGTCGAACCCGCGACACA
>NC_139953.1:30349268-30611768 GCF_963454915.1 Gymnoscopelus microlampas
AAGGCACCAAGTCTCTGTGGAGAACGACCCTCTAAATGAGCCTGATTATTATTATTGTCCTCCAAATGAGAGTGATTAGTATTGATGTCTAAATGAGCGTTGGGGTTATTACTGCTCTGATTATTATTCTTATTATTATTGTGGCAGCGTTATGAGGAGGCCGCCTCGCTTGTCTACGCTTCATTCACTTTTAATTCCACAGGCAGGCTGCCTCCTCCGCAGACAGGCATCCGCATATGGTTACTCTGACATGCACACTGGCACGTACCACTGTTGCCTCATCTTGCAAGAGAAACAACCGGCCAGGTTACAAAAACAATCCCAAAAGTAGCGACTAGGCCACATGAGCACAAACACAGACGGCTATTTGAAAAGAGCCGATCTACAAGCTCAGAGCTTGTAAATCTGCTATTTAAAAAGAATCTTGGAAAATGTCGTTATATTTTCAGATGGGGGTCTGGGGGCCCTTGACATTAAATGATTCAGAATGAACGGTTTACACAACATTACACGGCAAGCCCAAATAAGCAACAACACTTTAGAAACTTGCCCAAAAAAACACACGCACACAAAGCACGCACGCACACACACACACACACACGCACACACGCACACACGCACGCACACACGCACACGCGCGTACAGTATGCACAAACACATATTGACACAGTATGCGCAATCAAATATGCGCGTGCACCCTCACACATAACTTAACTACAATACAAACACACAATACCACCTACAGACTCAAGTGCAAAAAACTTGCACATATACACTCACTGGTGTGTCTGCACGGATACTCACAAATTCTCGCACACATACAGACGCACAGGGACACATATTGCTTTACACCCATCTAACTCAAGGAATGGAGCGAGCCAACGTGTGCTGCACATGGAGACAAGTCCTCCTGTTGCCGGGAAGAGAATAAATAAATGATCGTTACATCTGTCCAGATAACACATCTGAGGACCTGAATGAAAAGCCAGCCTGCATACGTTAATTCGGCTAACATAATCAACCTGATGGGCCTGTCATGCTGCCATGTTGTTCCTACAGCTTATCACAGCTGCTAATCATTGAACAAACAGAGCTGTTTTACTTGGTTCCTGGCTCTGTGCATGAGTGTGTTCATGTGTGTGCATGCGTGTGCGTGCATATGTGTGTGTTATGTCTACTGTATGTGCTTATGTGTCAGTCTGCATCGATGTCTGTCCACTAATACGCGCGTGTGCATGCATGTGTATGTGTGTGTGTGTCACAATGGCTGTCAGATCAGTTCGCTGATTGGCCAATATGACAGGCATCAAAGATCGCCTTGGGAGGGGAAAGGAGGGGGCGGTCTGCCCAGTTGTCAATCATTGCCAGACGTGAGGCCAGCTCAGCCAACAAAACGTCACTCGGGCCCACACGCACGCACGCGCACACACACACACACACACACACACACACACACACACACACACACACACACACACACACACACACACACACACACACACACACACACACACACACACACACACACACACACACACACACACACACACACACACACACACACACACACACAGTATACTGTACATATAGAGTATATTTATATACCCCAGACATGGCTACACACACACACGCACATAAACACATACCTGTACAAATACTGTACATCCAAAAAATATATGAAACTGCAAACACACACAAAAACTCAAATACATATACTGTATACATTCCACATGGATGTACAGTCCATAAAAACACACAGTATACGCACAAACAAAATCCACCTTCACACACATCTCAGATGGACTGAAACAGAAAGACTCACAAACACACAAACACACACACACACACACACACACACACACACACACACACACACACACACACACACACACACACACACACACACACACACACACACACACACACACACACACACACACACACACACACACACACACACACACAGTCGTCAGTCTTTGCAGAGACAGGCATTCAGTTTGACAGAGTAATTATGACGTGCTGCTCTGAGGGGGCCCTGGGCTGAAAGGTGAGATTTATCGATCCCACGCAGGAGGAAATTTATCAATGTCCACCGCTCTGCGCTGACATGAACCCAATCCACTTAGAGCGCCATGTTCAAAGGGGCTCAAGACTCCTTCCCAAAACGCCACTCTTTCTGAGGCAGGGCCAGAGAGAGAGGGAGAGAGAGAGGTGGGCAGGCAGGCAGCCGCGGTCAGGGGGTTGGAGAGGTACAGTTAATAGGCTGGTATGTACTGTGTGAGCCTTGTCTGCTGGTCAACTAGGGACAAACATGATGTATGGTCTCTGTTGTTAGCACAGAGTCAGAATCCAGAGTGTTCATTTAACATGACAAAGTTACCGTCAAGGGTAAATTTGTACGCTTTCAGAGTCAAATTAAAGGTGGGGTAAGTGATATTCCTTTGTTAAAATAAGTGTTAAATAATTATATATTCTGATAGTAATCATTGCTATAGATAGAGTGTTTGTTCAGTAACAGGGCTCTCTGTGTCTCTCCAGCTTTTTAATAAACAGAAAGAGAACTCACACAGGATACAGGATATACACAAGTGAAATTGGAAGTGATGACACAAAGAAATGAGCAGATAAAATTGGAACTGGAACAATATCACATTTAAGCTGGTAAATGGGTACTCACTCCTGATTGGTTGAACATTTGCAACCCACGTGAAAATGTATTTTCTGTTTATTAAAGAGCTGGAAAGACGGGGGTGGGGGGCTGTTATTGAACAAACACTCTATAGCCATGAGTACTATCAGAATATAGTGCTTTAACCTTTTAACAAAAACCTTTTGTTTTGACCAAAGAATATCATTTACCCTGTATTAAAACTCGCAAATTTTGCTGTTAATTGCAGGTCTTATACGATGCCCAATGTTTCCCTGTGGAATTCAATGGATACAGCAATGGTCCTCAGTGCTCATGGATCTATTTGTAACTTAGACAGCGTATACACTCTCAGAGTTTAATTAACATTGATGACTGTACATATGAAAGACCCCCGGTTTACTTTCTACACAATGAAACAATTAGGCACAAATAAGAGCAACCAAACTTAAGGATCTCGGTGTAAAATTCCGGTTTCCATAGTACACAGCTTTTGTAAAACCTACCCAGTAAAATCTGGGGTGTTCATTTCACTTGAAATATAACAATGGAGCCATAAGGGTCATCTAGTGCAGTAGTTCTCAAAGTGGGGACGCCCAGGGATCCTTGAGGTGGTTCCAGAGGGTCCCCAGCAAACTAAGTTAATCAAAATCACTTTAAATACTTTAACCCTATATACATTGGCTATTTGAAAATAGCCGATCTTCAAGCTTACAATGTGTCGCAATGCGACGCATTGTGAGCTTATAGATTGGCTATTTTCAAACAAATCTTGAAAAAACGAAATCTTTTCAGTTGGGGACCCGCTCCCAAACACATATTAAGTTGGGGGTCCTTGACATGAATTAGTTTGAGAACCACTGATCTAGTGTATATATGCCTTCTAGAGAAGTGCTGTAAATAAGTGAACAATATTTCACCCATTCAGTCTATTTCACAGAAAGAGCAAGTTGCCATATTAAATAAATAATTTCCCTGAAAACTGACAACTATTGCAAAGGTTCTCTGCAGTCTTCTATTAGTACTGTGGTGGAAAGATCTTATTTGATTGTTGCACAAGAGAACATAAAGTAGCATATTTTTAAACACAATCTGTGTCTCTCAAACAGCAGTTTAACAGACATTGCCTCATGGCAGCCAACAAAACAATAAGAATGTATTGAGCGTTCGCCACCCAGAATCTCTGGGGAGCCCAACAACGTGCTGCCGTTTTACACTTAGCAAGACCTCTACAAACAATCTGCCTCTGACTTGCTGCCAGTTCTCTTTAAACACAATCAATTTCAGGAGATGGATTTTCTTCAAAGTTCAAAGATTGGAAATCATTTCTTGTCAAAAGGCTATTACCTGAAATCTTTAAAGAATAGATTGAGCATAAAGGTTATGTTTTTATGTGAACTACAGTTTCAGAGTTAAACTGTGAATTTAATGAATTACAAGTTGTTTGATCCCAACCACAATCTGTAAGGGTTGATTTATACTTGGTTGTGCACCGTGTCACACACCAAAAATAGCCAATCTACAAGCGCACAATGTGTCGCAGCACGATGTGTTTCATATGTCTCCCCACAGCCTGGGGAATGGATCATGGCAACCTCCAAGTCAGGAAATTCAACTGTTTTCTCACTTGTTACAATATGTTTTACAAACAGCTTGTGTCAAAATATTTAGAATAGTTTCAGACGTGTCGTGCACTATGGTTGGAGTCAGTAGCGTTTATCTTTGATTGGCAGATCAATGCACGGGAATGTGACTAACCGCACGCTGTGGGTGATGGCAGCTTGGGATGTGTGGGTTTTCATATCAAAACATAACTGTCAGATCAATCTACTAGGAGCCACACTTTTCTATTCTCTAATGAAGAGACTTATGTAAGAGGGAAAGACTATACAGTCAAGACACAGCCTTGGCATTTTTTCTGTCACATATTGTGCAGTAATAGGTATTATATTTGCACGTTTCTTTAAAATAGTCGATATCATTAGAATCATCATTAAAGCACTGTAATCAGCAGTTCCATGTTAGCTCCTTGTGCCCCTTAGTTGAACGCCAAGTCGCCCCATGTGTATAGTCCCTGTCACTGCCAACCTCTACTGTTGCTCTGTGGAGGGTGTGTAGTCAGGCATGTCTCCTATGATAATGTAGTCACCAGTTGCTTTTCACCTGACAGTGAGGAGTTTCACCGGGAGGCCGTAACGCATCTGGAGGAACACGTTATCCCTCCCAATTCTGCTCCCTGCTGAACAGGTGCCTGGACCAACCTGTTGGAGTCGCTAATGCATAGACAGAGAACGCCCTCCTCTGCCAGCTTGCCACCCAAAAACAAGGCCAATTCCATTGTTTTCAGTGCCCGGCTAAGCCGGATGCCCCATGAACAAATTGAACCCCAGTGACAATCGACCACCCAATTTAAGGGCAATCTGAGGACAATATTGCCACTTCTTCTTTCTATTGGTGGCACCTGCAAGCAGCTATTAAATGAATACTAGTTCCACCCAGTTCTGATATAATTTATGTTAATTTCATAATTACAGAAAATAATTGTTAAATAAATTGCTATGTTCCGAATTTTAACACTAATGCAAGAATGCAATGATTTTTTGCATTTGGTTTGTAGGTCTTAGGACAAAGAACCTTTGTCACAACATCAATTTTGTGGTTTTCATCATTTTTCCGAGTCAAACTATAATAAATGGTACACAGATAATGTGTGTGCGAGAACTATATGAATTTTAAGCTTCAGGGGTTCATCCCCTCCACCAGCACAAAGGAGTAGTGCTATGTAACATGTTACTATCCATTCCATTCATCTTCAAGACCACCACACGACACCAGGACCTGTGGACATCTGCCTCCACCCCGAGGCCGTGTCCACACCTTCATTTTTCTCAGACAATGAGTAGAATCATTTCCCCTCACCATGGACCTCTCAATCATTATTGACCTGGCATTATTGATCAGGTACATGCCTGGTAAATTAAAACCTATTAGTCTCTACTCTTTGCCTTGTTTTGAGACCTCTGAAGATTGGAAACTGTGCAGTCTGCAATGCGACATTTCCGACTAGTCGCACATGTCGCTGGACATTCCGTTGTCCTGTCTGTTGAATGGGGATTTATTTGGCTAATGCAGATGAAAGCGCAGACAAACCGATCCCCTTTCACAGCCTGTACGTCTGAGGTGCTGCCACTGAATCAACATTAGTTCAAGAGAGCGAAGGTTCCAGGTGAGATCTACAACGCCGAAGTTAGAAGCACCAACAGCTGCTTCACTTCATTTTTTTTTCTCTCGCTGTTTGCCCTAGGCCTATCCTACTAAAGAGAAGTAATTTGGCTTATCTTATCCCAGAGACCTAGCAGCTGCTTTTTTTATTCTTTTTTTGTGAGGTCTTTTTTCTCATTTAGTCCAACAAAGATTGTCCTCATAGATTGACCTTCTCCGTGCCTGCAGGCCGTTGCCCTCATGCCAGTAACTAGATAACACACTCTATCAGAGATTTGAGAAAATCATTGGGAAAGCAGTGGGGCTGATAGTGGCATCAATCGTACCCTGACACCAGCCTGGGTCAACCATTTATCTCCCCACACCGCCTCTGGTCACAACGGCGGCCATCTTGCACTGCTACATCCTTCTTTAATAACCTTGGCCACGTCTCTTTGCAGTGTGAGAGGATAAAGCCTGATGTATACTTCGTTGTGCGCCGGTGTCACGCACTGAAAATAACCGATCTACAAGCTCACAACACGTCACATCGCTGGAAGATCGGCTATTTTCGGAGCGTGACACCATCATACGACGGAGTATAAAGATAAAGCGCCACAGCATTCTCATCTAGTGTGCGCTGTGATTGGGATAGGTGCATGGTTTTACGGTGTTCTCTGTGTGTGTGTTTTAAATTGACAAAGATTCTGAATCACAAATCTGTCTTGCACTCCCACGCTCATCTAATGAATGTACACATTCACATAATTCACAAACAATTACCCCCTACACATACACACACTCACCCACACACATACACACACACACATACATACACAATAGCTCTTGTCTAACGAGAGGTCCAAAGCTCATGAACTAGTTAGCGTGAGGCTTAATGTGACTCCGGTGTCATTAATTCCCCATGGTGTCTACTTAAATGCTTCTATATTGGCGGCGGGGAAAGACTCCCGAAGGCCTCATAGCACTGGGATCATTGTTTTTCACTTACCAACAATGAACTTATGATCAGAGTGCGCTCTAAGGCTTCCAGCGAATGCCCCGTAGGATCATTACAAACCTACTGCGTGTCTGTGTGCGTGGAGCGGGAGTGTTATGAATGTGTGTGTGTGTGTGTGTGGGGGGGGGGGTTATGCACTTGTTCTTTCATATGCATGCGTGTGCGCGCATACGTGTGTGTGTGTGTGTGTGTGTGTGTGTGTGTGTGTGTGTGTGTGTGTGTGTGTGTGTGTGTGTGTGTGTGTGTGTGTGTGTGTGTCTGTGTCTGTGTCTGTGTCTGTGTGTGTGTGTGTGTGTGTGTGTGTGTGTGCACGACACGTGCGTGTATGTGTGCATGTTGTGTGTGTGCATGTTCACGTCCGTGCATGTGTGCCTGTTTCCAATGAGGCCGGCAGAGCATCAGTGTGTCCGGTGCTCATCTCTGTGCTCCGTGGCACCGCTAGTGAGTGGGGAGGTTAAATGGGGCGTCATCAATCTCAATGAAGTGCAATTATTTTCTCACTTATTAATCATCGCAGGCTAATAGCTAGTGGCAACGCTGGGCCCACCATTTGTCAAACTTAGCAGATTTCTGTAATTTTGTTTCCTCCCGTTTCCCTCTAATGTTTGTGTAGACTTTGGCAGATATCTATGAGGACTGCAACACGTCTGTGCCTGCAAGTATCTATCTCTTATATACCTCCATTGCAGAGCCAAGTGCACTTCTTGATCTTTATTTTCTGTATCTGGCACGAGTGAGTGATTCTCTCTATTTCATGGTCTGTGGCAGAGCAGAATGGAATGCCTTGTTTGGAGGCATAGATGCTTTATTGATGGTGAACCACCAAGCGATGTTCATTTAACCCAAACCTTTACTTATTACTCTATCGCTTGTATGCACTGAACTCTGTACTCTAATGCTATACCAGGCTCTGTGTGTGTGTGTGTGTGTGTGTGTGTGTGTGTGTGTGTGTGTGTGTAAGAAAGACAGAGAAAGAAGTGGAGAGAGAGAGACGATAGATAGGTAGAGAGACAGAGGCGAGTATGAGAGTGTGGGAGGGGGGATTCCTTTCATCTGTGGTCAATGAGCATTTATGGTTCATCTTACATTATAATCTCATGAAATTAGCCCATGGCCAGAATGACTTCATCACATGAAAGTATCTATACTGATATCTACAGCTGCGTTTAAGCAGGTTCGCTGACACAATATAAATGGTCTGCATTTCTTTAACACTTTTATAGCATGTGCATTACATTCACCCATTTACATAGATATTCACTCACCGACGGTGGAAGCTCAGGCAACCATGCACGGCATCGACCTACTCATTGGGAGCATTTAGGGGTTCAGTATCTTGCTTAAGTACACTTGAGCCGGGGATCAAACCGGGAATCTTTCGGTTCCTATAGGTGGCCTCTCTACCACCTGAGCCACTGCCACCCCATAACAACACAGCACCATATCATATAGGCTATATATCGTATTCTGTCAGGGGGGGGGGGGAATTCATTTAGTTTGCTGTATCTATCAGAATGCTGGTGGAGTGCCCACTCACCACTCTGTCAGTGAAGTACTGCATGGTCCATGTGTGACATCTAGTGGCTGCAAAAAACATGACATAAAAAGGATTAGAGGCTGTTTGGAATGTATTTGCATGAAGTAACCTACGGCACATGCATCTCTGGGGATTATGCTGCCAACCTGCCACTCAGGGTTTTTACACAGTTCACAATCATTTCTCAATAATTCCATGAAATAAATACATAAACAGACAAACTGAGAAATTCAGAAAAACGAATAATTATATCATTTGTATCCTCAGCTGTGATGTATAATTAGGTGAGGGGGTGAGGGAGATTCTGAAGAGGCAAGTTGGCATTCCACAGCGTGGGACCTTTCTTAGATGGGGGGTCTATAGGGGGGGTTCCATATTTTAGTTTGTATTCATGTCATTATCTTTTGACCTATTCGATGGTATGACTATTGTTGATAGTGGGGACTGGGGAGTCATGCGAGCCAACATTCTCTGTAGGGGTGGGGGGCGCCATATGACTTCAGTAATCTCCCAACTTTATATTAGGGTAAATACTGGGTATATGGGTAACCTACTGGCAACTTTGCCCTCAATGCCCTCGAATACCAGCATATCTGACTAAATACCTAAAAGAAAGTGAGCGACAGTTACAGCCACAATACTAGAGGGAGCGACAACAACGATCTGGTACTACCCAACTATAGAACAAACATGGGTAAATTCTCCTTCACCTTCAACAACACTGCCACACAAGTGTGGAATGCCCTGACCCCATCCCTTAAGAAATGTGGATCACTGGCATCATTTCATATATCACTTCTCCCTTAGAAAGGTGATCAAAAAAGATTTGGAAAATGGTCTGAAGTAATTTAAACCTACACATGATTTGAACATGCCTGATATACAGTTCTGTTTTGGGCATAAACAATAAGTTGAAGGGTAGATTTAGGTCTGATAAGGATGTTGTAGGCTACCTTGCATGCTAAAATCATATATAGCCTACTTTACATTAGGCCAACTTCACACCAAATGCTTTATTTTTCTACATTTTGGAAAACAGAAATAGCCAATTTAACATTGAGGTTCCCAGTCCAAAATGTTTAGGTCTGTGCCCACGCTTCCTGTATCCAAATAGCCTACTGTAGCCTAAGTGTAGGCTTTTTTACGTCAATGGAAGTGAAACTAAACAAGAAATGTGTGCCGAGGTTATTGAAAATGGCGCCAAGATAACTAACCTCTTGCACTATCAACCTCCTGTGTCCCGACTCCTGACCTGACTGAGGACAGGGCTTGGCTGCCGGGGCTTTCTGTCATTTTAATGACGACATTTTCCTCAAATATCAAATTGAATTACATATTTTGAATAAATATATAATTATAACCTGTGAGAGCGGTGATAAAAACGTGCCATATCCACCAGCTCGTCTCCTTGACTGTTTACCAGGATACTGTCACAAGTCACATGATGTCACGACTAGCAAACCAGGCTAAAAAAACAAACTTTAGCAGAATTAGCACACATGTGAGAAATGGTCTGTGGCCTACACACCTAACCTACATCCCTGAGCTAGTGTTAGCTGTGTTCCGTCAGCAACTATAACGGAGCAACTATAAGACTTCCGGTGGACGATCTCTTCAGAATAAGAGTACCCTCTAAAAATAAAAATAAAGTAGAAAAACGGTTAATTTGCACATTAAAACTACAAATTAAGCATTTAAACGAAGCTATACAACACATATTATGTTTCTGTGTAACAAAAACGTTTTTTTAAACATTAATAATTTATCTAAATGGATAAATGGTCAGAAAAGGTCAGAAAAGTGCCGTTCTCAGACAAAAGTGGACACTGGACAGGCGCCGGCGGACACTGCCGACACTTCTGACACACGCACGCGTGTGGGGACACCTCCCCTACAACGCCACACTCCCCGCTAAGCCAAACAGGTGTATTTTGAAAAGTGGCGGGCCGTCCAGTGAGGTCAGGGGTCAGAAAAAGGCCATTTTCAGTGCTTACAAATTGGACGCTGGACACGAGACAGCTATTTGCCGTGGCACTTGTGACATACGCACAAGGTTTATCATACCTGCCATTCCATCTGTACTTTCATTTTATTTGTGTTATCTATATTTTTATTTCTACTTCATTACATCAGTATTGTTACTTGTTACTGATGTATTTTGTTTGGTTGTGTTAGTACAGTCTCTGTAGAAACAGGTCTCAACATTTCACTACTACTTGAGTAAGTGACAAATAAATCCCTCTTGATTCTTGTTCAGATTAGTTCCAGAGTTCTCTTTGAAAATGTCTCACATTTTGAAATGGCTCCACATCCATTGCCTGATATTAAGCTGGTAGGTACACATGATGTAATAGACATGCCACTAAAAGTATGCACTTAAAAGTTTATTTTCATTCATTATTTATATTCTTTATAATTGTGAATGTTAAAAATTGTGGGGTTCTGCTATAGTCACTTACAAAACGTATACTCTTATTTCAACGTGAAATGATAGTGTTGTATACTGGAGTCAAACTGGGTTTGTGTCAAATATACTGCAGTTCTCACATTAGTTTATATATAGTAGGCCTAATACCTATCACCGTCCTTTGACTTTATTTGACTCTTAGTGAGAAAGACTGTTACTTGAGTCAGCGTTTAATAGCCTACAGCCAGCAATTGTTTCTAATTATGACAAGCACAATAACACAAATAATAATAATACTCCTGTGTGCGAGTCTGTTGAGAAGAAAATAACTCCAGAAGAGAGTGGCAGATTTTCATGGAACTTGGTAGAAATTATCTCCAGGCTGCCCTAGATAAATGGCACAATCATGGTCACAGTCAATGTTACATACGTCTTATCTCAGGAACGGAGAGAGACACAGAACGAGATGTTGGTGTGTGCCTTTATTAATGGTCTTGAAATTTTATACTGATGTCAAACTGGGAAACTGAAATAGAAGCAAGGCTTGTCCATAGCCATGTCTGTTGGGTGGGAGTATCAACACATATCCATCAATAACTGGTCAACTCAACAGGACTGTATACACAGAAGATGCTTTAAAACTTCCTGATGAGATTCTGTGGCACTGCCTGGGACTTGCGTCCTCTTCCAAAAAGCCAATGGGTAGGTTTGGTGTCAGAAGTGTTGGCAGCGTCCGCCTGTACAAGTATAAACATCCTCCAACCAGCAAATGAATTGCAAGTGGAAAAAACACATGGGTACATTTATTTCTATGTGAAATGTAATGATGCATCACTTAATGCTGGCATCACAATAGAGGACAATTTGGAAGATATTGACCATGGTGTGGATGTGTTTTTTTGCAATTTTTTTTACGCCTCTCGGGCTTATCCGAGAGTGTGGCGTTGTAGGGGAGGTGTCCCCGCACGCGTGCGTATGTCAAAAGTGTCGGCAGTGTCCGCCGGCGCCTGTCCAGTGTCCACTTTTGTGTGAAAACGGCACTTTTCTGACCTCTGACCTCACTGGACAGTCCGCCACACTTTTTTTTACACCTCTCGGGCTTATCCAAGAGTGTGGCGTTGTAGGGGAGGTGTCCCCGCACGTGTGCGTATGTCAGAAGTGTCGGCAGTGTCCGCCGGCGCCTGTCGAGTGTCCACTTTTGTCTGAGAACGGCACTTTTCTGGCCTCTGACCTCACTGGACGGTCCGCCACACTTTTTTTTACACCTCTCCCGCTTAGCGGAGAGTGTGGCGTTGTAGGGGAGGTGTCCCCGCACGTGTGCGCATGTCAGAAGTGTCGGCAGTGTCCGCCGGCGCCTGTCCAGTGTCCACTTTTGTGTGAAAACGGCACTTTTCTGACCTCTGACCTCACTGGACGGTCCACCACACTTTATTTTACACCTCTCCCGCTTAGCGGAGAGTGTGGCGTTGTAGGGGAGGTGTCCCCGCACGTGTGCGTATGTCAGAAGTGTCGGCAGTGTCCGCCGGCGCCGGTCCATTGTCCACTTTTGTGTGAAAACGGCACTTTTCTGACCTCTGACCTCACTGGACGGTCCGCCACACTTTTTTTTACACCTCTCGGGCATATCTGAGAGTGTGGCGTTGTAGGGCAGGTGTCCCCGCACGCGTGCATATGTCAGAAGTGTTGGCAGCGTCCGCCGGCGCCTTTCCAGTGTCCACTGTTTGAAAACGGCACTTTCTTTTCTTACATCTGGCCGCACTGGACGGCCTGCCAGTTTTTTTTTTTTACAAATTATCTCTCAATTTTCACCAACATTCTGTCCTACTGGTCTGTATCAATTTTCTATCAAGTTCAGGGGCGCTCAGTTATGGAACAGTTCTCACGAACACACACACACACACACACACACACACACACACTTTTATTTTTCTGATTACATTCTTATTTGTATTGTATTTTAGTTTTTAAATAGGTGAGATCAACTTTATAAACCTCCCTTGCTTTATTTTTTTAAATCGCACCTGCACTGATCTACTATTATTATTTGTAGCATATTTTGTTGTTACTTTTATCACTGTTTATTTGCTTCTGCAATAAACAATATCATATCATGATCATTTTCCAAGAGTGACCTGGCCTAGAGGCAGCATTATTACAATAATGGACAAACAGTTCAAAAACAATACATATGTAACAAACACAAATGAATATCCAGTTAAAGTAAATGTATTTTTAAAATACATTTGTGTCTATGAAAATAAAATTGGCAATTAGATGTGTTCTAGTATGCACCATTTAAAAGACGTACATCATAAATGTATTTTTAAAATACATTTGTGTCTTTTAAAAACATTACACATTCTTGATCTTATTTTGAAGGCAACCGGAAACCTTATAGTTGCTAGCTCCAAAACCGGATGTCCTATAGTTGCTGACGGAACGGAGCTCTGAGTGTTCATGCGTAACAGTTGTGTGCGTGGCTGCGTGCGTAATAGGCCTACCTGCTTAAGGCGTGGCTCTGCTTTTTAGGACAGTGGTTCTCAACCTGTGGGTTGAGAACCCAGGGGGGTCCCCACTCCCCTCATGATTTTTTTTTTAAAATGCATTTTTAATACCTAAAAAGAAAAAGAAAAAAGAAAGAAATCAAATGAAAAAAGACCATTACTGCATCAACAAACTATACTATAAAAACTGGTCAAACATTGGCCAAATTGAATTTGTCAAATAATTGAAGTAAGAGGCAAACAGCACGCACGCACGCACGCACGCACGCGCGCGCGCGCACACACACACACACACACACACACACACACACACACACACACACACACACGCGCAGTTCTCTGGTTTCATGGAGTCTGAGTCTGTAATATCACAGTATTACCACAAGATGGCGTTCTTATTACATAGACTGGCCATTATTAGGCTACCTCTATGCTTTACTGCCATAGAGTTATACTTATGATATAGTTTACTGCAGTCATCTAGTATATGTTGATGTGTCTTCAGTTCACTTTGAAAGTGGTGCTGTATGGCTGTAGCAACTCATTGGACGTGGGTCATAGAAATGGGTTTAAAATGTGTAAACGGGTAATAATGGGCCAATAAGTTCCAATAGTTGGTGCGCCTGTGAATGAATATGATTATTGAGATGAGTGTTTGAATGTAGGGTTCTAATTTGCTAGTCTGGCATTGCACCTACGTAATGGTTTTTGCTAGTAATATCAATAGCCTAAAGAAGTAGTACATGGTCTCAGAGTTAAAAAAAAGAAAATCAGGATGGGAACTTTATTAAACTGAATGATGATGAATGACGCTTTTGTTCAGGTTACTTTGAGTGAAATGCCCCTTTATAAGGCCATAGTGATACTGTGCTACGCTGTTCCATACATGGCCATGTCTCCGCCCATGTAAACAAAGCTCACAGTCAGTCTCTCCGCCCTGTGTCAGTGTTGCCATGTCTTATTATAAGCGACTTTGGGCTTGTTTTTCGGTAGGGTTGCTTGCTGGTGATGCGAGGTTAGTAAATTGGTAGTTGCGGGGTTTGGTCTTGCAGTTGCTTCCTAATGTTGTTTAAACAAGTGTTTCTTAAACATTTTCAAGTCAAGAACCCCCAAATTAAATTACCAACATCTGAAAATATTTTATGCCAGGGACCCCCCATACAAGCTTTGTGTTGTTAAAATGTTTCTTTAAATATTTTTTTAAATGTTTCAAATTTTCTTCAAGATCTTTTTCAAAGGTTATAATTTGAAAATAGCAGATCTGCAAGCTCACAACGGCAACGCATTGCATAGCGACGCGGTGTGAGCTTGTAGATAGGCTATTTTTAATTAGCCTACTTCTTTTTGTGCTTGTTTTCATAGACCTGGTTGCTTGTTTCTCTCGTAAAATCTGGCAACTCTGGTGTGTGTGCGTGAGACTGAGCAGGAAAGATAACAGAGGAAACAGGGCAGGGTTTTACGGTCTGTGCATGAAATCAATCCCCATTCGGACTCTCTCTGACATGCATTAGATGTCTGTTTAATTGCACGCTGGCTGGGAGACAGAGGACGATCGGGGCAGAGGTTTGGACTTTTACCGTGATTCTGTTTTTGTGGTGCATGTGTCTCCAGAGACGATAATCTTTCAACGATGGAGGCTGTTGGATTGACAGCGGTCTTGCTCAACTTTGGGAAGTAATGTTACATGTCTATTCGTTGGAATGCAATCGTTTACTGACTCCTTCAACTGCGTGCTTTCTCTTCAGAACCGCCACTAGCCGAGTCGTTTCTGCAGGATAAACCATACATAGGCTGCAGGGACCAGGCTACAATATAATATCCATGCGATTACTCTGTTTGATTGTAACGTCAGCAACTACTCGATTGCAACCGAAACCAGACATGCATCGACGGGGAGTTGCTGCACCGTTCATACCAACGTAGACCTTGTTTACCTGTGTGTTGAAGTGAAGTAGGCGGAGGACAGAGGCTGTGCAACATCGTGCATGTTCTGTCACGGATCTACACGGAATCCCCTGCATGGGTAACCATGCCCAGTGCTGGCTTTGGATGCACTGTCTGTCAGAACAACAACCAAACACAACGAGTGTCACTTTAAACTGAAACCATGAGCCAAGACGTTGACGGGATCTCCCTGTCGGTTCCGTCTTTCAGTCCTTGCCATGATCCGGGGAACAGAAGCTCTGCCGCGGGTTGTGGTTCTGCTGCTCAGGAGAGCTTCGGCTGCAGCGGCGGGGGAGCCGCTGGCATCATCCCGGCGGCCGGGGCGTTCTGGCAGGACTCGGTCATGATCAGCGGGAGCATCAGCCCCAGTGCCATCATAAACTGTCCGGTGGAAGGTGGCGGCCTGCTGATGTCTATGGGGAAGTCTTCTAAAAGCAGGTCGGTCACCGTGGCCTATGTCATCAACAGTGAACACAATCCCAACAATACGAACAACGCGGAGAACATGGCCCTGCAGTGTCTGAAGGATGCATGTGACACCGTGGGCAGCAAACTGGAGACCGTGCATTTTGGGAAACTGGACTTTGGAGAAACCGTGGTACTTGATCAGTTTTACAATGCAGGTGAGTGATGATGGCTCAGTACAGCTGAGCCTATAGTACAAATGACACACACACACACACACACACACACACACACACACACACACACACACACACACACACACACACACACACACACACACACACACACACACACACACACACACACGATTATTACAGCTGTATCATAACATGTGAGCAAATCCGTGACCTGCAGGGTTCAAATGGCAAACATCATCATCAGCCAGTGGTGCAGGGTCAAGGGTCACAACCCTACTGCATCAGCCTTTTCTCAAAACATATTGACCTGTAGTTGCTATGGCTACTGTGCAGTGTTGATGCACTGCACAGAGATTGCATGACATGGCATGTAGGCATGCGTCTTCCTTTCATGAGTATTTTCCAGCACATACCCACTCAATTTGCCTGAAACTTACTAAGCAACTGAGTCTCAATGGGGGGGTGTTTTATTATGCTCCGCAATTGTGGGGTAATTGTTATATTTTCCCCTACACATACTTTCCCCTTCCATTGTGTGCGTCTGTTTTGAAAAGTGTGCCGAAGCGTCATGGACTGAGATTTAGGCATGAGGCTGGACTTTCCACTGGAATCTGCACAGCAGAGAAATGAACTCGAACCTTTTGACTGAAAGCACTTTCCCCTCTTACCCATATGTGTCTTATTTGGCCCTTAATCCTGCTGGAAATGTTCTGTTGCTGCCTGGTTGACTTCGAAAACTCATTCTGGAAACTAAGTAGAATCTTCAGGGATTATGATCAAACACTGTAAATAGCAGCTGCCTACAAAGTGGCCTGAGCAATCCATCTGTGTATTGATATCTGCCGAAATGAGGCGTCAATGCACGTATCAGCATCTGCATTTTTCACAAATGATGCTTTAACAAGATGATCAGCATGCATTTCAGCAGAATGGCATTGCTTTTGACTACCATAAGTGCCAATCACTATACTTTTTGTCTTTTGTGTAGCATATATCTGCAGTAGTATACCACAAAAAAAAACAAGCAGATCACTTAACATAACAATGATCATAATCAGACTGAAATTAGATGGTTGAACTCTTGTTCATCTTGTTCAGCTTGTTGTCATAATGCACCTTTCTCGAGTTTTGCAAGAAACTGACAAAGGGAAGGTCCTAAAATAGACAAACAGTCTACATGTATATGAAAGCAATCGACTGAAATGTTGAACAAACATGCTTTCATTCTCAGCATGGCATATTGTCATGCAATTCATACACACCCACTTTGTTTCCCCCACATCAAACAATGCATTTTGGTATGATGTCCACAATAAAGTCAGGAACATTACAAATGAAACCAGATGCTTGTTGTGTGTCATAACATTACACTATTGGTTTGGCCAAATCTCTGTTTTGTATCTGGCTGTCTTACTATTGAGCTACTGTGGAATTCGAAGCATTTTGCCCCCAGTAATGTGTTAACAACAGCCACTCTATTGTTTTCCTGCAGAGCCACACAGAAATGGAGACCAGACAACAAACGTTTCTCTAAACATTAACAATGAGCTGCTTGCCCAGACAGTGTTGTCGTCCTTATTTGGAAAGGTGGAATTGTCAGAACCACATACTTTGAATACCAATGTTGATGCCTGATCATACCTTGTTATAAGCCAGTGTAGTAAAGCGCACCAGAGAGACAAGTGTCTAAATTCTGAATGTAACAACGCATAAACAACTTTTAGAGGAAATGAAGGTCAGAGGTCATTGTAGATATGCAGCTGCCAGCTGGGGACTCTACCCCATCAATCTAGAACAAAATGATCCCTATTATCTTAAAGCAACAATACATTTAGATTACTTATCTGAAGCAGCAAAGTATAGTGAAAAATAAAATATGCTTGGTTACACCTGCTGGCGAAATAATCACTGCACCCTACACTGCCAATGGTATCCTTGTGTCATAGCATGTGTCATTCATTTCAGTGTGTTGTCTGGTGGTGCGTTAGATCGTAGCTGGCGTATGCAGTTTTTCACCAAAGTTGATCTTCTTGAATCTTTACTGTACTTATGTATAATTGAGCGAGAACGATGAGTTTTTAGTCCTGGTCAACTTAATGTTTGCTTAGCTCTTCTTCAGAGTTGCTCTGATGAGAACATTGAACTGTCTCCAGTTTGGAATAAGGCAGTCCAATTCCACAAGCATTTCTTTTTTTTCTTTTTTTTATCTAAGACCTACCTGAGAGAGACATGAGAAGGGAGACACAGGAGAGATTGCTCTGGTGCACAACTGTGAAATCTTGATTGTTAATTTACTGTAACTCAGAGGTGTAATCAGATTTTGCAGTGTGGGTCAATGTCCAGTCTGCAGGATGCATGGAACATGCCCTATACCCCAAATCAGTCACTGATAACATGTTTCGTGTTACAGTATGTGCACCTTTGAAAAGTTATCATTTTCTTTCAAACCAGTCCAATCTTAGAGAAACGGCTTCAAAGTGTATGACGCAAAACAGCTCAGGGTGTTTGTGATTAGCAGGCTTGTTTCTTTCTCCTTCTCATCGAGATATGTTGATTGTCTTTGCCACAAGCTTACAAGCCTATCCATAGTTTTGTCTTCTAAAGCATGTGAGTGCTGTTGACAGATCTTAGCTTGTTGCTTGTTGTTATGCCAATTCCCAGTTTTTCCCCTTACATGTATTCCCTGTCACTGTCAACCCCTGCAGTTGGTCATAGACAACCATTGGTCTTCAAATTCACATGAAATCGCCAGCCACTTATTTTCACCTGACTGTGAGGAGTTTCTACCGGGAGGGCGCAACGCATGCAGAGGAACACGTTATTCCTCTCGGTTACGGTTTGTTTTATTTTTTAGTGACATCTGAATAGTAATATTTTTTATATAAAAAATCTGATCGGTAGTGGTATCTATGATAGTTGTAGATAATATAGTATTAGCCGCTGCACCATTTGCTGAGCCATTTGCCTAACATGGGAGATGCTGTCAGTCGAAATATCAAGTGGAAATACTAGATTTCTCAGGGACATGGGCGCAGTGTTTCTGCGCTGTACGAGGTCCTTCTGTGCGTAGTGTCAACACTGCCGTGTATCAGCTGACAGCATATTGTTTTGAACGGCTGGGGATTCTCCAGTGGAAGATCCCACTCCTTTTGCTGGGAGGCCCCTGCTTTAAGCCCCTATTGGCCGGCCCTCTGCTAAGTTGTTTATCCTTCTTCTTGTTTACTCTGCCCGGCTGGATGCTCATCAGAGGTTAGAGAGCACAGTCTCAGCAGGAATTAGACCACAGGTCACACTCTTTAACTGTGGAAACCTGCCTTTGCAAGAAAGTTAGAGTCAAAAGCATGAAGTATACACACAGCCACACAGATCAACATTATTTATCACAGAGAACAGTAGAGACTTCCTTTCCAAACCTGCCTTTATGTTGTTTTGCTTGATAACAATCTTAATCCACATTGTGCTGTAGACGGTAACAAAGACCAACTTTAGGTTACTGACAAAGTAATTAACCTTAATTGAATTCCAGACAAATTGAACTGAAGCATTTTAACAGCAAAGTGAGTTTACTCCCCGCCCCACCTTCATGTACTCATGGCTGCACCCATTGGATGAATCTATTTAGTGTTGGCAGCTTTATCAGGTGTTTTATTCCTGGTTCATGGGAGGTCAGTGGTGCCTGGGGCTGGCAGCCAGCATCCACTATCACAGAGATCTGCCCTGCCCTGTGGGAGAGCTGGTGGAGGGTGAAATGATTAGTTCAGCTCAGTGATGGGATGATAGGAGCAGTCACAATCAGTGAATCCCTCTGTCTTCCCCAGAGGTCAATAGATTACCCTCTTGAAGATAGGGCAGACCTACCGTCTACAATGCATTGCACCAGACCAGAATTCAAAGGCTGACAGTCTTTTTCTGTATGCCGACAGCATTTCTTTTGCATCCAGGCCGACTGTTTGCGCGAGGCTATCATGTGAAGTAATTGGGCTTAATCTCAAGCATTGTTTACTCTGCAAAGAAAAGAAAAAATCCCTCTTGTTTGCAATCACTCTTGTTTTACAGCAAAACCAAGCAGGAAGTAAATAAAACAGGCAAGTTGGGGCAACTTGCACGACCGTGCTAGTTTCTCCCTGTGCGCTTGTCAGCTCTGGATGAATTCGCATTCTGTTCTCAGCACTTTTCCCCTCTGGGCCATGTCACTGAGGTTTGCGAAATACCTCAGTGTGTGTGAACTGCAACAAAGCAGAACAGGCGTAAAGGGCTGGGCTGCCAGAGACTGGTGC
Organism: Gymnoscopelus microlampas; assembly: GCF_963454915.1. NCBI lineage: Eukaryota > Metazoa > Chordata > Actinopteri > Myctophiformes > Myctophidae > Gymnoscopelus > Gymnoscopelus microlampas. The sequence continues at coordinate 30,369,406 of NC_139953.1, forward strand.
TACTGGGCTGGGCTCATTTCCTGAATGATGGTGTGTTCATGCAGGGATCTAGGTTTTGTCTCTTTCCTGCACATTGAGCTCATGTCTAAAAATAAAGGAGCCTTTAGTCTCACTGCTGGGCAGGGCATCTTAGCCACTGAATAACCATTGTTTTGTGTTTCCCATACCATCCTCTGGGAGGGCGGTGTTGGTATTTCTAGGTTAGAACACTTGATTGATTGATTGAATGACGTATGTGGTGTCTTTCATTTCCAGGATGATATTTTTGTAAATAAACTAAACAGGGTGCTTAAATCTCCTTAGAGGTTTTGTCTTCACATGCAGCTAAAACTGAGTAGAATTTAACAATGCTCTTTTGACTACTTTTTGGACTGAATTCCCTGAAGCAGAGGGTTATCTGATTTCTCTGAACAGTGAGTAACTCCCATGACTCCACTCTGCCACTGTAGTTTAATAAATACTTAGGAATAAAAGTTAGCACAGTATTGCATCAAGAGGATTTCTTGGATCAAGACCCCATATAATAACTCATTTTTGCTTACGTCTGTGTTCACTAGCTTACCATGCCTACTGTTACAGCAGGTGTGGTTTCATAAAGCAGCAGCAGGTGTGGTTCACAAGCAAATATAAGGGAAACTAAAGCAAGCCATGTTTGAATCCCAATAACTTGTTATACAGCAAGTCAATTCCAACCGACAGGAGTGAAGTATCATTCATGGCACGACTCCAACAGCTGGATCACCCCGACACACAGCAGCTACGCAGAAAATTCAACAAACTTGGTAGTTCTTGGAAATTTGGCAGCGGATCTGTGTGTTATTCTTTGTACGTTGTCTCTCTCTTTTTCTTTTTTGTTCGGGGGAAAAGACTGAACTGTGGGAAACATTGATTTCCCGTGGACATGGGGACATGGGAGACAGTCTTCCAGAGTTTCATTCTATCCACACAGTGCAGGCAGAGCTCCAGGGTAATCCAGTTCATTCTCTCCCTTCTCCCCTGATGATAAGAGGGGGAAAACCACAGCAGCTTCCCGGTGATGACTTCACCTGCATTTATACTGTTTTACTCCCAGAGTGCAAAGCAAAAAAAATCTCCATGGTTACACCTTACTGTGCATGTCATCGCTATTAAATCATATGTTGCAAGTGTATTTTTAACCTTTAGGTACCAAGGGTAGGTGAGCATAGCTTTTTGATAATGTCCAACGCAGGGCTTGTTTACTTGCTAGTACGCTACACTGTAAAAACCTGTGTTCATTTAACTCTGAGAGAGTGCAAAAAGAAAAACGTAACCAAATGGACCTGAAAGGCTCAATTTTGGTTACTTTTGTGTACTCTCTGAGTTAATGAACACTCAATATACGCAGTATAGGCTGACACGTTCACATCTGGAAGCCTCAGTGTGTGCAACCAACAGTCTTATCTTGGCAACCAGTATAAACAATGACGTGAAAGAAGTTATTCGAATAATGTAGTGTAATTACAGATTAGCTGTACAATGTCATTTTCAAAAATGCAACTTTTGGGCAAGGTCTATTTTCAGAAAAGAAAACGTCTCCTCCTCCCCTGCATCAATCTAGATTTGCATATATGTATATTTATGGGGTTTCTGGCTTCGGAAGAAATGCTGCACATTGTTTCAAACATGTTTTTATACATGAAAAGTGATTGTGTGCGACTGCCAACATTCCTGACAAGCCACCGCAATTAAAATCGTGATGAGTTTATTGTGAACCTCAAAGCTATACCTGCTAGAGAGAGAGAGAGAGAGAGAGAGGGAGGGAGAGAGATATTTAATAATCCATAGCTCTTCTACTCTGCTGCTTTTGATCCTGCTATAATTATTCTGTTGAATAATCCCCCCCCCCCTTCCTCACATGTGGACGGTGCAAATGAATGAGTGAGATGGATCTATAAAGGCAGGCCTGGATACAGGCGCTCCAATAACATCCCTGGTGGGTTAAGGCAGCTCTCGACTCTGCACACTACCCAGCTCCCAACCCCCGTCCCCGAGCCACGGGCGGGCTTGCTTGGGGGACCGTTAAAAGCCAAACAGTGTGAGAGAATATTGAATTTCTCGTTGAGCAGTAGAAGGCAAGAGAATCAATCGAGTTTTGGTCAGCAGTGGCGGATCAGACCGAGGTAATCACCACATGTTTTTGTCTTGCCACCCCCGTGGAGGTGAGCTTTGAATATGACCCTGTTTAAAGGTGAGTGCCCCGGCTGAGGGTTTGCTCTTCTAGGTCAGTACCTCTGACACAGTGTCAGGACCTTTATGGTAGGATGACTGACTGCCTGGCAGGGTTACATCTGATTCATACTTACTTACACCAGTGTGTACAGGCAGATCTCCAAGCTCACAGCGCGTCGCAGCAAGATGCATTGTGAGCTTATAGATCGGCTATTTCTGTGTTATATGTCCCCCTATAATATAGGGAGACAGAGGACTACTGGCTTCATGTAGCCCTCTGTCAACACTAGCAGATCAGCTGACATTTTGGCATTTTGGCATGCTATCAGTCCTCCCTCCAAAAGCATTCTGGCTCTGCACATGTGCTAAGTGCAGTTATGTCTCAGGAGAGATCATTAGCACGGCAACTTTACAAATGTTTTGACAGGAATATGGAGCAAAAGCCAATATGTCACCTACCTACTGTATTGCTGAACTTAATTTGCTGCCACCTTGTCTAAAAATAAAGAAGCCTTTAGTCTCACTGCTGGGCAGGGAGACATGTTTGGTGCTCTTTTGTGCTACAAAGATTGTCAGTGTTCAGACCTTGTTTGCTGTGTTCCTTGTTTGTGAAGGGCAGAGGTAACAGACAGAGACATTATTTCTAATGATCACGTCAGAAGGTTATAGATTATGCATCAACAATTGACTTTCACAAACTTGCCAATAGAAGATGTTGCAAGCAATGATGACTATCTCCAAATGTTGTTGACATTTCACAAATTGCACCCTGCGTTGCGAAGGGCGACTAAAGCAGTCAGCCTAAAACACCTATAACGACATGCCCAAAATGTGGACGACATGTTGAAAGTGGTTAAAGCATACCATGAGTTATTATCTGTATCAGTCCGTCCCTGACTGTTGTGTGCTAGAACGAGGCAGTCGAAGTGGAAAATAAAATGGGAATGGCATTTCACACCACCAGCCTTAAGAAACTGTTCTCTCTTTCAATTTCATTCTGTTTACTTCTGCGCTACAGGTCACGTGTTGCCTGCGATGTTAAAGATGACTCACAGGTAAGAACATGTCCAGGAGTAACGCTGTGAAGCTCAGCTTGCCTTTGAGCCCTCTCCTTAAGGAACTGGAGAAGGCCCGGAAGCGTTGAGCAAACATTCAAACGCTTCTGCAGCAGTATTTGATGATGACACACTTCATTGCTTAGTCTGAACTCTGAAAATCTTCCTTACCTAAGCCTCTCATGAAAGCAGGAAAATCTTGCACTACTAATGCAGCAGGATAGATGCTGTATGATTTATTTGACAGCTACAGCACTGCTGTATGCAATATAATGTTATTCACTTAGCTGTTAGACACTGTGAGTATATGGAACCACTGTTCCGTACGTCGTGCAGTACACACTCTTCCACCCACACGCAACACACAATGCACAGAAAATGTCATGCATCACTTGCGAAAGTGTCAGCTCCCAGCAGCTTTGTTCTGGCTGAGTACTTAGCATTCCCCCGACTCCTCCAGCAGGACAAGAATCTCTTGTGCCTTGATCAGTTTTTTTTGACAATGTTTTCCATGTCTGCTCCTCACCTATATATGAAGCCTGGTTTATAGTTATAGTAGTCGTACACTGGTGACACATGACAAAAATAGCAGCTCAGTACAAGCTGCTATGATAGTAAACATTTTGCTTGGCTCAGACCTGTTCCTACAAAGCCGGGGACGTTTCCCCGTGCCATCACCTCATGCCATCATCATCATCATCGGTGCGTTCCTGAAGTGTGACTGCAACCTCTCTGCTAACACAAGTGAGCCCTGTCGCAGAGCCGGGTTGTGTTAACCCTTTGCTTTTCTTAATGGCCTGTTTGCAGTAAGGCTCCCTCTGATGTAATATTGATGGGGCCACCCAGCCAGCAGTGAAATGAGACAAATGTTTTATTCATCTGCAGCCTCTGCTGTCTAGGAGAAGCGATATTGGCATTGATGTTGGCAACCCACCCCCACAGTGTTCCACCTCAGTGTTGCTCTATATAGCACGAGAACTGAGTAGGCCGATCAACCCTTTATTCCCTGCATTCATATTTCATATTGTAAACATATTTCATATTGTTTACATTTGGAGCGTATATAAAGTGGACTGTACCAACTACTTTCGTTGGTTTGTCATTATGAGGTGCCATGGAGACAACTCGGGGTGTCTCCTCATCATTTTGCGCAAGTGAAGAAAAAACAAGCTGCCAAATGTAAATAACGCAGGCTCACACGTGCAATGTTCTAACCCAGGTTGTGTTAAGCACACATAGCTTAGCTCAAACAGCTTAAACAAATACATAGATACTTTTTCCACTCTGAATATGCCTTATATTCTGCTATATGTTTGCATGATGATGCAAGGTCGTCGGAAACATCGGGGGCTTTTAATCTCAGCCAAGTGTGCTCTTCCGAACAGTGATGGAGATACGTCATAGATGGGAAGGGGTAGCTCTATAGCAAAGGTCAGTCTAAGCGAGGATTAAGGTGTGACACCAGCTCTCAGCGCAGTGAGCACACATACGTCAAATAGTGTAATCTAGCCTGCACTTGATCAGACGTCATGATGGAATGACTCTGGCCTCTCATGAAGGGAAAATACCCTTCACCCTGCACCACGCCACTGATCCACGTCTTGGCTGTAATGAAAGTGTGAGGGTGCGGACACAGACACATAATTGCTTGCAATGGGGGTGTGCGGGGGGTTGATGATGAAGATCTCTGTGCCCACGAACAGCGGCCCACTTCCTGGATGCATTTGAATATTATACACTCATGTTGAGTTGGGAGGGGGTGGCCCCTTGCCTCCTGCGGGGACTGGCCCCTCACATTATGAACAACAGCAAAGTGCTGCCGTTCGTGACATTTTATCTCCACAATCTTGGCACGCATGCACAACAGCAAGCCTATTGAAATAGAGAGTCTGTTTGGGTTTAGATGATCCCATTGACTCTGGATGTCTGGCTGAGTGTTGTGGTGCCCTCAGCCAGTTATACTCTACCACCAAATCTGTCTGAGATGCAGGGGTCTGGAATTAGTCATTAGGGAGAGAGATTTCGCTGCTCGGATCAGAGCCTCTTAAGCGCAACGTAATATGATCTGTTGAAATGGAGAGCAGTAGATATTGGAAAACGGATGAAAAAGCAGGCTGCAGTATTGTGTCTTGCTGGCTTACTGTCATTACTGAAGGCGAACCACAGGGCTGCTGTGTTTGTGCTCTTATCAGCGGCTTGATCCAGCTGCAGAGGAGTGTTTAGGGCCCAACCCTCACAAGTTTATCCTGAGTTTAAGTTGCGGTCTTACATAATGCTCGGCTTATCCTATGGGCAGGGTTTTGGATACAGCATATCCAGATTTAGATACCCATCAAATCCCCCCCAAAGATTCCAGGGGATGTCATATTGTTTACATAATGGGTTATGGCACAGTATGCTGTGGTTATGGTCTATGATGCATGTAGATTTTGATACCCCTTAAGATGCCCTCTAAAATGAAGTATTAAGGAAGTGAGTACTAATGCACAGTTAATTATTCAACACGTAACCTTAAGCCAGCTTTTATTACAACCAGCCATAGGCATTAACCCATTAACACATTCCCTGCCAGAGGGTTTTTTCAGAAAAGGTTCCCTCAGTGCCAGGGATTTTGACCATTCTGACTAATATTTGAGGACACACAGGACATTTTGTGCTATGACTATGAACACATAGAATATCTCAAAATAAAGCTTAGAATCTCTTCTTTCATCTGAAAGAAAAAGTGAGTTTCTAGCATGTTCTGTTCTTTAGCTAGAGGTAGTTGAATACAGCTTGCTTTCACCAAAAAATGACCTTTTTTTCTTAGATTCAGAGATATAAGCGATTTAGTAAAATAAACACGTTTAGAGTCATAAAAATCTTTGAGGACACACAGAACATTTTGTGCTAGGACTATGAACACATGGAATATCTCAAAATAAAGCTTAGAATCTCTTCTTTCATCTGAAAGAAAAAGTGAGTTTATAGCATGTTCTGTTTTTTAGCTAGAGGTAGTTGAATACAGCTTGTTTTCACCAAAAACTGTCCTTTGTTCTTGGATTCAGAGTTTTAGTGAAAGAAACACGTTTAGACATAAAAAATGATTTCAAGTCTTTGACGTTTATTTTTCGCCTTCATTGACATCAGTCATGTAAACAATACTTTATAAAAATAAAAAAAATAAAAAACTGCTTTAGATTCAGAGATATAAGCGATTTAGTAAAATAAACACGTTTAGAGTCATAAAAATCTTTGAGGACACACAGAATGTTTTGTGCTAGGACTATGTACACATGGAATATCTCAAAATAAAGCTTAGAATCTCTTCTTTCATCTGGGAAAAAAGTAAGTTTATAGCATGCTCTGTTTTTTAGCTAGAGGTAGTTGCATACAGCTTTCTCTTGGATTCAGAGTTTTAGTGAAAGAAACACGTTTAGACATAAAAAATGATTTCAAGTCTTTGACGTTTATTTTTCGCCTTCATTGACATCAGTCATGTAAACAATACTTTATAAAAAAAAAACTGCTTTTGAACACATTTTATCACATGGCATATCAAGTGCAACACAGCTCAAAGTCTTTCTTTTCAAAGTAATAAAGAGAGAGTGTGTGTGTGTGTGTGTGTGTGTGTGTGTGTGTGCGTGTGTGTGTGTGTGTGCTCAATTGTTACAGGGTTATATTGTAGAGATTGCTATTGTAGAGGTTGTCCATCCACAATCAGTATCCTTCACCTGCAAGGCCTCCTAGCAGGTAGGTGACGGTATCCGGGATGGAACACTTGATGCCACAGTCTGGCTTCATGTTGTGAAGATAGCCGGTCGTTGAGTCACAGAGCATATAAGATTTGATGCCATACTTATCGGGTCTTTAGAAGGAGTGTCATTGAAGTGAAGATTGCTCCAAATCAACTGGAAGCGGTTCCTGCTCATGGTCCTGCCGAAGAACGGTGTTACTAGGTTCTCATCGGTTGACCAGTAGTGTGAAAGCTCAGGTTTGGAAACAAGCCCAGACAGAAACAGCAGCCCCAGGAAACGCTTCAGCTCTACAACGGTCAATGCTGTCCAACGGTTTCCTTTGGCATGTGGCTTCTCTGAAAGTCTCTGCTTAGCATACGAGTTGGTTTGGTTGCATATCTCCTGGAGCAGAACATCAGGCAGGAGTAGCTGTAGAAAGTCGGCAGGGCTGTCGGATAGCTGTAAATATACATACACAAAATACCAATTTAGACTTTTAGCAAACACTTGTATCCAGACAGAGCGACTAAAAATAGCAGATCTACAAACTCACAAAGAGCTTGTAGATCTGCTATTTTTATAGACAAGGTCAGAGGAGAGTGCTTTGTGCACCTGCATCCCCCTACAAAAAAAAAAGAATAAAAATAGCAGCCATCTACAAGCTCACAAGCTTGTGGATCTGCTATTTTATAAGGCATCACTCACCAGAACAGTAAATATATAGGCTAACATCATAATCAGAGACGGTGTCCCCATGCTACTCTCTGTGTGTGTGTGTGTGTGTGTGTGTGTGTGTGTGTGTGTGTGTGTGTATATTATAACTTATAAGCAGACCTGGCAACAACTTCTCGTGTCTAGTCCACCAAACACACACAACACAATAAAAAATAATCTTACCACTGCTGAAGTGAGCTCCGGGCGGGTCCTGCCGCTCCGACGAACACCATCGGTCGGTACCGCGGCAGTAGATGGACCCGCTGCGGGCGTAGTAGAGGTCGCCCCCACTAACTGTTGCTCGTCCTCCCCGTCCACCGGAGTATGGGCCCAATCCCAGTAACTGGCGTAACCGCTTCTTATCGTCCACAAGCGGCGCTGGTTGTGCCCCAGTAGCCCGAGTCATCAACGACTCCAACAGTGTCTGCTCTGCTGGCGTAGCGAACCGGTCACTTGTTTGGCGCCCCTGTTTGTTTTTTTTTGCCCTCATATTATCACAGAGAGAGACAGTATTATCTTATACTACGCTATATCTGATCTCCTCTTTTCTTTTCTTCTCCTCTCCCGATCACTATAACTGACCTCTCCTCTCGACTGAAATAAAACTAAAAACTAAAAAACTAAAACTAAACTAAAGACACTCAAACGCTCACACTTTCTAACACACTCTCACGCAGTCACACACACACACACACACACACACACACACACACACACACACACACACACACACACACACACACACACACACACACACACACACACACTCTCTCAATCACAAACTGACTCACAAACTGTCTCACACACTGACTGACCTGTCTCAAAAATAATTTTAACTCTATTGCTGTTACAACCCCCACTCTTTTCACTCCGATCACCGTCACTCTCTGTCTCTCAAATGTTTGGGCGCAACGGCCGGCCGACGCTGCACGCTGCAACACCGTCTCCATTTTGTCACATTTGGGCAAACAGCTGTTTGTGATCAGCTGACTGATGACGTGTTTTTTCGGTTAACCCCTTCATCTACAGGTCCAATATTAACACACAGGCCGCGCAACAGTCTAATATACAGTAAATCAATGAAAAAACACATTCACGGTTTAAACCGTGAATGAGCCCGTGGCAGGTAAAGGGGTACATTTTGATTCACGAGTAGAACCGTGGATAGTAGGTAATGTGTTAAGACCTGAGGCCCAACAAATGCCTTTTAAATCTGTAGTTCTCACACTTTCAAGTTTTTTCAAAGCGGTTCAAAAATAGCAGATGTACCAGCCCGCACCGCAGCACAAAGTGATGCGTTGTGAGCTTGTATATCTGCTATTTTTGAATAACCCACGCAAAAATTGTGACGACACCGATTCTTTCCTGGTTTTAATGGGTTGAAATATAGACAACACATACAGTACTGTGTTACCGCTAGTTTGTCAAAGTCAAGTCAAAGTCCATCCCAGGCTGAGTGACACGGACTGTGTATTTGGGCACACATCCAGTTTGTGACCTTTGCCACGCATCATCACCTCTCGCCTCACCCTGTACTTCTTGTATCTCTCTATGCTGTACATGTTCTGATAGAGCAGGTATGGCTTTTGAAAAACTCTCCCTCTCTGCGTCGCATCGTTAACCCATTCAATCCGGGAACACATCTGTGTCATTTTAGATTTCGTTGGCTGTTAAAAAATAGCAGATCTACAAGCTCGTAGCGCGACTATGAGCTTGTAGATCTGCTATTTTTGAAAAAATCTTGACAATCTGACCAAATCTTTGAATATATACAGGATATGTTTTAAAGTGATTTTTTTTTTTACTCCAATATTTGCTTCTGGGGGTTCCTGGAACTGAATATTTTGAGATGGGGGTCCACTGCCTAATACATAATTGTGGGGGTCCTTGACATGAAAAAGTTTGAGCACCACTGATATAGCGGCCAAACAAGTACAATTATATGCATCTGGCTGCCGACCCCATCAGAAGCACAATTTTAAAAGATTTATCAAAAATAGCAGATCTACAAGCTCGTAGACGCTATGAGCTTGTATATCTGCTATTTTTGAATAGCCAAATATGACTGAAATCTAAAATGACACAATGGGTTAATACAGAAGCTCAAGTGAAGTGCCTCTGGCTAGCAGTTGAGCACTGGTCTAGTGGGTTGGAGGCAAACTTAGTGACATTTTACACCGTTTCTCACTGCCTCCTCTTCCTCCTCCTCCTTTTTCTTCTGCTTCTTCTTCTTCTAGCCCTGGGTGATGCAGAGTAAACATGCTACTCATGCCTTGTGCTATGTGAATTAGAGACACAAATATTTTAAATTCATGAAGTTTTCTGATTTTCTTCTTTTTGTGGTTTGCCAGAATATCTCTCTTTCTGCTAGATCACTGATGGTCACAAAGACAAGCAACATTTCATTTACTAGATACCTTTTTCACAGCAGCCATATTGGCATGAAATAGTAGATGTTACCAATGATACTAATTAAGGTTGTGTTCCACTCAGGTCAAACGGAGTCAGAGTGCTGCTGTTGTGCATGTTGGAAAGACTCTGCTACACTAAATGGAACAGAGCCTTAAATAGTATCATTGGTAACACCTGTATTTACCCTACTATTTAATGTCAACATGGCTCCCGTGAAAAAGGTTTATAGTTGATGCCAACTGAGTAGGATGTAGAGGAGTTTTATATTGTGGTGTACAGTATAATGGACTTGGGAAATGACTAATAACTGGCCAATGACTAACTTAATAGAATTTTACAATAAGATTGGTAGCACTTCTTTTCATTTCACCTTTATTCAGGGAGGCCAATTGAGAGCTAGCTCTCTTTTCCAATGACACCCTGATTACAGCAAATATATAACTTTTTATAAATGATACAAATAACAAAAGATAACAAACATTACAGATTTCATAAGGTACAAGTACAACAGATTTCAAAGTATTAATGACAAGCTGTTTAAAACGATCGAGTGAAATTAAATTATCCAATTTTAAAACAGATTGTTGACAGTTCCACATGTGTGTGGCATAGATACGATACGATACGATACGATAATACTTTATTGTCAGTTCACACTGAAATTTGTCTTGCGACCCAGCAGCCATGTATGCAACACATAAACAGTACACACATAGTAAAGAAAAGAGGTCTTACCCAGATCAGAGTCGGAATGTTTAAAACCAAGTAATCTTGTGAACGGGCATGGTGATTACAAACTCTAAATGTTAATAAGCTTTTAAGATAATCAGGCTACTTCCACCTGCATGTGCTTGCAGTGTGATACACTTTGATATTGACCTGATCTCCACAGCAGTAAAGCTAACATCCATTCCTCCCGCTTGACCCTCAGACATAGCCGTGGTGGAGATGACCGACGCGTTCCGCCAGCCCTCCCTGTTCTACCACCTGGGTGTGAGGGAGAGCTTCAGCATGGCCAACAACATCATCCTGTACTGCGACAGCAACTCGGACTCCATTCAGTCTCTGCAGGTAAGCCGTTAAAGCCTCCAAACGTTAATCAAACCAACATTTTGCCCATCGCTTTCTGCCCACTGAAATGAATCAAACCCAATGTTCTGGCTGTGGTTGGTGATTAAATTCTGCATTTAGAAGCGATCTGTACGGAACATTAAATGAATGCAGCTGTGATTTGGTGCTTGAAGACACATTAACAGAACATATTGAGGTGTGAGGTGAGTGGAGTGTTTGATGCCTATAGGGAGGCAGGAAAAATGGTGTTAAAGTGAAAATTGCATTTTAATGAGGTACAGTGATCAACAAACATTTTCATTTAGTCAAATTGCACTGTTCTCAAGCACTCTTAGTCTCGTACTGTATGACTCATATGAAAGCGTTTTCTTTCACAGACATTAATTGGCTCATTTATTTAACCACTTTCAACCTGGAGTCCCTTTTTTATGCATGTGAAAATCTTCTCAGGCTCACAACGTGTCACAAATCCCAATGCAATGTTTTGTGAGCTTGTAGATCGGCTATTTTCACTACTTTTGCGGGACACTGTTATACCACGAATAATAAAAACGGGTTTAGGTGATTAAAGAGGGTGTAAGTGATAGTATCTCATTATCTCGAGTATCTTAAACTCTTTTAGTCACACTATCGTGGGTCAGAACATTGGCTCGAGTCCGACTATAGCTCGCCGCTATCATCTGCTCCATCTCATCAGGAACACCATTGGTCTGGAGAATGTTCATGAGTTTCCCCCGGTGTATGGTGTCAAAAGCTATTTATAAGTCAATGAAGGTGATCACTGTTGTGCGCTCATGGTGAAAGCCATTCTGTGAGTTTCTCAGCAGAGGGTCTAAAGACGGTTGAGGACCATCTGGTTAGCTGTCTTGGCGACAAGTAAGCTCAAGCTGATGCCCCGGTAGTTGTCCGCCTTGGCGAGGTCTCCTGACCTTGGTACCGGAACAATGATCATTGTATGCCACATCTCAGGTAGATTGCCAGATGTGCATCGATTGGTTGATGAAGTCCAGCATAGAATATATAGAGCTTTAACCTTTTATAAAAAACAAAAACGTATCACTTACACCCCCTTTAAGTGAATCTGTCAACGCTTGTGACAACATTGTAAGGTCAGAACCCCAAATGAATCTCAGACCTGTATGTGTTCGTGTGCCCGGGATGTTTCATTGAGTCCTAGAAAGCAGTCCCTCAGTTTAAGAGCTGAGATGAAAAAGGTTTCAAAGTCTCTGCTGCAGGCGTCTTGCAGTAAGAGAACAGGGAGCCTTTTCTTCAAAGTGTTTTGCTTAGTGAGAGGAGCCTTCTGGCGACATGGAAATCCCCCAGGTGGTGACCACACTGGATACGGCTACATACACTGCAAAACGAGTTTGAAAAGGGTACATTTTTACATTCTCAAAGTTAAAGTAACACTCAGGATGTTACAGTGTACCGTAATGCACAGCCATGCATACAATTATACAGGCATGTGCACAGGAACAGCGAGTGCCAATGCAGGTTATATACAGAAAACCTTAAATAAAAAATATTCTTTGCTAATTTGTATGCATTTTTTTGCAAACTGTAAAATAAATAACACCTTTGAAAAGTTTGGAAAGACATTAAAGAATTTCACCTATAATGGCATGTCCAAAATAGGAACGCCAGGGTGTATGTGGTTAAAGATGCTATTCTTTGCAGCTATAATGCAAAATAGGCCCCTAACCATGACGCTATCCCCATGCTGTGGTGGGATTGTGTGCCTGGGTGGGATGGCTGGCCGTCTGGGAGCTCCCCACCCTGTCTTAATGTAAGACCACTTTTCTCTGGTGGTTTCCTCACTTGTGGATCAGCCGGCTGCTACTCAATTATTTAACTGCATGGTGTTTCAATCTTCTTTTTACGGCGTGGCTCTGAAAGATGTAGCCATCTATAAGAGGGTCCTGTCTGTGTCTGTCAGGAGCTAATCTGGCAAACTGCTGCACCGATCAAAGCCAGCCTTTCTTGTGCCTAATGTAGAATCACACTAAGTTTTATTCACATCATGTTCATGTTCTACATTTTTTGAAATATTTAACTTAATCACTTTATATCATGGAAGTCAATGGGGCTTGGAATGTCCACATTTGTTTGCTAAATTCTTTGAGAGACAAGCTGTCTATAAGGAAGTGAATGTGTGTTGAGGAATTCATTGAAACAACTCAATAAGAAAACAGCCAGAACTCAATAAATGTCCTTTTCACATTATATTTATCTCTCCCAGACAGGTCTTCCTCAGCTTTCAAACACTTTTATTGAATGCTGGCTGTTCTCAGTTTCATGATATTCTTGGGCCGTGCACCTACATTACTGTAAAGATAAAATGGGAGAAAAATTGACTAAATAATAATTGACTAATAAGTCTGAGATCCACATGAAGCCGCACTGTTATTGGACGCAGTCAAGTTTCTAATGATGACCTTTACAGTAATATTATAACCATGGCATTTGCTTTGCATCATCATGCTCTCCAGCGGCTGAACCCTGCTGATTTTGCTGACTCCTATAGTCTTTACTCTAGCGCCACCCTTAAGCCAAAATGTCCTATATCGTACAAGCTGTCTCTAAATCTAATTTGGATTACAGTTAAACCCTCTTGAGTGTATTTATTTTTAGTGATCCCATTGTTTTGCTTTAGGAACACACTCAAGCACCACCCTCAATTCAAAATGTAAACTTTAGATTACACAATTCCATAACTATTAGTAATGTAAATATGCTTAGTTATGTAAAAAAAAAAAACACTTGCAGTACCACATTGGAAACAAGTGTTTCATTATGCTTTTATGTGTTTATCCTGGGTTTAAAGGAGTAGTTCACCCAAAACATTACTTATGTTCTATCAATTACACAGCCCATGAAGCCTTGAATTCATGGAGATGTTTTAGTTTTTGTTGCATTCTTAAGCCAATAACTTGAAACCGGTGGAGTGTCTGGTAGGAGACTCAATGGAGACTCCGTAAGTCTCCTACCGGCCTGTCATCAAATTATTGGCTTAGGAATGCGACAAAAACAAAAAATATATTTATTTTACCAAAATCAAATGCAATCGATGAGGCTGCCAAAAGAAGTATTATAAATGGCATTATATTATTGTTAGCATTGCAGTACTGGGTAAAATCAAGGGGAAAATGTGAAGTCTTGAAGCCTCTCTAATAGCCTGTTTCTCTTTGCTTCTTCCAGGAGATCGTTTGCCAGAAAAACACTGTAAGTATTGAATGCAATCTTCAGTTCTAGTTCTCCTTGTCTGTGTCTTCACACTCACAAATCCTGTTCCCACATTATGTGGTGCAAAGAAGGAATGTTCTCACAGCCACACAAATAACTGACACCATTAACCACTTAAACCCTACCCACTTAGTTGACCGGGGTCCCCCATGGCTCTATACTAGGGCCCCCATAACACCAAATCTCTTCGTCGAAAATAGCCGATATACAAGCTCAGACGTATTGTGAGGTTGTACATCTGCCCCAGAATAGGGACACTAAAGTTCATGTAGTTAGAGTTGTAATTCTTCTGAATGAATGCCACTGTTGTTTGGTGGTTGGGGTAACTTTGTGGTGTTTGCCTTTTTTTTGTTTTTTATTGTTTCCCCTTTCTCTCCCGATTATAGCAATTCCCCACACATGTTTGTGTAAGGGGGTGAATTATTTTGAATAGACAAAGTAGTCTAAAGTACTACCCCCAAACCCCCCATATCTTCCAAGCAGTTCTTACCTGAAAGTCACCCATACCGCCCCTGGGAAACCAGGCAGGAATGCACATTCAGCAGACACCAATTCCTGACTGCACTCCTCTCCGTTCCACTTGTATGCACTGTTGGGCCAAAAGAAAACCACACATACCCACATGTGCATCCTGTTCCTGCGTGCTACTACTGTTTTCACTTCTATAATATCAATCGGTGTCAGCGATTCTCAGTGAGAATACATTTAAAAAATCCTGTATTCTGTAATCCAGTAAAAATACAAATGCATTGGCATCGAAATAAAGATTTACCAAAGTAAAAGTACTAAACGTTTTTGGAAATAGAACAACAAGCTCACAACGTGCCGCATCGTGACGCGTGCTGCATCGTGAGCTTGTAGATCTGCTAAGTAACTACTAGTAACTAAAGCTGACAAATAACTGTGGTGGAGTAAAAAGTACAATATTTGCCCCTGAGATGTAGTGGAGTAGAAGTTTAAAGTATCAAAAAAAATGAAGTAATCAAGTAAACCGTAGCTTTTTGCATTCCCCATTGTAAACTACTGTAAATACTGTATACAGACAGAGTGATATTACTACCAGTCTTCTCGTGCAATACTGAACAAGGAAGTTATTTGCCAAATCATCTCTTTAAACTTCAACCTGTGTTTTGAAATCCTCTTCCCGTATGGCAACTATGTGGTCCAATCACAGCATAGGTTAAATTATGTAACTATTATGGTCCAATCAATGCATAGGTTAATGATGTATCCTTTCACCATGTTAGAAAGTTCAGACATGGCAGCATCGGCAGAGAAGTGTGACTCAAATCTATTGTTCTATCTCTAAATCTATCTGTTCTATTTTTCAGCATATACTGTATATGTTTATGTGTTCAGGCATAATCTTTCATTCATACTATACTCTACTGGGGGTATAGTATAGTATGAATGACATATACAATGGTCTCTCTATCAGTTCACACTTCACTCCGAGGTTGTACACAGTGAAAAACGAAACAATCTGAAAATATTGCATTGTATCGTTATTGTGAGTCCAGTATCGTGTACCGTATCATGAAATGAGTTTATTTTGACACCCCTAATATACTGTAGGCTAGGTATCGTATAAGTAACATGCCTGGATTCATTCTTTATCTATTTTAGAACACAGTTATTATATTAAGTGATGCATTAACAAAAATGCATTTGGAATAGGAAAAAACATCTTTATCACCCAGGCCAGTGGGTGTGACTTAGACGTCAGGACTTGAGTGATCCTTACAAACCCTGCACTCATACCCTGCTTTTCTCTCTCTCTATAAGAGAGAGAACTTTCTCTCCTTGCCTCGGACTACCTCTCTCCCTTCCTTCCGGTCCCTCTATTTTGTATCAGTAAACTAAACCCCCCTCTGTGTTTGGTTTGTACGCCGTCGGGCAGAAACCTTGTATCTCCATATTTCAATTCATGTTTTCCTAAATGAATCATCCACATGCTCTGGTCATGCAGTGTGGTATCATCATGTTGGCACTCTGTTGTAAATGCAATCTCATCTTGCTTGGGGGTTTCTGTTCCCCATTCCTCTCGTCTACAGTATGCCTTTTTGGCACTGGAGAGGGGGATGATTGGAAGTGGAACATACACCAAAAGCAATACATTGACCTAGCTTTTCTAGCAGCAAAGAAATGTATTACAATACATTGTAAGTCTTCTATCCCTCCTACTGTTTCACATTGTCTAAATTAACTATCCAGCTACACCCTTCTACCGTAGATAAAATTCATTACAACATTAAGAATGTTGACAGCAGGACTTTTGGAACGTCTGGCAACCCCACATAGATTATTTTGCACCTACACCTATACCTGTGTAGGTGTAAACATCATTACTTTACATACAATAATAAAAAAAAAAGTTAATTAATACCCTACTTCTTCATAATAGTACAACACAAAAGTAGAATTATTTTGCTATTTTTTAAACATTTTGAAAGAAAAAATGAAAGTGGTTAAGTGTGTCAGTGGGTTTCGGTGGGTTTCATTTCCTGAAAAGTAACGGTTTTGGACATACAAGTTTCCCGCCGGACAACGACGATATGTAGTTGGTGCAGTGACCCTCTGTGGTAACACAATGCTCAGAGTGGTATCTGGTTAACCTCTTAAACCCTCTAGGCTTAGTGAAACGGACTTGAGTTACAACTGTACTTGGACTGCTGTTTTCTGTCTACACCAAATATCTTCGCCCCAAAAATAGCCAATCTACAAGCTCACAACACGCCGCTCGTTCACAACATGTTACGAGCTGGTGGATCGACTATTTTTGCCTAATGTAGAATAGAATATGGATGCTGGGATTCAATTGGTTAAAGGAGAATTTTGGACTAAGGTTTTCTTACCTTTTCTATGACGTTATGATATATTAGGATGAATGGTACAGTGTAAAAAATTCATAACTCCATCTCGGGTCCGCCACAGCTTAAAACGTGCACGGATAGGCCTTGCGTTAGATCGCATATTTTAATAGCTTTTTTTTGTAGATCTGACGTTCATAGTGACACTATGCAACCCAAAAAAGTCGCTAGACGAGATTTCAATCTCGTCTAGCGCGACATCTGCTTTTTTTTTTTTTTTTGACAGTGTTCTGTCACTATGAACGTCAGATCTCACAAAACAAAAAACAAAAAAAAGCTATTAAAATATGCGATCTAACGCAAGGCCTATCCGCGCACGTTTTAAGCTGTGGCGGACCCGGGATGGAGTTATGACATTTTTCTACTGTACCATTCATCCTAAGATACCATAACATCATAGAAAAGGTAAAAAAACCTCAGTCCAAAATTCTCCTTTAAAGCACTGCAGCACCAGATGTGTTGCAGCAGGGCACAGAGGCACAATCTTTCTCCAAGCTACAGTACGGGTGAATTATTAGACCACGGCTAACAAAGTCATCAGGATGACTTCCTTCCTCCACGGCTTAATGACCACTGGAGCTGTAAAAATTAACTGCTAATCATTAACATCATAACCGTTGGAGCTCAGCTTATCCTATCCTGTGCAGCCGTTCAGCTCTTAAATACTTTTTGGTAACACCTTACTTAAAGACTAGGTCAGTTATAAAGTGTCTTTGTTATAAGTTGTTATACATAATTATAAACATTTATAATGAGTGTTATGAAGCCTTATAAGTGCATGATAATGCATCATAAATGCCATTATAATGCATTATAGACCCAGCCTTTAAGTAAAGTGTTACCATACTTTTTACTGCAAATACAAGCACGCACAAACATGCAGCCTTTAGGCGCAACTGACTGAATCATGGACTCGTTCTCACATTCTCTCACTGTCTCGCACCTTTGTTTGCAAGTCAGTTATGTCACATGTACCTCTGTTTTTGATCAGGATCGTAGTAAAAGTATATCACAATGTAGAAATACTCTGTAATTTGAAAAAAAGTTTATGAAAATATATGGGGGGGGGGAGCAATACGTACGTATCGCGATATATCGCGGGACGATATATCGGCACACCCCTAGAACTAAGTATCGAAAAATAGGAATACTCAAGCAAAGTAAAAGTAACTAAACTTTGTACTTAAGTACAGTACTTGAGTAAGTGTACTTGGGTACTTTCCACTGCCGCCAATACCTAGAGGTAGAACTAGCCAGAGGCACTGGTGACGGAGTAATTTGGGATCTCATTGGAGTGGAATGACGTGCAGTCATGTGATCCAAACGGCGGCATGAATCACGCAGAGTGGATCTAAATATAGCTGCCGTCGGGTCTTGCAACATGTGTCTGCTCTGTCTGCACCCAACTGTCACCTGGTTGTATGGATGAAAACCTGTGCTCCATGCAGCCTGATGATGTCATTAACCCATTAAGACAGCAGCTGTGTAATTTTTTGATTTCTGTGGCTATTCAAGATATATATATCTACAAGCTCATAGGTGCCGGCCGCGCTACGAGCTTGTAGATCTGCTATTTTTTTGAAAAAAACGTGAAAATGTGTGCATATTTTTGAATACTGTATATATATTTTTTAAAGCAAACATTTGCAACTTAAAGCTTTGCTTCTGGTGGATTCTACAAATGTCTTCTAAATCCTACAGTTTAAAAAAAAACGTACACTATGTTTCTATATTAGTGGTTCGGAAAACATTTCATGTCAAGGACCCCCAAAATGATATGGGGATCTCACATATTTTGTAATAGGGACCCCCAGAAGCAAAGATTGTTCCAAAAATGTCAAAAATGTTCCCTTTAAAAACAAATATATTCAAGTATTTGCACAAATGTTCACGATTTGTCAAAAATAGCAGATCTACAAGCTCATAGCGCTATGAGCTTGTATATCTTCTATTATATCTGCTTTTTGAATAGCCAAAGAAATCTTAAAATGACACAGATGTGTTTCCCGGTCTTAATGGGTTAAAAACACAGTTGCACAGATGGCGGAAGGAAGGTGTTTTCTGCACAAATCTCCAATTGCTTCACCTCCATGGTGCCTTAATCCTTTCACATCCTCTTTCTGTTGTCAGAGTGAGCAGAGGTGTGATTTCATTCGAAAAAAGTGATCACTTAAGCCTGTTTACAAAAAGAGCCGATTGTGAGCGTTGTGAGCTTGTAGATCTGCTATTTTTGCTGTTTTAGAAAAAATACAATAAAAACTTTGACTGTAATTAAAGTGATTAATGAATGTAAGCTTGCAGATTGAAAAAAAACATCAGATTAATCTGCAAAAAACATTCAGATTAAGGTGGAAGAAATATGAAGACCTACAGGCTTGTTACACCTATGGACATCAATGGTATTGCTGGAACAGCCAAAAGAGAGCAGTGTAGTAGAAATAGACTTCTAAATAATTCAAACCTAATAATTAAAACCTGATTTTTGAGGTTAAATGTGAAAGCTAGGGGGTGACAATTGCCAACTCCTGGAACCCCAAATGACGCCCCTGAGAGCGAGTACAGGAACCTGTGTTCTCCTAAATAGGCTGCCGGAACATTGAATCCATAATCTAAAGATGTGTCTTAAAGAAGCACTATGTAACAAATACAACCACCCCACTTGTATAAGTTATATTGTATAACATACTCTTCCATATAGATTGGACAAAATTCTTTTATTCATTAAATAGTGAGGCTTTAAGTCTGGACACTTGGATACTGAAGCCTGCGTAGCAATGTGATTTTTGGCAAGCAACACTTGCCATACAAAGATTATATAGGTAAGCATTAGTCACGCCCATGTCGTTAACACAGCAACCAGTGCAGATATTTCAAAATACTGCCTGCAGCAACCAATGCATTCCAAATTCCTGACCGAAACAAAAATGGAAGGTTTTTAGAATGGGTGCCTTTTCCTACCACGTCCACATGTACCCAAAACAACAACAAAAGTGTCCCTCAAGCACAAACTGGAGCCAAAACAGAGACAGACGTGGAGCCAAAACCAAAATGAGATAGTATGTACTGTACTTACATTATAATACTCCTTCTGTAAATAATAAGACAAGGACGGCTGTGTGAGCTGATTTCCATAAGCAGTTATCACTTATCAGCATGAATGAATAGAATTTGAACGTTAGTTTTCTCCCCGAGGTTGTGGGGTGAAACGGGACAGGAGCAGCTCAGGTGAAGTGTTCATTAATGCACCTGTTGCCGATGATGTGGCTGATGTGTCCTTTAGGCCAGTGCTTCTCCAACTTTATCATGTCAAGGATCCCCAAATTAATATGTATTAGAATCTGAAAGAATTGTCCCAGGGACCCCATACAAGATTTGTGTTTTGTTCAAAGACTTTTTGAAAACGGCAGATCTACAAGCTCAAGACGCGTCACATCGTGACGCATCGTGAGCTTATAGATTGTCTATTTTCAAATAGCCGATGTATTTACTGTAGGGTTAAAGGGATTTTGTTGCTATATTAACACATTTAGCTGGGGACCCCATGGAAACCCCTCAAGGACCCCACTCTGAGGACCACTGCTTTAGGCCTCTGCCAGCTGTTTAGGCTGGCTCACTACATTGTAAAATCTTGAGTGTTCATTTATCAATGACAGTGTACAAATGGACATTATTTAGTTACATTCGTACACTCTCTGTGTGAGGATGTAACTGTGTACAGACAGAGAGACCATTGTCTCTGCAGAGAGAGCCTATTAAGCCTGATTTATACTTCATCATAGGTCGGTCTATATAAATGAAGGGTTATGTCACCTCTCTGTCTTGCACAGGGGAAGCAACAGACTTCCACCTGACAATATGAGTTCCCATCATGTACACTGTATTGTTGTCGGTGTGTTAGTGTTTATCCACATGAACACTATAGCGTCCCTATTGTGGGTTGACATTCGGCGAAAATAACTGTGAACGTGTAGATCGGCTATTCCCAGTGAAGATATTTGATGTAGAGGGGAAAAAAGGAGGGGGCTTAGTATAGACCCCCTCCGATCAACAAAGTATATAGGGTTTAAGTGTTTAGGTCATCTAGACACGGTAAAGACTGGAGATACTGCAGTATATGGTGGTAGATTACTGAAGAAAGATAATGTGCTTAATGTATTATATACATAGATAGATAGAATTTATAGAATTATTTTATTTGCCAGGTATGGTTGAACATAAGAGCAATAATTCTTGGTGAGGTTGATAAGGTTGGTGCCTTGGTGAGGTTGGTGCCTCAATGCCATGAGGGTATTTCTTGACATTTGGCAAGAGCATCCACTTGGACTCAAGGATGAACTGATTAGAAGTAGGTGGTCAATGGTCACTGTGACCTCACAGTGCATGTTCATTAACCACTTAAACAACCCTCTAGATTTAGTAAACAGGACCTTAGTTGGCTGTGTACTACTTGGACCAAATCCAGAGTGTTAATGTAACACTCTTAATTTTACACTCTGAGAATGTAAAAATGGACCTGTGAGAGTTAAATTAATAACCCTGATTTGACTGTGGTGATGTTCTCTTCCTCGCAGACATGCTCAGCCAACTACACCTTCATCCCGTACATGGTGACACCACACAACAAGGTCTACAGCTGCGAGAGCAGCTTGATGAAGGGCCTTACGGAGCTGATGCAGCCCAGCTTTGAGATGCTGCTGGGGCCCATCTGCATGCCCCTGCTGGACCGCTTCATTCGGCTGCTAAAGGTGCCTCCGGCCAACTCCTGGTGAGTACCAGGAGAGATGAAGTTGGGCCGGCGATGGGGTTTGGGGTTTAACACTGGATTAGCCATGCTGAATCAGTTAAACCAAGATGTGTTGCTTCCAGCTACACAGTAAAATCTTTGAGTGTTCTGTTCATTTGACTCTGAGAGTGTACAAATGGAACCTCAGTGTTTAATGAACACTGGATTTGACAGCGTAGTGACACCCATTCATTTCAGTTAGAATGGATAACTATGCAAACAAAACGCTTTCTTGGCCGTAGGCCAAAACGCACAAAACAGGGTGCGTGTTGTGAATTTAGTATTCCTCTATTAAAGGTGGTGAGTGATGATTCCGTTGAAGTATTCCTCTGTAAGCAAGCACGAGCTTCAAATTCTAAAGTTAATTAAATACATTGAGAATATACAGACATTACTTGACCAGGAGATATTAGTCATAACAGATACAGAACGTAACAGAGTAATGTACTGTATGAATAAGTACAGAGAAAACATGATGCCATGATGATGTTGTTGTACCTCTCGTATCAGTGGGCATACAGTGTCCTGATAAAGGTCACAGAAAATGTATATCCGTTTTTTCTTTTGTTGTTTTGGGTGAAGTATTTGTAAAGATTGATGCTTCCATTTGGCCAATAGAATGTCAGCACACTACTACACCACGCCAGTATAGTGTGGCTTCCTCACTGAACAAGCGTTTGGTGTAGCTTTGTTCACAAACTGCACAAATACTGTAGTAAATTACTGATAGCTAAAGATTGGACACGAAGGCCCTGCCATTATTGTCTTTTGTGTTTAACTTTAGTGTCAATACAGAAACCACAAGTGGTTTGTTCATTAGCCCAGTGTTCTCCCTAGAGTTTCGTTTGGTATGTTGGCTCAGTGCTTCCCAAACGGTGTGCTGTGAGTCCAGGTATGCCTTAACAATGCATGAGTTTGTGTTAAATTGTTAAATTGGGACATTATCAACCATATCAGACAGTCTTTCCCAAAAGGAAATGCATGCAGTCGGACCAGAAGCAGGAATAAAACATATCCCCACCACTGATAAAAATGAATGACCAGAGGGGGGATTTTATTAAAGTATTAAAATATGCACATGGCCTTGACGTCGTTGTAATATTTTAGGCCTTTCCTGCCGACATTCAGCATCTCAGCATTCTCAGTTCCAGGAATAGTGAGTCATTTTCTAGAAGCGGAGGAGCATGTGCTGTTGTTAACAAATCCTTTTGGCACAGTTCAGTCCACTGCACTACTGCTGGAGATACAATAGAGAGCTGAATGCAGTCATGGGATTTGGATCCAGCCTAACCCGAGGTCATCACGTACTGTACTGTACTGTACACTGTGAGGGGGGGGAGATGACAGACTATTTATGATAGGCCAGTAGAGAGTCAGTGGAGATGTCAACCTGTATAGTGCCATGGTCTATATAATGAGCTGAAAAACACAGGGACTCACACACACAGGGACTCACTGGTGGTTCAGTACAGTATGTACACCGTACCACACAATCGTGATGATGTGGGAATGTATGCAGCTCATGACCTGACCTCTCTGTACCATCTCTCCCCACTGCGCTTTCTAAAGAAAACGCAGAAATGCTTTAACCGCATGAAGCCCAGAAGCCTGTTTGTGTGTCTATTTGTTTTCCAGCAAGATAACTTGAGAATGGATGCACAGTTTTGTAGTAAACGTGGAGGGAATGATCAGTAGGCTGCCTGAAGAGATGATTAAGTTTTGGGTCAAAAGGTTTAAAAGCTCAAGGCCACAATGGAGAGACATAGAACAAGAGATGTTGGTTTACACCCCAGGTGCATTTGATTAATCTAAATGTGTTACTGTGGGTTGTGGCTGCTGTGGCTCTACTGTATGACAATTTAAAAAGGGTGGGCCAGCCTAGTACCATAATAGCAAGTATAAAAAAATGTGTGTGTGTGTGTGTGTTCCCTCTTCTCCACAGCCAGTACTTCCGTGAAACCATCCTGAATGAGATCCGAAAAGCTCGGGAGTTGTACACGGGCCCTGAACTGGCTGCTGAGCTGGGTCGCATCCAGCAGCGTCTGGACAATGTGGAGTGCCTTTCTGCCGACATCGTCATCAACCTGCTGCTGTCCTACAGGGATATTCAGGTGCACACTAGGGAGAAATGTTGTTTAGTTTATTGCATAATTTGTGAAAGAACACTTTTTTAATATGAGAATGCCAATTGGAAGTCCACTCCCCTCTGTATTTTGTTCGGTTTAACCACTTAAAAAGTTTTAAACTAGCATTTGTAGATGTGAAATGACAAATGAATCAAGATTGAGCATGGCCTATTTATTACCTAAAATGAATAGATAATTTACAACCAAGCTGTCAGTGATGAGCATTGAGTGTTTGTACTTCTCCTCTCTCTGGAGCAGTGGAGCTCTCGCTGGATCACAACTCACGTACAGTATTACAAGGGTGTCACTTATAACTCTGACGTGCCCATTTTGCGTTACAACAAAGCTGTAGAAATCGTGTCCAATGGTGGCGTGTATGACGGTGTTGCACATCAAAAATAGCTGATCTATATGTTGACAGTGCGTTGGATGGCGGCACTTTGTGAGCTTGTAGATCTGTTGTTTTCAGTATTTAAGAAATGTGTGGAATACCTATAATGACATGCCCAAATAGGGGGGTAGCGGTTTGTGGTTAAACAAACATTTTAAAGCTGGGAGCTGAGCAGGAGGCAGTGAACAGAATGCACAGCGGCAGCTCAGAAGGAAAGCGCTTGTAGCCGGCAGATTTTATATACGCTTGGCCAGTGCATCAGCGGTTTATTTCCATTGTGGTCTACAGTTTTAAACAAAAAAACATATCCATCTTGTTCTCTTTTTTGTACAAATTGCTGTATAGAATGCATATTCCCCGCTAATTCCAAATGAGTTTTAATGACGTTTTGCTGTATAGTCGCAGAGAGTGTCCCATTATTGGAAGGGACACACAATAGTCTACATTCATACTGCATGCATAAACATTGCCTGTAGGCTGAAATGCTACTGCTGTGTGTACTGTTTGTGAGTGTGGACTGTTGTTTGTATCTGCAGATTAGCAAATTTGCACTACACAACATAAGACTTTTGAGTTTGGTGCATCGCGGTGTATTGCTTAACTGGAAGGTTCCAGTTTTGACTGCCTGTGACCGCAAGTGTCCACCTTGAGAAAGTGTCCTGGAACAAGCAGTACGGGCAGGTTTCTGGGTCTGTACAGTAACTCATCCTGAGCAATGACCTCCCTGTAGAATAAGGAAGAATAATTTCCCCTTTAACAGTGTATCACACAAAAAAAGTTTCCCTGTATAAAAGAAGAAGGAGAAACAAAAAGGGGGGGGGGGTTTAGGTGCCCAAAACCTCCCCTTTTAAACTTTCAACATGGCATCAATCCTGTGTAGCTGTAGTCTGACGTCTCTGACCTTGGTGAGGTGAAGTTTTTGTACAAAATGAGTTCAAACTGAAACAGACAGAGTTCACAGCAACAGTAGCAGCTCTTTCAGGCACTGCTGTTTGCTAGCGGTACTTTCCTCAAAGCGGGGCCGGCGCGTACCGCCTGTGGAGTGCTGTAGGCTAAACTTTCAGTCCGCTTCGTCTTAAGTTAGCTCTCCGGTCTCTGCATTGTGATGCCAGTCACTGTACACATCTGCCCACTCACTCAAAAGCAGCTCTCTACCCCATGAATTATTGATGAGAACAACAAGTGTGGAGGAGACACTAAATTATTCACCGTCCTTCGGCCATGGTGACTAACATATTTGGAACCGCAAAAAGCGCGATGTGACAAAGGGGGACCTTAAATTATTCAAGTGGCAAGCACAATAGTTGACTCGACTTCTGACGACGTGCCCTCGGGCTGCAGAGCAGTCACTCCCCGTGTTGCTTCATGCCAAGTCAGAAGAACCAGAATGACTTTATGTGTGCTCTGTCTGAACCCAAGAAAATTCCTCCAATGTGTAGTAAGAGAAAAAAAAGTCAAAACACAAAATAGATTCTCTTCAAAGTGTTAACTGAAAATGGTTCAGTATAAATGTAACTGTTGCCAATTGGGAAATCTGTCTTAACAAGAATTCAAAGCTGCTTTGTGGAACAGAGACTTTTTATAGCGCTTTAAACAAATGGTCTGCACTCTGTGTGTGTGTCTGTGTGTGTGTGTGTGTGTGTGTGTGTGTGTGTGTGTTTTGGAGTGCATATTAGCATGTGAGTGTATGCATACTGTATTTAGTGTCCCTTTTACTACAGTGTGTGTCATTAGAATGCAGGGAGGGGGATTCACTGACCCAGGGCTCTGTCAACAGAAAGAGCTGAGATAAAGGACAGTTTAATAACCCCCCCCCTATACAGTCACAGCAAAGGGCCACTATTAGAATACGTTGTATGAGAAAATTAGTATCATACAATACATTAGATGAAATCTACCAAACCTCTTTCATTGATCCAAGTGCAATAGATTGACATGATTGATGATTGATTGAAAACCGCTTTTTCTGGTGACATACATCCGTAGTATGGACAGAGTGTTCTCATCAGTCCGTTTCCTGCGCTGTCATTCAGGACTACGAGTCCATCGTGAAGCTGGTGGAGACCCTGGAGAAGCTGCCGACCTTTGACCCCATCGCCCACCCTCATGTGAAGTTTCATTATGCCTTTGCACTGAATCGGTAAGACGGCTAGCGTACATGCATATGGAGACACATGTACACTTGCAGTCGTGTCCTGCACCACACACACACACATCTGTGAGGACCTTTCATGGATTTCATTCCCTCCCCATCCCCTAACGCTAACATTAACTCTCACTAATGTTAAACTTCAAAATGTCCCTAAACCTAAAACCTTATAATAGCCCCTTTGTGCTAGTGAGGCGTCACTTTCTATTCTTTGGTCCAGTCATCGAGGCACGCTCAGACACTTACTCACACACACACACAAAGTGGCTCATTTCAGGGGGAAAAAGAAAGTGACCACTTAAGCCCTATTTCAAAAATAGAAGCTCCTAACGCTAAATATCACGACGCATTGTGATATCTGCTACTTTTTTTATTTTTTAAATACAAATTAAATAGCCTATAATGACATGCCCAAAATAGGGACACCAGGTTGAATGTGGTTAATGAATGTATGGTTGCAGACAAGAAAACATGAAAACAATCAGATGAACAGATGAATCCCCCAAAAAACGATCGAGTGAGAAGTAGAGAAAATATGCATAAAATAATTGATTTTGATGTTAAACGCGGCGGGGTGGAAATTGCCATCCCCTGGAACCCCAAATGACACCCCTGCACAAACACACATACTGTACAAGACCATATGCAGAACATGTGTTTAGGAAGGCAGACGGATGCAGAAGCCAGAAGGTTTTACTGCCTGCCTCTCTCACCAGCTGCCTCTTGTGAACTTCCTGTGGTTCTCACGGTGCGACAGTCTCCAAAGGCAATAAAAAGCGTGCTGTTCTTCAATTTGGCACCGATTGGGGAAAAAAACCTCTGCGGGGCGTCAGGCTGCTCAAATATTCTGCAGCACTCTAACCCGTCACCCGGATGCGACAGCGCATTACAAAAGATTAAAATAAAATACGCCCCAGGAGAGCTATAAGAAAAGCTAAAGAAAAGATTTGTGGCATGGCACTATCACAAGTTTGATATTGAATACATTTCGTAGCTGTCGGGCAGAAATCTTGTATCTCCACGTTTCAACTTTTTTTTGGTAGATTAATGCCCTACTTCGTCATACAAGAGCATCACACAAAAGTAGCGTAAATCGGCTATTTTCCACTATTTAAAAAATGTTTTTTAAATAATAATAAAAAAGGTGTTGTTTTGGACATACAAGGTTTCCGCCCGACAGCAACTATTTGTTTGTTGCATGCGGAGCTGTCCAAATACCTTGCCTTAAGTCTTTCTTTCTGTCAGAGGCTGAGTCATTGGTGTGGGTCCCACGCCGAGCCTGCTGATTAGCCATATGCATCAAATAATGAACAGTGATCTTGAACGCAGAGCACCTTGTCCTAATAAACCAGCCACGGCTCGAGTGTTGAGGTGTAATTGGCTTTTGAGCGTACCGATGGAGAAGCAGCATTGTTGCGGGGTAGAGAACTTGAATGGTTGATGGGTCGCTCAAGGCCGTGTTGTGCACGCGGACTCGCCTTGTGAAGAGGACTGAGTCATCGGCGCTCGCTTGAGAGGAGACGGCACCTGAGAGCGGTGGAGCTGTATGAAAAGAGAGAGAGGTGCACAAAAGCGCGCGGGGGTTGGGAGGGTCCTTATCGCCATGTCCCTCAGCAAGGATACCTTGCTCAGTCTCGATGGTCTCCATGGCAATAGATGGCAGCTCTTTTGCTTTATTTAACCTCCATGCACACGGTTTCTGATCTTAGACGGTGGCAAATATCTAATAAAATGGCCTTTGGTTAGGCCAGTTTTAAATTTAATCTGTTCCAACATAAAGTGGAAATACACATAATTTACGAATGCTAGAACAGTCATTCCCAATTATTCCTGTATAGGGTTTTTGATTGGTTGCTAAAGACAGGTTTGTTCTCAGCTGTTTTTTATTGGGTTTCACAAAATAACTGTCCTTAGCCAGTAGCTCCTTGTCTACTTGCAAAATTAACTCTATTTAGGAGTGAATCGAATGCACACCAGAATCAATAACACTCTGATAAAAGAAGCAAACTCGCTGTAATTTAAGCTGGGGGCTTCTAATGGGCTCTCCTCTGCCAAGAATCACTGTCCCACAACAATAGCAGTGTGGTGTTCAGAAGGGTTAACACACATACAGTATAAACACAATACACTGTGTGTGTGTGTGTGTGTGTGTGTGTGTGTGTGTGTGTGTGTGTGTGTGTGTGTGTGTGTGTGTGTGTGTGTGTGTGTGTGTGTGTGTGTGTGTGTGTGTGTGTGTGTGTGTGTGTGTGTGTGTGTGTGCGTGCGTGCGTGCGTGCGTGCGTGCGTGCGTGCGCGTGTACACATGCACATAGCATGCGCACACATACACAAGTACTTACAGTATTCTCAATACTCAAACACATACAGTACGGCATACAAATCCAAGCTAGAAGGAATGCGAGCACACAACTACAATCAAACATAAACGATAAGACAAACTTGACAGGTGCATGGCTCCAGAAATCCAATAATTAAGAGATTGATGCCAGCACTCACGATGTGTCCCTCTGGTACTTTTTTTTGTTTTACTTGTAAAGTAAAGAGGCACGAAAGCAATCAGGATGCGTTTCGCCTCTATGCTTTCATCAGCTAATGATGAAGGCACAGAGCTGAAACGCTTCCTGATTGCCTTGTTGCCTCTTTACTTTTCAAGTAAAATAAAATAAGTACCTGAGGGATACATCGTGAGTGCTGGCATCAATCTCTTCATTAACGGTATACAAATCCAGACGCAGAATAGCTGGTCTGTTTAAATAGAATATATATATATTATACAATTTTCATACAGCTTCTAAAATGAAGTTGCAATGTGTTATCCTTCACACCAACTTTGTATGAGTCATAGCAGCACATCATGCTCGCTCACACACACACACACACACACACACACACACACACACACACACACACACACACACACACACACACACACACACACACACACACACACACACACACAGATCTGCTATCTGCTAGTATTTGCACACACGCACACACACTGATGCTTTCACAAATGGTGGAACCAAACCAAGATTAGTTTGTGATATTGCATTTACATTTTTCATACTTACATGTATCTATATGTACATTTGTACAAACTTATTTTTTGGTTAATTGGAACCACAAATTTGTCGCAGGACACAAACAAAGCATAGTCTGGCTCGTGTAGTCGCCAGTCTAACCTCATGTTCACATGGATTAAAGTTCTCAGTCGTCACGACATTTGGAAGCATGTTGCGCACTGAAAATAGCCGATCTACAAGCTAGTATTGTGAGCTCGTAGATCAGCTATTTTCAGTTATTAGTTATTTTAAGATTAAAGAGTATTTCAATTGGTCAAACTAACAATAGAATACATGTTCAGACGCATCTTCGTGCTGCAAGCTTGTACATCTGCTATTTTTGAAATTAAAAAAAAAATGTTGTAGACTGGGCCTCAGGTCATCGTGTGTGTGTGTGTGTGTGTGTGTGTGTGTGTGTGTGTGTGTGTGTGTGTGTGTGTGTGTGTGTGTGTGTGTGTGTGTGTGTGTGTGTGTGTGTGTGTGTGTGTGTGTGTGTGTGTGTGTGTGTGTGTGTGTGTGTGTGTGTGTGTGTGTGTCCATGCAGGAGGAACCTGCCAGGGGACAGGCAGAAGGCGCTGGACATCATGCTTCCCCTGGTAGAGTCTGAGGAGCAGGTGGCCTCAGACATCTACTGTCTGGTGGGACGCATTTACAAGGACATGTTCCTGGAGTCCCACTTCGCCGACACGCAGAGCCGAGACAGCGGCACGCTCTGGTGAGACCATTTACAGTTGAGGCATTTAGCACACTGGTTCCCAAACTTTTTAGCTCGAGACCCAAAAGAGAAATCTCATGTCTCCCTAGGACCCAAGCTAGTGAAAATAGCAGATCTACAAGCTCACAGGTAGATCGGCTATGTTTCTGGTCTGCTTCTTTCTCTCTCTCTCCAAACGCGCTTGCTTTTACTTTCGCTTCAGCTGGTCCCCTTTAGCTGGTCCCCCTATGCCGGCCTATGCTGCTGAAAAATATCTGTTCACAACGTATCACATTGTGAACTTGGAGATCAGATATTTTCGGGGGGCGGGAAGTGCATTTGCATGTGTGCTGAAGGTTGTGGCTGGCTGCAATCAGCACAAAACGAACAGAGATTGTGTGAGACGGTGGCTACTAGCTTCTTCACTTTCCTCTCACCCCATCAGCATCGTTAACAAGCGTGCCTGTCATCCGGGCACAGTGAGGCACTCGGGAAGCTGTCAGAAGCTGACTCATAACATAAACCCACTAATTGCCTTCCTCCACACAGTTCTTTTAAGGTTTCATATCTTTGTCAATTACACGTGGCGTCTGTTTAGGAGAGGCTCCCATCTGGCTGTCGTTTTGAGTAATATTCACACCCCCGCCCTCAGTGGAGCAGAGTGCCCATTAAAATAAATTAGATTTCATGTTTTGCGAGTTTGCCTTGCCAGTGGCAAATCAATATGGCTGTAATTGTTATGACACTAAAACTGTTATTAAAGGGCAGTGAGGGCCCCTTGAAGGGGTCCATTATTAGTTGAGGAGGCATGTGTTGGGGGGGTCTCAGAATGACGCATTTTCTGTTAATAACACAAGCGTTTTTCCCCTCTATTTTCTAAGGTTTAAGAAAGGCTTTGAGTCAGAGCCGACACTGCACTCCGGCATAAACTACGCCGTGCTGCTCCTGGCAGCAGGACACCAATTCGACGCCTCTTTCGAGCTCCGCAAAGTGGGTAAGTGAGCAAC
Organism: Gymnoscopelus microlampas; assembly: GCF_963454915.1. Taxonomy (NCBI): domain Eukaryota; kingdom Metazoa; phylum Chordata; class Actinopteri; order Myctophiformes; family Myctophidae; genus Gymnoscopelus; species Gymnoscopelus microlampas. The sequence continues at coordinate 30,400,889 of NC_139953.1, forward strand.
TGGTTTCCATGATTGCTATCATCCTTGAAGTCTTTGAGGTGTCTTTGTCGCCACTGCACAGAAGACGAGCTTTTCATTCATTCTTTTAACGTCTACTTGATGCTCTGTCCTACAACAGCATTATGGGCCTAAAATAGGCAATTATCGATTGCCTTTTTTCGTCATGAAGTATAAGTCTTGCTGAGAGACCTCCTCAATCAGTAATATCTACTCAGGTGATGAATATAGGTGGTATGCAGGAACAAACCCTGCTCGTTATGACTCATATTCTTGCCAGGATGCCGGAGTGTGTGGCTGCTGTGCCGTGGAAGTTGTGTGTAAATCTTTGAATATATATTGAATATATAATTCTTTGAATGAACATTTGTAACTCAAATCTTTGCTTCTGGGGATTCTAGAAAATGTCTTCTAAATCCTAACAATTTTTTAAAAAGACTTACCGTATGTTGCTATTATCAGTGGTTCTCAAACTTTTTCATGTCAAGGGCCCCCAAAATGATATGTATTTGGCCGCTGACCCCCATCTCAAAATATGTTGTTCCAATTTGTGAAAATGTCATGATTTTTCAAAAATAGCTGATCTACAAGCTATGAGCTTGTATATCTGCTATTTTTAGTAGCCAAAGTATAAAATAATGGTTAAAGTGGTTACACAGATGCGTTCCCGGTTTTAATGGGTTATTGTTGTTGTTTCAGGAGTGAAGCTGAGCAGTCTGCTTGGTAAAAAGGGTAGCCTGGACAAGCTGCAGAGCTACTGGGATGTGGGCTTCTTCTTGGGGGCCAGCATACTGGCCTGTGACAACACCAGGGTCATCCACGCCTCAGAGAAACTCTTCAAACTCAAAGCCCCCATTTGGTGAGGACACACATTAGAGAACATTCAGTGTAATGCCCGACTGTAATGTGTACATTTGTGTAAAAACACTGATCTAAAGTGTGCTTGGGTTTTCCCTGGATGTCCCAGGTTCCTTCTTTGGCTAAGGTCTAGTGGTCCCCATGTTCCATTCTTCTGCACTGTTAAATCCTGAGTGTCACGTTAACTCTGAGACCGAACAAATGGAAAAATCAACACGGGACTATTTTACTGTGTGGTCATGTTCGATTTGTAAAAAAAAACAAAAACATTTCACTTTCATTTGTTTGTATGACTAATAGTGAAAATAACTGATCAAAAGCTGAGCAACATGTTGCTTGGCAACACGTGATGATCTATTGGTTAATACATTTGGTGTAGAGAGAAAAAAGGAGTGGACCAAGTATAGCGCTGGGGGACCCCGGTCCACCACTGACATGCATGCATGTTTTTCATTGTGCCTATTTGAACTGGAAGCAGAAGTTCTGTTGTGCTAGGCACCTTATGTGTCACTGTTATTTACAGAGACAGTCAGCTAAATTGACAATACATTTAATATATCTACCTCTCCAGTCTCTGTTGAATGTGAAATATTCATTTGAAAGCATTACGCTTTGAACCCACCAAAAAAGCATCCGCACTCTCTTTTCAATGCCAAAAGTTGGCCTGGCCAGCAGGCCAACTTTTTTTCATTCCCAGACCCAAAAAATCTTCACATGCGTGAGTGTAGTGCCCGTGCGCCGCCAGTGAGAACAACTGCATTCATTAACATGGAGCGGAAGAAAAAAAAACGTCTGTGCGCTTGGTGGGTTTCAAGCGTTATTCCCCCCTGCCCTCTCTCTCTCACTCTCACTCTCTCCCTCTCTCTGTGATCGGCTGCCTCCAGGTACCTGCGTTCTTTGGTGGAAACCATCTTGATCTACCAGCACTTCAAGAAGCCCGGCACGGAGCAGCCGGCCCCCAAGCAGGAGCTTGTGGACTTCTGGATGGACTTCCTGGTAGAAGCCACCAAGAAGGATGTCTCATCTGTCCGCTTCCCTGTAAGTGAGCCAGGACAATGACACTTAACTTAGAGCAAAGCCGGGGCGCCCGCTGGCCTAGTGGTCCAGGCGCTAACCACATATAGGGCCCTATCTTGGGCGCCGCCTTACCCATTATACCTGAACTTATTAGCCATTTTTGAGCGGTGTAGCCGCTCCTATAAGTTTGGGACCCATCCGTGGCGAAAGTTTTTCTTTCCGTCGCGAAAATGTGTCTTTCGCTGTACTGTGATTGGCTGATTGGCTGTATTGGCTGTTACACGTACTGTGATTGGCTAGCGAGACGCATGATGAAATTAATAAATCATAAATAGCACCACTCACTTCAAAAAAATACTTTTTTTTTTAAGTGAGCTTCCATCACTGTGATGACCACTGTTGTTTTTGAGCACCGAGCGGTGCAAATATACAAGTGTCACAGCAAAGGGTCTGAATACTTATCTTTGCAGGACGTGATGTTATTGGCTAGCGAGACACATGATGAAATTAACTTAAAACTTCGCTCATAAATAGCACCGCTCACTTCACACTGGGTGTGATTTTTTTACTATTTTTTACAGAAAAAGCCCCCAAAAATATATATAACTAGAAAATGTGCTCCTCGGAGCACAGGTCTCCGCCAGGCGAGGTGGTAAAACTGTTCCTGATTAATTCTGTCTTGCCTATTTATATTACATATTGTGATGTCACGTGAAGCTTGACCAATGTTAGGTGTTCACAGACAGACAGACGGACGGACACACACACACGGACGGACAAAGTGTAAACATACTCTCCACCATGCCTTCGGCCTGGCGGAGACAAAAAAGAAAATAAACTTAGAGCACAGCCAGTCCAGCAGCAGCGACCAGTCTCTAAAGACTGACTGTACTAGGCCACCTCCCAGGTGGGGAAATGTGTTATTTGTGAGGCGAGGACGAAGCAGAATGGTACTGAAAAAGCCTACCTACCATTTATGTATAAATAAAGGTAAAATAATGATACAAATTGTCTGATGTTTTTCTCTCCCCAGGTGTTGATACTGGAGCCCACTAAAGTGTACCAGCCTTCATATTTGTCCATAAATAAGGATGTGGATGATAACATCGTGTCCATTTGGCACGTGGCTCCTGATGACAAGGTGAGTGTCTGGCTCATGAGATTAACCACTTAAGCCATATAAAGATACACTAAATTTTTCATGCACATGATGCAAGAATTGAGAAAACATCCAAAGGGTTGCGAGTCTTGCGACTTACACGACTTACACAGACACTGACAAGATGACACAGCAGCACTGTTGTTTTTGTAACATGTCAGACTCTGTGAGTGAGTTCCTTGGTTGACCGGCTGTCAGTCTATTGCAGTGGTTTTCAACCTTTTTAATATCAAGGTCCATTATTTATTCGGCATTTGAGCCACGGACCACCATTTGATGAGATTTAGACTCTCAGACCCAAAACTTTGAATATTTTGTTATCGTTGGATAAGATTCTGTCCACAATTCCATGCTGTATTGATGTTGGTACCATAGGAGAGATTAACAGGCAAACGTTGATCAAAAGAACAATTCTTCTATATTCTGTAATTGTGTAGACTTCTTGTAAATTAAGTAATGCAGATGTTTAACATTAATTTAACTCTTGAGTGTAAAATGAAACCAAATGGACCCTTTCATTTTACGCTCTCAAGAGTTAAAGATCTATAGGGGTCCATTACTGTAGGTTACTAACTCTCCATTATTTAGCTGGGGACCACCTGGAACCCCCTCAAGGACCACTGGTGGTCCCCGGACCACCGGTTGAGAACCACTGGTCTATTGGAACATTACTTCTATCTATGTGTGGATGTCCGCGATCAGTGCCTGAGTTTGGAGCCGTCATTCTCAGTTCATGTCGTGTGGTCTGATCTCTCCTGCAGAGCAAGGGCATCCATGAGTGGAACTTCAGCGCAACATCCGTGCGAGGTGTCAGGTCAGTGGCATTCATCTTCACGTGCACACTCATACAATGCAACAGCTCACAGCTCGTCGCTTCGTGCAGCGCTGTGAGCTGGTAGATCTGCTATTTTTTTACATTTTTTTAAAATCTCGAAAATATTTGGAATATAGTTGTGGCGATTTTTTAATATTTTTGAATTATTTAACATAAATCTTCTCTTCTGGGGGGTCCCTGGCACAAAACATTTTCAGATGGGGGTCCGCGGCCAAATGCATTTCAATATAGGGGTCCTTGACTTGAAAAAGTTTTAGAACCACTGCTGTACAGTAATGTACTCAGTGCCTGGAAAGACTCTCACAATGCAAGGAGTCAATAGAAGAGAGCTCTAATATTGCTGTCTTAACTTAAAAAGAATGTGAGAACATTTTCAGTCATAGTGAGAGATTCCAAAAGCCTTCTTTATGCAGTTGTTAATGATCTCAGTGGGTGTCCCTGTAGGGTGATATGTCCACATTTACATGGGTGGGAGTGTGGGGTTGTGGTGTCTGTGTACACACCACAATCGGCTCTGCGTTCTTGCGTTGGTTGTCGGAATCATATTAAGACAAGTCAATATTGTAGCCTAACCCGCTCCTGCCCCTCCCCTCCCTTTCCCTCCCCTCTCTTCCCCTCCTACTCCTCTGTCCTCAGAGGAATTCAGTGGCAGAGAGCGTGGGGCCTCGCAGATCCGAAAGGGCCCCCGCGCAGACGTTGCTAGGGAACGTTTCGTTCTTGGTGCCTACTCGTCCCACAGTCAGTCAGTGGTGACACAATAGCGGCTCTAAAAGCAGCAGGCGAGAACACAGGAAACACTCTGTTCCTCAGCCGGCAAAGGCAGCCAACCAAGGCTGGCTGGCTGAGAAAGTCCTAGCAATCAATATGTTTACTTGCACACAAGAAACCAGGATGCTGCGACTGCAATTACCTGGTTTCTTGATGAATCACTTAAGCCCTATGTTATGCTTTGTCGTACGATGGTGTCAAAAATAGTATTTGCAAACATTTTGTGCCAGGGACCCCTATAAGGACAGTGAGCAGAAGAATTAGAACTTGGGTGGGCAACGTTTTCAGGCACAAGATCACTTAGCCGTTTTCCAAGGCTGGCATGATCATCCAGTGCTGGGCAGGGAAAACTACCACTGTTTTTATGTCATATTATAGGCTGCTAATTAGAATAATACAAGCATGGAATAAGTCAATAATGTCGTAATAAACCCTAACAAAGAATGAGTCAATAATTGAATAGGAATAATTAAGGTAAGATCAATTGTGACTATCTGAGGAGAAAAGTGTTATGCACAATAATGGTTAATAATAGTTGTTTTTGATCAACTCAATTGATCACTTCAGTAGACCAATCTGATCAGCTGATAGATCAAAAAGAGGTGGTAGCCCGCCCCACTGTCTAATTATTAGACAGTGGTTTCAACATGAACTGGCAGACTTACTTGAAATATCGGAATGACTGTAATTTCCATGTCATATAAGCTCTTGTCCTCCAACGCCTGACTGTGTCCACTCATGCTCTGCAGCATCTCCAAGTTCGACGAGCGCAGTGCGTTCCTCTATGTGCTTCACAACTCTGAGGACTTCCAGATCTACTTCTGCACGGAGATGCACTGCAAAAGGTTTGTCTGTGTTTCTGTCTGTCTGTCTGTCTGTCTCGGCTGGCTGTCCATGCACCTTGGCACCAACGGTGAATTTAGGACAGCACGGATCTGGGACATTTCCAAACTCCAATATGCAATTATGCTAGAAGCATAGCAGATGGCATTGTCGCCAGTGTAATAAAGTGTGTGTGTGTGTGTGTGTGTGTGTGTGTGTGTGTGTGTGTGTGTGTGTGTGTGTGTGTGTGTGCGTGTGCGCGTGCGTGCGTGTCCCGCTACACCTGCCTGATCCGTCCCATCAGCCCTTTCTTTGTGTGATAACATTGTCCTCCTCGTCCACATGTTTGAAATTCACCAGCTCTTTCCGGTTGTTGTCCTGAAAGTGCCTTGCACATCAATCAAACAAAGTGTTTCTGTGTTTGCCTATGTTTGTTTGTTTCTGGGGCTGCCCGGCCACGCAGGGCAGGACTGAACGTTCAGGTTGGTGTACGTACAGTATGTTTTGGGCTCACATCAAAGGCTCTCGATATACCAAGCAATCTTCGTTTCTACTCTCACCTATTGTCATGAAGTGTAGGTCATGACCCAAATAATAAGATCGCGGATACAAGCGGCCGAAATGAGTTTTCTCAGGGTGGTCAGTCATCCGTGAGAGACTCGGAGTAGAACCGCCCTTGACTTGGAAAGGAGCCAGCTTAAATGGGTCGGGCATCTAGTACGGATGCCTCCCGAGCGTCTCCCTAGGGAGGTCCTCGCTGCACGTCCCACTGGGAGGAAACCCTGTGGCAGACCAAGGACCAGATGGGGGGATTATATCTCCACACTGGCCTTGGAACGCCTCGGGATCCCCCAGGAGGAAGTTTCTAATGTTGCTCTGGAAAGGGAAGTTTGGAGCTCTCTGTTGGAACGCGACCCGATTCCGGATAAGCGGTTGAAGATAGATAGATGGATGGATGGATGGATCAAAGGAACAGTACTTCCAGTGTGAATGAATACTGTCTGAGAGAGTCAAGTGAGGCACGCAGTTTTGAGATCCTTTAGGATTTTAACGATTCCGGTTCCTTAACCGTTCCCTCTTAACGGTCCGATTCCTTAACGATGACCTTCAACGATGCCTATATTTTAAGAAATATATTTTATTTATTTATTTTAATATATTTGGCCTTCATTAAAATTTTTGATAAACACAAATGGATCCTTACAGGTCTATAACTCTGAGAGTGTACAAATGGAACCAAATGGACCCTTAAAAGGGCCATTTGGTTCCATTTGTACACTCTCAGAGTTATGGTGGTCCTTGAAATTAAAACGTTTGAGAACCACTGGTATTGTAATTGTATAGCAGACGTGAAGTCCACATACCAGCTCTGACAGTGTGATAAAACCGGTTCCAGATCTGAATCCCAACCTTAGTTGTGATGTTGGCTGTTGTAACTCCCCCAAAACCTGAGAGTGAGAGACGTAGAGAAACGAAAATTAAGGGACAGGGTTTTGACAGCTTGTGTAGACCTATTTAACCACTCAAGCGGCTAAGCCCTATACAATATACGTCCTATGACTACAGCTCACAAGACATCCTATTGCAGCACCTGTGAGCTTGTAGATCTGCTATTTTCACTATGTGGGGGAGAAAGAAATTAATTCTGGCTATGATGAGTTAATGACGAGCCCGAAATAGGGACGGCAGATTGAAAGTGATCAACTCTCCGGTATAAGAGCGTCAGCACAACAGTTAAACTGTAGGTATTGTAATAAGGATAAAGACATAAGCTGAGAGGTTCAATTTGGATCACACTTGTTTACCCAGCACTGTTCTGTGACATGGAAGTAGCCTAGAGGCACAGGCACTTAAGTTACACCTATTACTGTCACGCACTCCTCAACCGATGGAGGCCGTGTCATCTTGGCTAACTAGAAAGATGCTCTGGATAGGAGCCCCCCACTACAGTGGAATGGTGGAATCTAGGGGTGCAGTGGTTAATAAAACTAATCGATTTAATCGTTGAAAACTAAATAATCAATTAGAATAAAATAAACAATTTTTGGAGAAAATATTGAAATTTTGTTTTTCTTTTCAAAACTTTCAAGAAATTATAAAAATACAGAACATAGCAGATAAGCTCTACGCTATAAGCTCACAACAAGTTGCAATGCGGCGCGTTGTGAGCTTGTAGATCTGGTAAGTAAGTTTCGTGTTCATTCGCTATTCGCTGTTACAGTATATACTAACTAATACTATATATATATATATATATATATATATATATATATATATATATATATATATATATATATATATATATATATATATATATATATATATATACTGTATATATATACTGTATATATACAATATCGCTAATTGCAGCCCTAGTGAAATGCAATGTATGGTAGTTGGCAACATAGTGGCTTTGTGCAGGCTGTTTATGTTGCATGGGATTAACAACTGTTTATTTACTGACTGTCACCATGGCTGTGCTCCATTAGGTTCTGTGACCTGGTCAACAGCATAACGGAGGAGTCCTGGAAAGGCCCGGAAGAGGGGGAGTGTGACACAGACGCCTTAGAGGTATGGAGGGGGGGGGGGGGGGGGTATGATTCATTGTCTTCATTGCCTCTACAACCTTTTCAGTCACGTGATCACTTACAGTAGCTGTTTTCCAAAGCTGTCGTGATCACCCAGTGCAGGACAGTGGAAACCACCATTGTGTTTTATGTCTTATGTTAAGCTGCTAAATAGATTAATATAAGCATGTAGAATAAGTCAATCATTTTATATTAAAACCTAACAAAGAATGAGTCAATAACTGAATATGAATATTCCCCAGAACTGTCTTGGGAGAAACATTTTATGCATACAATAAACAATAATGGTTAACTCAATTGATCACCTCAATAGCCCAATCTGATCAAAAAGAGGTGGTTGTCACCCCTCTTATAGATTATTGAAGGCTTTTTCCTTCAATTGACATTGAGAAATTAACTCATTGTTCATTATCTCAAAAGGAGGCCATTTATACTGTACTGTACTGTACTGTGTGAATAATTACAGCCTAACACATCGTACCCTTCATGTTTGGTTGTCCCTTTGCAGAGTACATCTGGTCCTTTTGTTCGTGTATCACATTTCAGTGTGTGCTGCTGTGTTACTACACGTGTTGTCTCTAATGTAATCGTCATCATCGCCACCAGTTCACTGCACAGGAACTGTACTTTGGTGAACATAGCAATTATTTATCCCACTCTACTGAAGGGAAGGACACGCACTGTCAACTAATGTAGTAAAACAAAGGCCTTTTTTTTACTAAGAAAAAGAAAAACAAACATACACGGTTGTAGTGGAACAGAGTTTAAGCATCAGTTGTAATAATAACGCATAAAAATAACGCATTCCTTAACCGCTTAAACCCTACTGACCGGAGTCTCTCAGGGCTCTATACTAGTGTCTTTTCTGTTTCCTGTTATTGTGGGGAAAGCTTTCGCAGAAAATAGCAGATCGACAAGGTCACAGCGTCACAGCACAATACAGACGCTGGGGTTTAAGTGGTTAAACGGTGTTGTCAAGGTACGGGAATAAAAACCACCTGAGGTGGTGTTTTTTTTTTTTCTTTCTTTTTTTTTCTTTGTCCCATTTGTCCTCCTGGCACGGCAGTCACACAGACGCACATGTGAGCTCGCAAGTCGACTCAGCCGGAGTGGAGCCTGGCTGCACGTTCCTCATTGTCTTCTCTGCGGTGCCACAGAGAACAGGGGCAGGTGGAAACACCTGCTGGGGCATTCACCTGGCCTCCGCTGCAGTGCCGCGAGGGGAAAAGAAAAAGAGCGGCTAATTATGCAAAACAATGACACACCCTGTTCCCGTTGAGAGTGTGCGGCGCAGATCAAATGTCCCCCAATGGATAGTTTTCTCCCCTTATGGAGCCATTAGAAATGTTGCCGTGTTTGATCTGTGGCGAGCCGTGTCGAGCTAAAACCTGGCCGTCCAATCAGATGGTTGTCTCTAATCTCTGGCATTACGTGCGAGTCCCCTCCCGCCCCGTCGTCCACTGTCCCCAAACCATGTGTGCTAGCCACTATGGTCTCTGTCAACATTAGTCATACGCTCTCCGATAGGAAATGGACTGTTGTCACTGGAGCCGTGCCAGCGATGAGGAGGAATCAAGTACCTGTAATGGGTTTACAGTAATCTCCTTGACAGTAATCTGATTACAAAGTGATTACTTGTCATTATGTATGCTGTAAAACACTACAATTGTTTTCTTTTTTCTTTTCTTTTCTTTTTTCCCCCACTTTCAACCTGGCAACCCATCACGATGCAACGAGTTGTGAGCTTGTGGATTGTCTATTTTCGCTATTCATCCTATGACAAAGTACAGGACTTAAGTGGTTAATTGGGTGATTACACAGAAACATGTTTGAAGGAAAAACATTTACAGTGTGATATTATTGACATCAAAATAGCTTTATATGAAATAATGAGCTGATTGAAATCATTGTCCATGATATGCAGTCTGTAAAATGTAGAAAAGTACTGCATTACTCTGTACTAGATTACGCATAAATTAGGGACAAACTACATGAAGTTACATGTAACAGGAGATTGTGTTGCTGATTGTCAATTGAATGAAGCAGGTAAATGTTGCATTGTGAAAGTAACCTTACCTTCTACCATTTTTATTAAATATCTACCCAGTTGCAAGGACATAAAAATGTTTTTTAGTTTTAAGAATAACCTGTTTAAACTGGAATTATCTCTCCTCTATCATTGCAACTATACAAATTGCTGCCCTGTGCTTGCTTGTTGTCTCAGCAGTATGACTATGAGTACGATGAGCATGGAGAGAGGGTGGTGCTGGGAAAAGGCACTTTTGGAGTTGTGTACGCGGGGCGAGACCTCAGCAACCAGGTGCGACTGGCCATCAAAGAGATACCAGAGAGAGACAGTCGGTGAGTATCCTCGCTGGGCCTTTGTCTCCAAATAAAGCTCCCTGCATTTAGTTTAACTTCTCACGCTGTAATTTCCTCAGTGTAATTTAACTATCAACTGAACTGAAGGACTTTGTAAATGCTACGTGGGAGAGTGTTGACGTAGGCATTTGATGTTTTATTTTGTTCTTTCCCCATACAAAGAGCAAATTGCAGGTTCAATAACAACAGGTTTCTGAGCTGCTGCTGAATGTTAATGTGCCCAGTTAGTCAGTGCTAAAGCTACGTAAATGGAATTGAAGCAAGCTGCTGCCTTCTTCACTGAAAGATAGTGATTGACAGCATGCTTTCGTCTCTGTGAGACAGTGATTGACAGCGGGGCCCTGTGGTCTCTCACTCTCACTCTTGTTTTTTTTTTGGTGCGCTCACATGGCATGTGTGCGTTTCCCTGACTCTCGACAGCCACACATCCAGCTGAGCGAGTGACTTGGCAGTGAAGAAAAAAGCACCAAAAAAAAATTGGGTCGCCTAGCAACTACCCCAAGCTGGTAGCCTTGTGCTCCCACCGCTGTTCCTGCTCGAGATACTTGTCTCCTCATTGTTCCGCCCACTCGTCTCTAATTACGAGACACCTTCACAGACGACACGATTCTAACGCCTCGCATTGTTCAACTAATCACATCAAAGAGAGTCATGTTGTTGTTGTTTTTTTGCGTGTTCAGGGTACTGTGACTTCGACATGCACAATACATAAGTGGCACTCCAAATCTCACAATAGAGTGTGTGATTCATTTGAAGGACAAACACACCATGTCTGTGAAATTCATAGACGCACACTCTATCTGCCACGTGCGCTGGCAGTGCACGTGGCCTCTATGTAATGAAGTTTTCCCCCCTTCCTTTTTCAATCAGAGTCTTGAAGGGTACTGTGGACTCAACAATTGATGTTATTAGCAGCCATTAGGGGCGCAACAGTTAATCTAGCTAATCGATCATTTCTTTTTTCTATTTTAAATACTTTAGCAAACACAGCGAAAATAGCAGATCTACAAGCTTGCGATGCATTGCGATGTGTCACGTTGTGAGCTTGTACATTGCATGGCTATTTTTGCGTGACACCATTTCTTTCCCCTTCCTCAGGTATTCTCAGCCCCTTCACGAGGAGATTGCACTTCACAAGCATCTGAAACACAAGAACATTGTGCAGTACCTGGGCTCCATCAGCGAGAATGGATTCATTAAGATCTTTATGGAGCAGGTGCCTGGAGGTGAGGGAATCCCGTTGGTCTTCATTCATATCTCCATTGGTCTTTGTTAACCACTTTCAACCTGGCGTCCCCATTTTGGGCATTATAGATGCGTTGTGAGCTTGTAGATTGGCTATTTTCGCTCTTAGTCGTTTGACGAAGTAAATAGAACTTAAGTGGTTAACATCAGTGCATTGGTCTTCATTCATATCAGTGCTGTGGTCAAGAAGGGAAATCCTGTTGCTTCGATTAATCGGCTGAATGCGGTTATTGGTTGGTACTCCCCTTGTTGACAGCCATTGGTTTATTTTGTTACATTTGTGCTCATTAAAGGATAGTATGATGAAGGGTTGAAAAAGCGTTTTTATTATTAAGATTTATTTGTTTCCCTGGCACAAAAGGTAATGACTGACTAACTAACTAACAAAAAACAGTGCATCCTACTAAGACTCAGTCCCAAGGTTGCATGGCTCCCAAAAGATTGATACATATTTTAATAAATGATATTTAAAACATTTAGTAGTGAGGAATCAAAAACAATCTCATTTTCAGTTGAATCCTTCTAACCTACAGTATGCCATTCACAAGGTGTAAATCATGGCGGAATCTTGTAGAACAGTGTTATTAAATATGTATACACCCAGTAAACTGTCTACAGTTTACTGGGCAGTTCTGTTTTCTCAGCTCCATGAAGGTGATGATTAAAGTGCATTTCACTGCTTTCAACAATCAACACTGTATGTAGACCTTTTTACAGGCAGTACTGTGAACATCACCGCCTCCACTGATGCCACATTATGTACTTCAAAATTGTTCACATTATAAACACCTTTTCATATCACTGAGTTTGTCATAGCACAACGCATCGCTATGCAATGTGTTGTGAACTTGTAGATCTTCTTGAAAGGGCTTAAGACTGAAAATGCAGCAACGGATTTGCCAATCTCAGCACTGTACAGAGAGTTTTAACATCATACACGGAGCCTGTGTCACAGTGAGGGAGGAATTAAATAAGCTGTGAATATACACGTAAGGACACTTTGAACTGTCTAGTGCAGTGTTACCCAAACATACAGTAGGGTTGCGACACATTTCGGGTGACGGACCTTGTTTTATGAGTCATTATTAAATATCCTGGGGTTTTTTCCCCATGATTTTGTGAGAAATAAAACAAAAAACATTTTAAAAAATATCTGTTTTTTTTCGTTTGCATCTCAAGCTGAAAAAGTTTGGGAAACCCTGGTCTAGTGAATACTGTCAGTGGCCCTAAACTGCTGCTACATCACGAGAAAGGGCAAAATGTATCGTCCATCCCACTGATCGTCACTGTACATGCAATGTCCTGCTTTTGTCCAGGGAGTCTGTCGGCGCTGCTCAGATCGAAGTGGGGTCCTCTGAAGAACAACGAATCCACCATCGGCTTCTACACCAGGCAGATCCTGGAGGGTCTCAAATACCTGCATGACAACCAGATCGCACACAGGGACATCAAGGTGATCTTAAGAGCAATGTTTGTTCTGTTTCAGTGGCCTCCACTCTCCTCCCTGTGTGGTCAAGGAGAAGGTGTGCGTTACTGCACAAGATGAGGAGCTCTGGGTGTTCTGTAAGGACAACTGTGTCCCAATAGCTGATGCAGCTGCATATTACGGCTGAACATTGCAGCTGTATGGCAACATTCATGAGTTTGACTTGCATCCCAGACAGCCGTCATGGCTTCCCCTTATTGTTGTCAGTGCTTCCTCTGTGACCTTATGAAGCTTGGGGGCTCATTTAACTAATTTCAGGTGTGGTTCCACATCTGTTCCTGTTTCATTCCACGTTATGGTTCTAGTACACATTTGCAGTGGTAAAAAAAACAATATTGCACTTTGGATACTTGATCATAATAAAAACATATACAGTCACTCCTCCCTACTCACAAAGACTGCATCTCCTATGTTTCCCGGGTCTAAATATTGGCTAAATTATACCGTCTTTTGAAAAATTTCTCTAGCATTTTTACTGCTTTTGTGGCTGTAGCGCAGCACCACAATGTATTGTGGGGAAACACTACTGCTTAGTTAGCCACATGAACCCTAGCGGTCCTATTCTGGGGGTGAACATTCACCAAAAATAGCCGCGGATTGGCTATTTTCGGCAAAGAGGGGGAAAAATTAGGGTGCCTAGTATAGACCCCTGGGGCACTCCGGTCAGTGAAGTACTGTTTATAGGGTTTAAGTGGTTAGTTAGGTAAGATGTAAGAGCCATAATAAACCTCACTGATTACATTCCCATCACAGCCAGTCATTAGGGTCAATAGACTCTTTATGCGGCCACCGCACGGCTCCAACTTCTGCCTGATTTAACAACGCTGTCATATAAATGACTGCAGTGCCTATTCACGTAAATGTTAATCACTTTGTTTTGGTTTGAGAGGCTGTCATCCCACTGAGGGTGTGTTACAACCTGCTATCTGCATCTGTGGATTTACAGCCTTCCAGAATATACAGTACCTCAATCCTTGGATTTAGATTAGGAAATGATGGAAGCTTTTGTATCTTCATATTTTATATATTTTAACAAATATTTTAACCACTTAAATGTGATATACTTAATTGACCAGAGTCCCCTAGTGGTCTATACTTGGTTCCCTCTTATTTTCTCTGTACACCAAATCTCTTTGCTGAAATTGCCAATCTACAAGTTGTGAGCTTGTAGATCTGTTATGGTCATCTACTGTATTATGACATGCCCATGGATGCGAGGGTTCATGTGGTTAATATATTTAAAATATAATACTGTATATTATATTTTTATTTCTTTCATTATTTGTTTTTTTAGACCTCAACTGAGTTTGGTAAATGTATGCAGTGATTCTTACTGCTCTGCGTGCCATGAATAGATCCTGAATGATCTGTTCTCATGAACCCCTTTTGTTCTTCACAGGGTGACAATGTTCTCATCAACACTTACAGCGGCGTCTTGAAGATTTCTGATTTTGGCACATCCAAGAGGCTGGCAGGGATCAACCCCTGCACTGAGACCTTTACTGGTAAGAAGGGCTGTCATCATCCTGTCATTTTAGTTGCTGATTCATTATCAAACAAATAATTGTGAATAACGTAATTGTGTTTTTGGCATTGAACATTGGAACATACAAATTACATTTCTGCTTGCTTTTTAAGCTTTTTGAACAGAAATTGCACAAATAACTCAAATACGCAAGCCTTTTACTGAAATGTTTAGTTGTTTTTTTTTAGTTTACCGGCAAAAATAGTACATATACTAATCTTTTACTTCAAAATGTTTCATGGAAATAGCTGATCTACAAGCTCACAATGCTTCGTGACATGTTGTGAGCTTGTAGATCTGCTATTTCTACTATGTTCAATGATGTGGAAATAATGATCGGAATATGACATTTCTATTTATTTCATCCAGCATTTCTAGCAATTATTCAAAATAATTGCGATGAGCTCAAATTGTGTTCATGACAATGATGTAATAATTGTGACAAGCACTGTTTGACTGACAGACTCAACTACAGACTTACTGGCTGACTTGACTGACTGACTCATTATCTCATGTCTATTCTTAGCCTTCCTCTTTCCTTGCATGCAAATTATTGTTGTGCGTGAGACTCTTGAGATGTCCATGGTTGGAATGTTTCATATTGGTGTTGATGAACAAGAGATTACTTCACACTGTAGTCCCGAAACATTCTTTCTGCTGATGCAGAGGTCGTTCCCATAGAAACCCTTAACGCCTGATTTATACTTTACGTTACGCGCCGGTGTCTTGCACTGAAAATAGTTGACCTACAAGCTCACAACGCATTGCAGCGTGGCACGTTGTGAGCTTGTACATCGGCTATATTCGGGGCCAGACACAATGCACAGCCTAGTATAAATCGGGCTTCACGTGTGTTTGTGACTATTTTGGAGGAGCAAAATCCAGGCTCGGCTCACTAGCCTGTAAGCGATACATCTGAGAATAGCCCGCCGCTACTATTCAGAGCACCTGGCACGGTGTGAGCTTGCGCTGAGCTCAGGAGGACCAGTTTAAGCCTTTGTGTGATGTTGGCACGGCAGCGGCCAATCACAGCTGAGGGCGACCCGTTGCTTGGGACCACCTGATTGGAACAGACAGGTAGTCATCCTGAACCCTGGAGCCCTGTCAGGAAACGTGCCTGCTTCACCTCGCCTTTTAATAGCACAGGCCTGCCTACACTACAGTGTGTTTGTGTCACCGGGAGTTTGAACACAGTCTCGCTTCTAAAATACCGCATTTTCTGCGTGCTATTATTAGAACAAAGGACCCCTTTCAAGACAGCTAGCTCCTACAAATGTTGCTATGTACTATATTGTGATTACCCAACCTCGCAGAGAGAGGCTCTGCAGCGTTGCTCCACCAAAGCCGGGGGCCAAGTTAAACCTCTTATAACCCGATCGGTCATTTATGAGAAGTGTGTCATCACCTCACAGAAACTGGAGCAACTTGGAATTTGCAGTAATGTTATTTTTTTTGTGGTACACCTAACCTCAATGCCTTACTCCTATATAAAGACGATGACATTGTTACTGAACCTGGCCACTGTTATTGTTTGTACAATGCTGGTATTTTATTTCTGCGTCCAATTTGTTTTGTCCTTTTGTCGGGTTTTTCTCTCTCAGGCACGCTGCAGTACATGGCCCCTGAGATTATAGACAAGGGCCCCCGGGGCTATGGCAAACCAGCAGACATCTGGTCTCTTGGCTGCACCATCATAGAGATGGCTACTGGGAAACCGCCTTTCTATGAGCTAGGAGAACCACAGGCAGCTATGTTCAAGGTCAGTGGACAAACGCCATCTACTGTATGCTAAAGCTGTATTTTATTAGGTCATGCTATTGTGATTGTAAAGCACTTTGGGTCAACTTCTGTTGTTTTTAAATGTGCTACATAAATAAAGGTGACTTGACTTGACTTGACTAAAGCAGTGATTCTCAACTTTTTTTTTCTTTTAAATGTGCTATATAAATAAAGGTGACTTGACTTGAATTGACTAAAGCAGTGATTCTCAACTTTTTTTTATTTCAAGGAGCTCCAATTCGATGTGCATTAGGCATTTGTGTTAGAATATATATATGTATATGTTATTTGCAAGAGGAGGGACTATAAAGATCTGTGCTATACAGGTTGTGGAGGGGGCAGAATCCTTTTCCATCCCCCCTTCCAACGGCCTAATGTTTACCGAAACATCACAGCACTAAGATACATTTCTCTGTAGCTTGCATGAAGCACTTAGGTTTGGCTGTGGGTCTGACATGCCAAGCTACCCAATTATTAATACACCCACACAGTTAGCTCCTTCACCCTCCATACAGTACACTACATTGTCCATACTTTTCCTTTTTCCCTGTCTGCTTAACCACACGAACCCTAGCGTCCCTATTCTGGGCATGTCATGATAGGCAAACAATCAGCCTAAATAGCTGCAATGCGTGTTGAGCTTGTAGATTGGCTATTTCCACCAATTTAGTGTAGAGGGAAAAAAGGAGGGGAACAAGTATATAGGGTTTAATATAGGCTGCCACATGTGTAATACGCAGTGCCCTTGGGTCTGTGCAGATCACACTGCATGCACCTGTAAGCACATGCTGTTGTTGTCCCCGCCTGCATGGATGTCATCTGTTTGAACACAAAACAGGCAGGCTTATGGACCACCACAAAGAGCTGTTGATCGTACACAGAGACATACATCATACAGACACACATGTATGCTTGGAAACCACCAAAAAGCGATACAGTATACACGCTCTGTTGTCTTTTCCCACAGTTACTATGTGCAGCACGTGTCTGTTTCCTTTGAAATTTTGACACACCCGTTTTTCCACACAGAAATGTAATACATTGTTGTCAGCCATATGCAGCCCATTAAAAAACGTTAAGAATTCTGAGGAGTGGTTTGTGGAGAGTTACAACGCTCATGTCAAAAAGCCCCCGGACTATGGAATTTTCCATACACTGAATCAAATGGCGTGTGATTTCAGATGCCTAGGCGGCTCCTGTTACCAAAAGGCCGTTCCCTATGGAAAACCACCCGCCCTGAAATTCTCAGCCGGCTTTTTGCTCCGGGTCCTTGACGCATGCATCAGGACCCAAATAGTATATTGGGAAATACAATATTCCTTTCATGTGGTGGCTGTTTATGGCGAGTGGCGACCCCCCCTGTCAGAATAGCTTGTGTCCTACTTTTAGGCAGTTGGTTGAGAAACATTGTCTTAGACTCAGAGCTAGGAGTCAGGTGAGGACAGTCACATGAGGTACTGCTGTTTCATACACCAGTGGTCCTCAACGTGAGGTCCGGGGACCCCGCGAGGGTCATTGAGGAGATTCCAGGCGGTCCCCAGTTAAATGGTTGGTGGCATAAGGCATATCGAGTCAACATATCAACTAATGCATAACTTGGGGTCCTTGAAATTAAAAAGGTTGAGAATCAATACTATACACCATAGAGATGCATTGAGATTTACCAAACGGATAAAACAAAATCCTCACCTAAAGTCTCCCCTGGACCATCCTCTCCCTGAGGCGTACAGCCTTATTACCACCGGTCTCAGCGCCGTTTGAGTTATGTACCGATAGGGACAGAATAGTAAATTACCCCCCCCCCCCCCCTCCCAGGCAATGCCAGCGCCGAGCACTATTTTCCACCACAGAGGACAGCCGGCCAGTGCAGTGCTGTCCTCCTGGAATGTGAAGCATGACTAGGGGCGAAGCAGTTTCGTGTGCGTCACAGAAGGTGGCGTAACACAGGAGTTACTGAGACCGGGGGTGATAATGCCGGTTGCTTCCCTGAGGAATGGCTGAAGGGAGGGTCATCTCATTCCTAACCTTAAGTCAACATTCCTCAGCAGCAATGGCAGGAATTCCTCTGTTCTTACAGTCAGACAAAAGGGGTCACACTTGGGGAGTTTGTACACTATCGGGGTATTCAAAGTAAATATCCCTTTTAGTTAATCACATCATTTGTGTGTGTGTGTGTGTGTGTGTGTGTGTGTGTGTGTGTGTGTGTGTGTGTGTGTGTGTGTGTGTGTGTGTGTGTGTGTGTGTGTGTGTGTGTGTGTGTGTGTGTGTGTGTGTGTGTGTGTGTGTGTGTGTGTGTGTCTGTGTGTAGCTAGGGAAGACGAGTCAAATCCCATTTGCTTCCCTTGTTTTCTGGTCCATATCCATGTCTTTAATCATGGCTGCTCAAGGTTCCTGACTCTGTGTGCCCGTGCTGCTTTGCTAGGTGGGCATGTTTAAGATCCACCCAGAGATCCCAGAGTCCATGTCTTTCGAGGCCAAGGCCTTCATCCTGCGATGCTTCGAACCTGACCCGGACAGACGCGCCACCGCCACGGACCTGCTCACAGACGAGTTCCTCACCGTCACCAGCCGCAAGAAGAAGGGCAAGAACAGCTTCACTGGTAAAGGATCATTTAGACTTTGTTGTGTAATGTCCCAGACTGAAAAATGGTGGAAATCTTGTATGTCCAAAACCGTTCCTGCTTTATAAAAAAAAAAAAAAAACAGTGAAAATAGATGATCACACTACTTTGGTGCAACACTCTTACTGAGTACTGACTGAGTAGGGCTTTAAGTAAAAAAATATATAAAATTGAAACATAAAAGCTTAATGATAATATACTTTGTCGTATGATGAATAGCAGCAGATCAACAAGTTCAGAACTCTTCTTTCTGAAAATGTCTGATAGTAATGACATGTCCAAAAACAATTACACCAGGTTGAGCAAGGTTAAAATCTCCTACAATACTGGAATGACGAATTAGACTTTATTACAAACATATTGTTTACATCAGGCTCTGTAGCAAAGTGTTGCTGTGCTGACTGAGATTTAACAGATATACTGTATGTGTGTGTTCTTTCCCCAGCACTGACACCTGGCTCAGGTGAGTTGGACTTGCAGAGTTTCTACCTCATAACTCACCACTAGAGGGAGCCCTCCATACACATGTCATCTCCAAGTAACAACAGTCTGCTGTGATGAGACAGTATCTAGGCTACAATATTTCTTTTTCTTTTTTTGTCTTGTATGCGGCCACCTGCCAAGCACGACTCTGCCCTTTCCAAGAACCTGAAATAGACACTGTACTGTACCCCATGACTTTCTGAATACTTGAATATGTTTTTCCCAGGCCTGTTTGACTCTTTATACAATGTATTTACACTTAAGACAACGACATTCTTTTAGTTTCTTTTAACTACAATCGTTTATTGTGGGGCAGCTGTTTATACTTCATCAAGATAGTTTTTCTTTTCATGTTTTTTTCATTTAGTTTTTTGCTTTGACAGTGTAGTCAGTATGTTGGTGCCACGGCTAACTAGTCTCACGAAGCCTGACTTTCAGAGATCTCCGCCTACTGATAAGTCTGGTGATGTTCTAATTCTGTGTGGGCTAGAGGTGGGTGGTACCAATTCAGAGATTTAAATAAAACCTCTGCATTGCAGAACCACTGCGAAGGACAGAGGGTGGTCCTTCCTAATCTGGCCGGAGTCATTCAGTCGGTGTGGTAAAGGCGGTAAAGGCGAGCCTAAAGAAATAAAAAATCAAACAGTGGGCGTAGCTTTGTCACGGTTGCTTTCGCCGGCCGGCCAAGCCCATACAATGAATTTAAATGTATCCAGACAATTGGGTCGGAGATATCTGATCGTCTAGCTACAGTATGTGACACTAGTATCTACATACCTTGTCAGGGTGGGGGGTCCCCAGTTCAAATATGATTCTTTTTGGGGGTCGCGGCCTGAAAAGGTTGAGAACCACTGATCTAACATGCCTCCTGCTGTGTGTGTGGTCTTGTAGAATACCTGCGCAGCATCTCTCTGCCGGTCCCTGTGGTGGTGGAGGACACCAGCAGCAGCAGTGAGTACGGCTCTGTCTCCCCCGACAATGAGCTCAACACCAACCCTTTCGTCTTCAAGCCCAGCACCAAGTGCTACAGCGAGAGAGACGTCAAGGGACCACGCTCGCTCTTCCTCAGGTATGTATGACCAAAGGGTTTTGTTTATATTTTGTATAATTGGATTGAGCACATTTTCCCACTTCTTGAATCAGAGGACTGCCAATTTATTTACATTTGAAATCTCTACCCAGCATTCCAGTGGAGAACTTCGAGGACCACAGTGCCCCTCCATCTCCTGATGAGAAGGACAATGGCTTCTTCATGCTGAGGAAGGACAGCGAGAGGAGAGCCACTCTGCACCACATTTTGACTGAGGACAGAGACAAAGTGGTGGCCAACCTTTTGGAGGCTCTCACGCAGGTGAGACTATTTCATATACTGTGCCCTACATCAGTGGTTCTCAAACCGGACCCCCATAACTCGGAGAGAGTACACATGGAACCAAACCAAACCATTTGTACACTCTCCGAGTTACACACCAGTAAGGGTCCATTTCGTTCCTAACTGTCAATCATATGGGGACCCCCTGGAAACCCCTCAAGGACCCCACATAGATAGATAGATGGATGGATGGATGGATAACACACTTCTGTATCATGGAATCTCAAACCTTCATGCATTATGTATAACATCTCTCATGTAATAATGACCTCTACCGCCTCCTTTCCTCCTCGTCTCCCTTTCAACCATCCATCAATCTCCTCCACCCTACTGTCCCTCTGTCTGTCTGTCCGGCCGTCTGTTCGTCCGTCCTGCCCCCAGGGCTCTGAGGAGACCAGACTGCGGCATCAGCACATCTCAACCCTGGTGGTGAGCCTGGCGGACTTTGTGCGTATGGCTGACAGGAAGATCATCGCCAGCACACTGTCTCAGCTCAAACTGGAGCTGGACTTCGACAGCACGGCCATCAGCCAGATCCAAGTGGTGCTGTTCAGCTTCCAGGACGCCGTGAGTTACTACCCACACACCACATTATACATCGAGAACCTGGACACAGGACAAGTTCATTTAACTCTGAGCCTGTACATGTAAATTGTTGTACATTATATTTTTATTTTATTGCTGTTGGCTTTTGCCTATTCCCTTATTCCCAAAATGATTCTACTATATTAAGATTATTTTTACTTTATTGGTTTTAAAATGATTGGTTGCAGTATGAATGTGCAAACCATTTCTTTATTTATACATAGAGATTGAATTGTAATAGTTATTTCCTTACGCAATTCCCTGTAAGGTACAATGTTTGTGAATTCCTGCAGGCCACTTAACCGCTGTTTGATGCTGCATGATTCATGGGCCCCGCATTGCAAAATTCTGAGTTGTAATTGAATTTGTATACTCTCAGAGTTCAATTACCAGTTACCACTCTTTTGCAGTGCAAGGACTTCCAAGAATTATTGAAGTCATACTGTATGCTATGATCTGTCAACCAGAACCACAGCAGGCTTCCCTGCGGCTTTTAGTACAAATAAAAGAGAAATCCATCAGGGGTAATTGCACATTGAGTAAACAGGTCATAAAGCTATGCACATGAAATGACACTGGAGCAAGTGGCTGTTGTTGTTTCCTGGGAGAGGTATTGCATAACCATCTTCAAAGGGCGGCAAACAATGCCTCCTGCTGGAATTACATGAGATGAAATCAAAGAGGAAGAGAATCAGCCGCTTTGAGCCTTGGGAATATGTGTAGTTCAGAGTGATGGTATCCCACATACATGTTGCATGAAAAAATGTAAATGACATCTGCTTCATGCATGGGATCATCTATCTCGCATTATTACATTGTTGGCTCACTTGGAGCAGCCATTAATTATGCCTATTTCATACTTGGTTGTGTATCGTGTCGCGCGCCAAAAATAGACAATCTACAAGTATAAATCAGGCTTGAGGTGCCTGGTTCAGGGTGTTTATTGAAACATTCAAATACAGTACATACATACATACATACATACAGTGTTATCCTTTTAGCCTTAGTGTCTGACTGTACCTCGTGCTGTTTGCATTTCTGACTAATAATGTATTCAATCAATCAATCACATTATTATTCTTCATCTCAACAGTGTGCATAACAATAAAATAAAATGAAAGATCGGTCAGATAGTTGTGAATGCAACATAAATATCAAACATATCAGTCTACAGTCTGAAGCAGAGATTAAACATACCCGCACCAGCCATAAAAATGATTGACCAGAGGGGGGAATATGAAGTATAGGCATGTATTCCTCCCCATCCCCCCTCAGCAAATGCAGCCCTGTGTGTGTATGC
The DNA here is from genome assembly GCF_963454915.1 of Gymnoscopelus microlampas. NCBI lineage: Eukaryota > Metazoa > Chordata > Actinopteri > Myctophiformes > Myctophidae > Gymnoscopelus > Gymnoscopelus microlampas. The sequence continues at coordinate 30,423,711 of NC_139953.1, forward strand.
AAAGTGTGAGTAATAGTAAACAGTATGTACAGTACCACACATACTGTACGTGTGCTCTCGTTCATAAGCCCTTCATCAACAGCGCTCTGTCTCTCCCTCTGTGTTTACTACGTGCACCCTCCCCCTCCCCCTCCCTCTCACATCTCCAGGTGAACAAAGTCCTGAGGAACCACAACATCAAGCCTCACTGGATGTTCGCCCTGGATAACATCATCCGTAAGGCCGTGCAGACGGCCATCACCATCCTGGTGCCAGGTACCTGTCCTAATGATTTACACACAGTCCACTGGGCTTGGGGTTCCCAAACCTTTCCATGCCAAGGACCCGCAAATAGCCATAGCCAAAATAGAAGATCTGCAAGCTTACAACATGATACATTGTCAGCTGTATTTTTAGCTAATGTTTGCCTATTTTTGCCAAATGTTCATCTATTAGAACTATGCCCAAAATAGGGACGCAAGGGTTCATGTGATTAAACAGCTTGGACTTACTGTACAAAAATATGGTTCAACCCAATAAGACCTCAGGCCGATTCTACAAATGCCTTCTAAATCAGTGGTTCTCAAACTTTTTTGTGCCAAAGACGGCCAAATTATATATATTTGGCTGTGCGGACCTCCATCTGAAAATGTTTCGTTCCAGGGACCCCCTAGAAGAGATTTGTGTTAAAATATTCCAAGTTATTCAGCATTTTTCAAACACTTTTTCTAAAATCTTTCAAAAATAGCAGTTGTTCAATCTCTGTGAGCTTGTATATCTGCTATTTTTGAGATCCACTATTCTAAATCCTAGTTTTCTGAAAAACGTATGTTAAAATCTAAAATGACACGGATGCTTTCCCGGTTTTAATGAGTTAATCATAGCATGATTTGTGCGCGTCCGTGTGCGTTCAGAACTGAGGCCCCATTTCAGCCTGGCCTCCGAGAGCGACCCGGCCGAGCAGGAGGACGTCGACGACGATGACGACAGTGGTGATCTGCGGGGGAACTCCGCCCACCAGAGCCGAGCCTTGCCCGCCGCCGTCCACGACGACACCGTGGTGACCTCCGGCGTGAGCACGCTCAGCTCCACTGTCTCGCACGAATCGCATGCGGCGCAGCGCTCCGTCAGTATGGAGCTGGGCCGAATGAAGCTGGAGACCAATAGGTGACCTTGCTTATTGTAATTAGCCAGTGGTATTTCATTTTCTACCTGCTCAGTGCTCACCATCTTGATTAGCAAGCATTAGCTCAACTTAACTTAACAACTGAACTTAATGGTGAAAGAATTCATTTGTAATGCACCAGGAATTACTGCAGTGATAAGGTCTAAGATGAATGAAGCATATCCTCTTTTTACCCGCTATCTCCTCAACCTTTTGTGTTCTTGTGTGTCCCATGTTTCCTTGGGTGTCCAGACTGCTGGAACAGTTGCTGGAGCGGGAGAGAGAATATCAGGCCATCTTACAGCAGGTCCTAGTGGAGAGAGAACAGGAGATTAAACTACTGAGGCTACGCTCGGAGCCCATAGGTCTGTCCTCTTATCTCACTTGATTTTGACAAAGAAATTGCCTCTATTTTTGAAAATAGGGCTTAAGTGGTTAACTCATTGACTGTCATTGAGAGACTATGATAGATTACGGGTAGGTTGTACCAGAGATCCTTCAAATTATGTTCTGGCAACTTCGCTCTTAAAGAAATGACAAGGAGACTTCCGGAAAAAACAAATGTGATTATTCACTAAGAAATTTCAATTAATTTAAAACAAATCAATGAATCAGCATAAAATCATTTTTGTTTTATAATCAACTTGTCTGATTAGCCACTTAAGCACTATTATACTTCATTGTACAGCAGTGGCACACAAAAATTACAAGCTCACACGTTTTTTGTCAAAAAGAAAAGTATATATATTTAAAATGTCCCCCCGCCCATTTTTTTTAAAATTAAATCAATTAGTTAGATTAACTGTCCATCAGCAAATCACACAGAACAAGTAGCTAAAAGCTTGATTTATTGTGCTGAAATCCACCCCACTTTGCTGTTGTTCTTTGCCAGGCCTCAGTTTTCCATGCAGTTAGCCTTCAATTGACTTATATTTCACAAAACAGTCCAAGGGCTGAGCTTCTGCATATTAGTGTTGGCGAACACTTTTCAAAAATGAAAATAAATGGCAAGCTTTCATGCAATACAAAACATATCAGTGGATTCTGTGTGCTTGTGTTCTGGCAGACACACCGACCTCATCCACCTCATCACTCCATCCAGCTGGTCAGAGGAGCCAAGCCGCAGAGACACAGGAGGACCCAGAACTGACCAGATGGCTGAGGCTCCATGGGGCCGACCAGGACTCTATAGACAGAGTAGGTTCCTTCTCTCGCCTTCTCTGGACAGTTTTAGCCATCATACTAGTCTTCCAATGATCTGTAACTCCATGGACCCCTGCCGCAGTGGCCTCTTAAAAGGAATTGTCAATACATACGACACAAAACGCATTTCTCCCATATCCTTGGTTGCCAGGGGGTACATTTCCTCCCACATTCTGGCAGCTGAAAAGAGAGTGATTTTTCCAGTCATAGTGGTTAATAAAGCATGCCAGGCTTCCTATGATGCCTCCATCTGCACGTGTGCTAAATGTTATTTGCTATGTCAACAAGCCCACACCCCAGTAATCCTCTGCCCTTTAACTCCCCAAAACAACAAAACCAACAAAACCAACAAATGATGGTAAAGACCCACAGAGTTCAGATGATGTTTATTCAGCAAGCTTACAATATTGGTTATTTTCTGTGAAGCTGGTTATCTCAGCAGGCGCGGAGGGAATAAGTGTGCATTGCAACATATATGCTAATGTAGCACACAAGCATGTACATTTCACAAAGAGAGAAGGTGGCCTTGGGTGCTGCGATTATAGGCCTGTTTGTAGTAGAGATGTGCTGGAGCAAACAGGATGTTTGTGCTGAACCCATAAGCTCCAGTGCTGCTTGCCAACAAACTTATTTTTTCTTGTTACTGTATGCATAATTAGTGTGGTTGTGTGATTAAGGAGAGCCATCATGATACAGTGATTTTCTTTCGCATACATAGTATAGTATACATACATACAGTAGGCTACATACATGCATACACATGCCTAATGAATGCAAACCGAATAACTTACTTATTCTTGAACAGTGTATAGCTTCTCTGAAGACCCTATTCAGGAATTGTGAAAGAATGTGTTGCAAACTGCAAGACACTACTTGTAACCCTGTGGATTGTAATGTCTGTTGGATCTCAAGCTTGAACGTCCTCTTTAGTCATGTCAAAATATGACTATAGCACCATCTACTGGCCACAATGAGTATTGTAACTTCTGAGTTCTCTTTCTTCCAATCCATATGTGTTTCTGTAGATGGTGATGGAGCAGTACACGTTGGATGACATCCTCCATTATGTGACCAGAGATGATCTGAAGACTTTAAGATTAAGGTATCCTTTTCTCATCAAAATAATAATCTGCCATCAAAATATTCAAAGCTGATTCATCTGCATCAGTAGCAAATTTGATTTAGTTTTCTGTGTTGTTTATTTTTGTTTAACAGATGAAAGAAATGCCCTACTGCACTAATATACTGGACATATAGCAGATAAGGCTACTATTGTGCAATAGTCTGTGCAAATTCAGCAAAATGTTGTGATGTTTAGATATTATTTACAGATATGCCTTTTTACATAATGCCGGGGTTGAGATTGTAGCATATTGTATAAAATGCATAACAATTCTCAGACTCTGCCAAAAACAGTTGAATTGTAAAATATCACCTGTGCATTGGTGTTAGTAGTAAAGTCTGTCTGTCCGTCTGTCTGTCTGTCTCTCAGGGGTGGGATCTTGTGTAAGGTCTGGAAGGCCATTGCAGACTACAGGCAGAAACCGACCTGAGGCCTTTAAGTGGAGCCAACCACTCAGCGCAAGCCGGGCCTTTATGCCGACAGCTCAGTATTTTCTCACCACCGCACTTTTTACCTCAGTATTTATTAGACCAAGACTATGGAAGTGGGGGGTAATGGACCAATGATTGTCAAGCCTACACGGTAAAATCCTGAGTGTTCGATATAACTCAGAGAGTGTACGAATGTAACTAAATGGACCCTTAACCACTTAAACCCTCTATGCTTAGCAAAACAGACCTGAGTTACAACTGTACTTGGACTTCACCGTCTACACCAAGTCTCTTCTTCGCCCAAAATTTCCGGCGAATGTTCCTCACGGAATAAGAATGGTGGGGTTATTAACTCTCTCACTGCCAAGGACGACTTATGACGAGACATCGTCATAACGCCCTGGCTGCCAAGGACGACTTATGACAACTGATGAAAAAAAAAGAAAAACAGAACCAGAGATAACGCGGTCCGAAGATGTATTGATTGCTCCATTCACTTCTTGGTTAACTTATTACTTAAAAATCCTGTATCTCGGCTCCTGTGTACTTTTTTTTTTTTTACTATGTATTTTTGGCCGGGACATGTTATTTTCAAAGGCGTATAAAAGCGAACGGGAGGTCGCGATGACATTTTTTTTTCTTTGCAGAAGCACAGTGAAACCCTATGTGATTAGCAACCATCAGGGGATCGATCATACTGGAGATAAATATTCTGTGACTACTTCAAAAGTCAAAAGACCGCTGGCAGTGGGTGCACACAGCCAGAAATAAGTCTGGCAGTGAAAGAGTTAAGGGTCCATTTGGTTACATGTATATACTCTTTGAGTTACAAATGGATAAATTAACAGGATTTTACTGTGTAAAGCTGACTCCGCACGCGTTGTGAAACCCCAAGTCCGATCTTATCAGTGTCTTGTTGTTCTGAAAAGGACAACTTGATTGAAATGAGGTCATGTTGAAAGCAAAAATATATTATATAAGTGCCACTAATATTGCCATGCGTAATGAGCGTGGCACAGCAACAAAATGAGTAGGCCTACCAGAGGAACATTCAAGCCTATTAGTGTCAATAACTGAGATGTTTTGCAGATTAATGGTTGTTGAAATGTCTCTTGTGATGCTTTATCATTATGTTTACAAAAGTGGAGACTGACCAATACAAGCCTGAGAGTCAAACTACTACAGTACGTTCCATGGATGTTTTTGAAAGATGTGTCCTTACAACGGCATTAACATTATTGTGTCAGCCGTTTCATAATCACTACTTTATTTAAATATGTTTTTTTTATTTTATTTCCATGGTTGTTCTATTCTAAAAGACATCACTGCATGCCGAACTATGTTATCTTGTTTTATTGTTTGTGTGTTTTTTTTTTCTTTTGGCTTTCCATGTTTCTTTTGTTTAGTTTTTTTGCATTGGTTTCTTCTTTTTTTTTTGTAATACTATGGACCTGATTATTTTTTATTATTTTTATCCATGACATGTATATAATTTGTGTTGTAATAAACAGTGACTGTTTTCAGTGATGTATTTTCCAAATAGAATATTAAACATCTCTATGTAATTTAATTGAATTGGCCATTGTTGGAAACTGTACGTAACCAAATTTGAAATAGGATTTGTATGGTATTGTATTTTTTAATGTCACAGTTCATAGCAGGCGACTTAGTAAACTTGGCTATAAGTCATCTTAGTCTTATACAGATTTTGTACATAATGGTCCTTCCAGTGCAAATAATGTGATTGGATGTAAATGTTTCATTGAAAAAAATGAACTGAAGATTAATTTCATATGAAACCAACTTGAGCTTTTTATTATTATTATTTAAGACAATTATGTAATAAAAAAGGTCAGTGTAGGTCAGTGTGTCTTTTTTGAGTCATATGTTGTCGATTGAATATATTTGTGCTTTATTGTGTAAAACAAACATTTTCATTTTTGAAACTGTGAAATAAATGTTTTAACAAGACAATTCTTGCATTTTTAAAGCTGCACAAAAAGCTTTTTTTTACTTTCAAAGTATCAATACTGCAATGTAGAAATACTCTGTTACAAGTAATAGTACGGAATTTAATGTCTACTTGAGTACAAGTACAAAAGCATTGGTATCAAAATGTACTTAAACTACCTAAAGTAGAAAGTACTCATGCACAATGTCCCATTTCACAAGTTTTCACATGTATAACGTGTAGAACACAAAAGCTTGAACATTGCAGATCTACAAGCTCACAATGCCTTGCATCACGACACACACGGCGGAAGTGGGTATGTAATGTATGTTTTGTAATAATAAACAAAATCTACAAAGTAACTAACTAAAGTCTTCAAAATAAGTACAATAATTGTTTGTTTTTATGTTTACATGTTGTAGTGTATCACAAAAGAAAAGTACAGTACTTGAGTAAATGTATTTACACCACTGGCATTTAGCCCTATTACATTAGTGAAATAAAATACCATAGTTAAGTATCTGACAGAAGAATATATAATGTAGTGCTGCATATATTACACACATGCATGTGGGGGGGTATCTACAGGTGTTTCTATTCGTGACGTCAGTGGTTTCTACTGAGCAGCTGGTCGTCCGCCCCGATGCTGCTGAGAGCTCCACACAGCGCCAATAGCCTGCCCTACTGTCTACAGCCCTACTACATCACCATGTCCATGATGGCGACACAGGACCTCGCACCCGCACAACGCAACGCTTAATCTCCATTTCAACATGATTTAGTTAGTAGTATGACATATTGACGTATGAAGAGCGTATTGCGGCTGCTGCATCGGAGAACAACAGGAGGAGGAGGAAGCGGTGTAAACATGGCTGTGTCTCAGCATCATCACCACCACCACGGACTGATCATATTGATGCTGATCGTGACGGTGAGCCTCGTCAACGCCCGGTCCTCGCAGATATCCGATCTGAAATCCAAAATCTCGGGCGTGGAGGAGCTTCTGGAGGAGTTCCGCAAGCAGCTCCAGCAGGACCAGGCGTACGCCAAGGACGGAGGAGCCGGTGTGCTGGACGTCTGCCTGGACGAGTTCAGCGCCGTGAGCGAGCGCATCATCCGGGCCCGGGCCTCCATCGAGCAGGGCGCCACCTTCCTGTCGGCCCCTGGCAGGGTGTACAGCTGGAAGGACTGTCTGCACGCCTGCTGCTCCGAGCCGCACTGCACCGTGGCGGTGGTCCAGGGGGTCCAGGGGAGCCAGAACCACCAGGCCACCGCCGGCCTCAGGCAGACGGACGACGGCCTCAGCTGCTATCTGTTCAACTGTACTTACAGGTAGGGCTGTCAGTCACGATTATGACATTTTACTTGACGATTAATTGTCATACAAATAAGTGCGATTAACGAGTTCATTGTGTGGCTTTTTAGGCTTTGTAAACAAAAGGTTGCACGGGGGAGAAGATTATCACAAGAACTTAAATACACAAAGAAATTATGGTTGCCTACCGATAATCAAATCGTATAATGTATTCTGGCCAAAATACGCCATATTTAATATTTTCGACTTAAAATGTATCACAACGCCTTGCATCGTGACACATTGTGAGCTTGTAGATCGGCTATTTCCACTATTTTTTTAAATGTTTCAAATGTATGAATCTTTCGCAACATGGAAATGATTATTATGACGATTATCTCAATTCATATTTGCGATTAGATCAGGGGTGGGCAAGATTTCTTTCCAGGGGGCCATACTGACTTCCATAAAGTGAGTGAGGGGCCACACATTGTACAATTGAATTGAAACTTGAAACACATAGTGCTGAATTATGTTAAAACTGCATGGATTTGCTAGACATACCAGACTACTTTACAATAAGGTACTTGCTTTCACAACAATAGTTTTCAGTTACAAAATGTTGTCTAGCTGTAAAATCTTTTACAGCTATACTGTATCACTCTGGTGTACTCTGGCCTTACAATAAAAAGATGACTTTCATAAAACAATCCACGTGATTGCCGTTTCAACTTTTAAATTAGCCTATAAATGTATACAGCATCTTACCGGATATGCACCACTCCACAGGTCACTGATCAAACACATTGCATGATGTTATAAATATGGACTCATGCAGACTGTTTCACTGTTACATTTTAAACATAATACATTTGAGTACATACGGATGGAGGAATGCAGTAGTTATTGTACTCAAATGGTAAATATGAATTACTATTAATTGGAGTCTAGTTAAATACATTTTTCTAAAAACCATTAACATACGGCAGCCTTTTAGAATGAACATTTTTGGTGGGGGTCATTTTGTTTTTCTTTGAGGACTTGGCAGGCCGGATTAAGATGGCCAAAGGGCTGGGTCCGGCCCCCGGGCCGTATGTTGTCCATGTGTGGATTAGATGATTATGTAATAATTGTGTGGCCTACTACTTTCAGGAACAAGAATGTCTGCTCGTTCGCTCCGCAGCCGGGCTTCAGCACCTACAGCCGGACCTCCAACTCAACGGGACACATCGTCCCCATCATCATGTCCCCCTCCTCCTCCTCCTCCTCCAGGAGCAACATGGTCCACTCTGCCCGGAGACCACCTGACAACACCCTGGGGGAAGAAGATGAGACCGTCATGGAAGGTCAGTGACCGGCAGCCTGGGGCAGACCTACCCCACCATGTAAATCACGTATTTCAACCCTAAGTAGGCCTACTGTAAGCTATCTAGTGCAGTGGTTCTCAAACCTTTTAATTTCAAGGACCCCCATGACTCTGAGAGTGTACAAATCATTGGTTTCATTTGTACACTCTCAGAGGTACAGACCTGTAAGGATCTATTTGGAACCCCCTCAAGAAGGAACCCAGATGGTCCCTGGACCCCACTTTGAGAACCACTGATCTAGTGGATTAGCCTATCTTGATGACTGTACCATTGAGCCCCAACACATTAAAAGAAGGCTACAGTTATAACTTAGCAATAACATATAAGTTATCCAAGATACTGCTGAATAATGAACTGAAAGATGACAAAAAAAAGAATGGGAAAAAGACATTCAACATGAATACACTTTGAATGAATGGTTTTCGCTACTCCAGGATACTCAAACAACTCTAACAACAAATACCAAACACAGGTTAATTCAATTAAATATAGGCCTATTGCGTATAATTCACTTTCAGACTATATCAATTTAGCCATGAGACATCACCCAAGTGTCTTAGATGCCAGCATAGAAAGGGAGATCTAATCCATGTGTTTTGGAATTGCCAGAAGCTAAATTACTATTGTGAATTCATATTTGACCAACTATCCAAAATTATTGGAAAACATTTGACTCCTGATACCCACATAGCTATCTTGATGTCGCAATGTTACATCACTGTTAACTAATTTGGAAATCTGAAACCCCTCCCCTGACTAAACAATGGTGGGCAGAGCTCCTATCTTAATGTACCCCGGAAAAAAGTATGTATCATGTGAAGGGAAAACCATTATATTTCCAAAAGATCTGGGGTTGGGCAATAGATATAGGAAGTGAATTGGTGGAATATCAGTACCTGTACTCTACTTTTTGTTCTGTTCTGTACGTGGTCATGTGTGTCTTTTTCTTTTTTTCAAATGAAAATAATAATAATAATAATAAAATAAAGATATATATAAAGAAATAACATAGAAGAAATTAATTTGACCAGCTGGTTAAGCGTAATAGATGGATCATGGACTGTGGATGATTCATGATTCCTCCTTCTGTGAAACTGCTGATGAAACTGAACATGTTGTTCTTTTTAAGCATCTCTGTCTGTCTGTCTGTCTGTCTGCCTGCCTGCCTGCCTGCCTGCCTGCCTGTCTGTCTGTCTGTCTGCCTGCCTGCCTGTCTGTCTGTCTGTCTGTCTGTCTGTCTGCCTGCCTGCCTGCCTGCCTGCCTGTCTGCCTGCCTGCCTGCCTGCCTGTCTGTCTGTCTGTCTGCCTGCCTGCCTGCCTGTCTGTCTGTCTGTCTGTCTGTCTGTCTGCCTGCCTGCCTGCCTGCCTGCCTGCCTGCCTGCCTGTCTGTCTGTCTGTCTGTCTGTCTGTCTGTCTGTCTGTCTGTCTGTCTGTCTGTCTGTCTGTCTGTCTCTCTCTCTCTCTCTCTCTCTCTCTCTCTCTCTCTCTTTCTCTCTTTCTCTCTCTCTCTCTCTCTCTCTCTCTCTCTCTCTCTCTCTCTCTCTCTCTCTCTCTCTCTCTCTCTCTCTCTCCCTGTGTATGCCGAAGTCATGCTCTTTCCTTCCTCACATTTTCTGAGATGATCTATCTATCATGATGACAAGGTTTCATTGTTATTCTGTAAATGTGATGTGTTGTGACTTGTCATGCTGGTAGGATCATTAGAATGGGTTAATGATCTGCCTCTCGGACACAATTAGATTAGTTCACTGAGAGGAGTGGCAGCTGTGGGCTTTTATCTGTTTGTTTTTTAAACCCAGCCACTATAAACTCTTTATCCTCAGGGAACAGCAAACTAGGAAGGAACACTGAATTGTTTCCTTTTAATGGACACCCAGGAGTCACCACAGCAGCAGAATCATTGCCACAGAAAATTACTTTTAAGTAAAGAATCCTGCCAAGGCAAATCTTTATCGAATGTCTAAGTGTGGAATCACCTGCGATGGAAAGAAAAATAGGAATAATGCAGAAATCAAAACCACAATTCACCATAACCTCCCCTCCACTACCACTTCTTATGGTGGAAAAGAGGATACAATTTATTATACTGTACATCAATTATATACATTGAGCACTCTGTGGCTGTAGGCGCCTTTGACATAATATGTGGCTGTTTGTCACAGATCTGGACGAGCCTCCTCGCAGTGACGCTGGGCAGGATGTGGTGATCCAGCTGCCAACGGACTGGGCCGTCCTGGACGGACGAGACAGCGTGGATGACCATGGGATCAGCCGCTACGAATGGGCTCTCCTCAAGGGAGACTCAGGCATCAGCATGAAGGTAATATATAGTATCATTATTATAGCAGCAGGGGTGGGGCAGTCTTTTCAGGTATGTGATCTCTGCCCACCAGTACGTCTTGTGACATCTAAATTCAATTTAGGGGCTTGATTTAAAAACAATAACAGCATTGCAGAACCAATGCAAAGACTTTAGGGGGGTTATTCATATTGGGACGTACAGTATCAGGATTGGTTTTCAAAGCAAGTGGGCATAGGCTTGTCAGCAGAGGATCTTTCTGTTGTTCGAGCCCCTACAATGAATTTAGATGTATTGGTTGGTGGAAATGTCGGATACGGCTGGTCATGTGAGTCTGAGTGATCTACCATTACCAGCCAAGCTGACAGTGAACATGTCCACTGCTTACCTACTAATCAGAATAATGCAAACACAGAATAATTCAATTAAAATAGTCTACTTAGACTGAGGCCCATCCTGATCTACAGGTAGATCAAAAAGACATGGGTGCTGCCAGGGAGCTGCCATACAGTACACTGTAAAATCCTGAGTGTTAATTTAACTCTGAGATGGTACAAATGTAACCATTTGGTTACATGAGTACTGTACTCTCGCAGAGTTACAAATGGATAAATGAACACTGAGGATTTTACTTTGTAGTATGTCTGGTGGACCCCCATGTTAGTTATAATAGCCCACACAAGTTGCAATAAGATCACACAGATCATATGATCTTGTGAGCCCTGGTTCGAATATGACTCTCATCTTGTCTTGCATGTCACCAGCACATCAGAGCAAATTGATTATTAGCCAATGGTATGAACTGTTTGCTATCATCCCATTAGTACAGCAGTCTCTGAGGTTTGAGGCATAATAAGGCATTTACTGCTGGCCTTGCTGGGCTTTTGTTCTGATGAAATGTGATGATTTATAGATGGAAAGATAGTATAATCACAAAGTCCACAGGGGCTCAGTGGTGAATGGGCTTGTATTTGTTTGCAGTGTTTAAGTCAACATGGTGGCATGAGACCAGAGAGCCTAAGGACGTGCTGCACACAGAGATAAGAAAGAGCTTGTCATAAGCCGCCCTGCCTCAAGAACAATAGCACTCAACTCACTCCCTGTGAAAGTTGTGACTTTGGGATTTTAACAGATTTGACAGTAAATAATTTTTTTAATGTATTTCTTTTTCATATTTGTTGTTTAGTTATCAGTTTTAACCACATAAACCCTATAGCATTCCTATTAAGGGGTGAACATACTGTGAAAATAGCCTATATCCAAGCTCACAACACATCACATTTTCTGCAAAGAGATTTGGTGTAGAGTGAAAAAAGCAGGGGGCCAAGTATAAAGTCCTGGGGATTCTGGTCAATGACATTTGTAGGGTTTAAATGGTTAACTATCACACAGGAAATCACAAATATAGCAGAGTTGACCTTCACCCACCTGTGTGGATTCCCACAGCCCATACTCCTCCAAAATGCTTTCCCTACTAGATAAAAGTTTCAGTGCAATCATTTTTAAACAAGAGTAAGTGCTAAAAGTAGACATGACCAAAAGTTACTTGATCAAAAAGTTACAAATCAAATGAAAAAGAAAAAATAATACAAAATGTATAATTGTTGTTCACTCCATGCTGAATTTCAACATACAATATAGTTTATATGAATGATGAATCATTATTATTATTATATTGTTATCCGCCTAATTCAGAATTTCTTTCATTGCGGGTGACTGGTGGTGCAGCCCATTACTTACTTACTGACTTACTTACTTACTTACTTTGGGCACTAGGCTGTGAACAAGGACCCCCCAGGGACCCTGGGCCAGTTTCTGCAGATGTTCCCATGTATAACCAGGCCTCTTCACATCTGCATCCAGGTCACGGTGCCAGGTCTTTCTTGGTCTGCCTCGTTTCCTTTTTACTTTTGGGAAGAAGAGGGCATATCTTGTGATATTAGATGCAGGCTTGCGAAGTGTGACCAATCCATTTCCGGCATCTTTGCAGGATTTCTTCCATTACAGGCTGCTTTCTGGTTCTTTGCCAGGGGGGTGGAGGGACAGTGGTTGTTTATATATCTGGCCAGTGTATTCAGAGGATTCTTCTGAAGCAGGTGTTGAGAAAGGCAGCCAATTAGTGCAATGAGTATGTGTTCCCTGTGAGTGGGATTGCAAATACGATATATATTGTCATACTTCACATGTCTCTTCCCTTTCTGTGTCCTCTGTTACCTTTCTCTCTACACTCTTATATCCAAATAAAAGCCTGAAGTCTCAGTGAGATTGATTTATTAGGCTGAATAACAACTGTAATTACAAACATTACTTTCACAATTTAGATAAATTAAAGATAAAGATAGATGTACTTTATTAATTATTTGTCTGATGACAGTATATTTTTCCATGACAAAATTGTACCCACGCCTTCACCCATATAACAGCCTGTGTGGGAGCATGGGATATGTAGTTTGTTTGTCTCAATAAATGCCAGTCTCTGGAAAGAGGGTTTTTGGTAACTTCCCTCTCATAAAAAATGCATCATAACAAATACACTTGGTCCTAACCATTGACAAAACCACTGGTTGAAATGCTAACGAGCTGTCAGTGTCTTGATCTTGAAATGTTCCCTTTCTTGTCGAAGGTGACCCATCCAGGGCTTCTGAAGATAAGCGATCTCCAGCAGGGCGTCTACACCTTCCAGATGACTGTCACCGACACCACGGGACAGAAGAGCTCAGACAACGTCTCCGTCACCGTGCTGGCCCCAGAAAACCAGCCTGAAGGTACTGAACCACAAACCTCCTATTCTGTTCATTCATTTTACTGGGGGAAAATTTAGTATGTGTCTAGATTTCACTGTAGAAAATCTGCATGAATGGGGGAAACATTTTTAAATGTCAATTAAATATCTTAGATCAGTGTTTTTATTTGAGTTTGTTTGCTGGAAAAAAATAAAAATAATGTATACACTGTGAAATGTCCCTGCAAGAAAAGCAAATAAACGCCTTTGTTAAAAAACATTTTCACCTGTTTCTTGGCTGTGTGTTTTCCACTTCCTGTCGGATTTCATTGGATATCATTAGTCATCTGACCGGTTTCATTGGATTTCATTGGATCAAAAGACAGGAAGTGGAACACAGTGAAAAGCCTAGGAAACAGGTGGATATATCTTAGATCACAAAAATAAACATTATTTGCATGGTAGATGCTATTTTCCATTACCCAGAGGTAATGGAGGTAGCCCACGTTGTAGATAAGCTATTTTCGCTGTTTGTCTCTATACTTAATGAACAAATACTTTGTTGACCGGTGTCGGCTCCGTACTCGGACCACTCTGTTTTTCTCCTCTCTACGCCAAATGTCTTTGCCGAAAATACGACAAACTCTAAAATTAGCTGCTTGCTGGCTACAACCCTGCCTCCACATGTACCGGTAGTCATTTTTCATGACCATGTGACTAACCTGAAGTGTTAAAATGCATAGTATCGTGTCGACAATGTATGGTTATTATCTAGTCGTTTGTTTTGTTCATGTTCTATCTTTCATAGTTCTATGTTCTTGTCTTCCCCAGCTGTATCTCAAGTCCTTGTCGTCATTGTTTGGTGTCGCATCATGTCAGTTTGTTTGTGATGTCTGTTCTGTTATTAAAACACCCAACCATGGTTTTTGAACACTGTCTGGCTGTCCTGCTTTTGAGTTCTCACCACTCCAGTATGTGACACAAACTGTTTGTATCATATCTTTGACAACCACTTAAGCCCTATTGCGCAAATAGCGCTCACAATGCGTTGCATCAGGACACATTGTGTGACTGCTGTCTCTTGTGTTGTACAGTGTGTACAGGCCAGTGCTCGCGCTACCAGTTCCTGTGTGACGATGGCTGCTGTATCGACATCACCTACGCCTGCGATGGGAAGCAGCAGTGTACAGACCGCTCTGATGAGGCCTTCTGCCAGCACTGTGCGTATGAGTCATCTCATATACACATTTCACCTGCACCTAATATTGCCTCTATAGATTATGATGAATTGCATGTCATTTAATCTTTCCACAACTATTTGATTTCTTGTCAAACCTATTGAAAACACTTTAAATGGGTTGCCTTTATTTACTAACGCAGACTTTTGTCACTTGTGGAAACTGGAAATTCATTCTAAAGCCTATTCTTAATCTAATTCTAAGTTAAAGCTTAGAGGTGATGAATGCGTATTTTTAGGAGGTGCAGTTCTAATCCAATTTGTTGTTAGCATTTAGCTATTGTTTCTTCTGTGCTTTATCCAGTAGATGGCAACAGGAAGTCTGTGACCCATGCTGCCAATCCCAGCAGGCCTTTGTCTGCCCAGACAGAGGAGGTTGAGGATGGCTCCAAGCAGCTACAGAAGGGGCCCAGGAAGACCGTGGAGAGCATTGTACCCCCGAATATTCCCTTTGTCCCTCAAGACAGGACCAGGGTCCCTCCCCCACCACCTGCCCACCCACAAAACCCCAGTCCACAGGAGGACACAGTCAGTCAAGGTACTGTTGTTTGTTGCATCGCTGAAACATTTGGGATGAAGCTATTGGGCAAGCTTCACGGCAGCATCACTGCATCTATTTGCAAAGCCCACTCCATCAGCACCCTGTTGTCATTAAAGACATCTGGTATTTTCATTGATGGGGGTGGGGGGGGAGTAAGGGAACGAAGAAATGAATACAATGAGGCTGGAGAGAATGAAATAAGGGAGGCATCATAACAAATATTCACCAGCACATGCTTACGCACACAAATAGACTCTTATTCTGTCCTACGGGGAAAACACATTATCTTATCACTTTAGCCCACCTCCCCTTGTTCCATTCATGCTCGAGAGGTAGAAAGAGATTGAGAGATGAGGGGGTACCATAACATGCACGCACACGTGCGCACGCACGCACGCACACACACACACACACACACACACACACACACACACACACACACACACACACACACACACACACACACACACACACACACAGAGACACAGACATTGAGCTATTGCACTTGACTTGGCAAGCTGCTCCCGTTCCACCATAGATAGAGGCATGTTTTGCCATGTTTGTATACAGTATCACACCACATGCACGTAGCCAATGCTACTACTGTCAGCTGTACTCACCTCCTCACCAAATCTGAGATTTATTTTGTCCCTGCTTTTTTGCCATTGCCCACTGTCAAATTTTGAAAACCACTACTTTTCACTATACGGTCCTCCTGTGACTGGGGTTCAACGGGTGCAGTTTTCTGATATTAGATGTTAGTCTTTTTTGTGTTTTAGCAGTAGGGCAGATGGAAGCCCTGCAGGCAGCCAGCGAGTCACAGCGCAGCACAGTGCAAGGCAAGGTGTGTGCCAGAGGCCCACTGTCCCAGCCCAGCACACAGAACTGCCATGGGAATGCAGCTCTATCCCCACATACCCCCTGAGCATGGAGACAAAGCGCCTCTGTCCCCCTGCCACCCGATCCCTGCATTAGGCTAAGACGGAATGCCACCCACACCACTGTCCCTCCATCCCCACCGTCACTCTACCACAGGGCTTACTCAGCCAAGGTGTGCTCCCATAAGTCTCCTTTTTCTCGCTTGGTGAATTCTAATGTCTCCGGCTCTCCAAAGGCATAGGAAGTCGAGATCCGTAACATAGGGTTGTGACATCATTTTGTACTTTCCCTTAACCCATTTAGACCGAGAACCCATTAACCCTATGCGTAACTATACTGTACCTTTCAATCAGTGTTGTGTTCTAGTTTTTTCTTGAAGGTATACTATGATTATTCCCTGCCTCCCACACGCACGGCATGCGCGCGCCTATAATTAATTAAATGTAAAAAAATTGCACGCGCGCTTTGCCCACAAAAAATATTTAATGTGAACATTATGCAATATGCTTTGTACTGATTTTTCTTACTGATGTCTGATCACCTGAGCTCAACCACTTCCAAGCTTAGATGCATTTTCAATGCAACAAACTCGGCCAGGCCCACTCAGGCTTTTGATGGTCAGGCTTATCATATATAATAGCAGTGTTAACAGCGAGCCTTCCTGTATCTATTACAGAATTAACTTTGAAGACACAAACTGTATTGACAAAACTGTGTTTTGCTGTGCTATGACGCGCAATTTGAATACTAATGAAGTACTCAATTCAGTGACATACGTTCAATGAAGTGAATGGCAGGTCGTTGAAATGTGTGAATTCCTTCGCCAGTAGCCATTAATTATCACCTCAAGAACAATAGCCACGCACATGATAAGCCATCACCTCAGAGTTAGACTAGTCAGATGGTCAGACCACACTTTTGCTGTTTGTATTGCTGCGCCCCCCAGCCCAGCCAGCAGCCACCCTGGGTGCAGCGTATCAGATGCGTATCAACGTATCAGATACGCTGTTTTGAACAGTTTTTGAAGGTATACGGTGGCGACGGAAAAAAATCTCAAGGTATACGCCGTACACAGCATCTGACGGTAGAACACACCACTGCTTTCAATCCGGGAATCCCCGTAGTTGTTGCTAGTTGTTCAGAAAACTTAGGTCAGGATTTAGAAGCCCTAAATGGGTTAACTAGATTGGGATGTTGGTGAGAGTTGGAAGGAATCACAGAAATGCAGTCTTACAAAAGAAAACTACAAAGTTTCAGTCACAGACAAATCTAGGAACACTGACATAAAACTTAATTTATGCTTAGTCGTACGACAGTGTATGAATCAGGCTTTGTAACAGAGAGGACCTCTGTTATTGATGTTTGGCACTTTATAGCAGTTTGCACAGTTGCATTTTGCACATGATTTTATTATTGAATGATTATCATGAGGGGCAAGTGCAATGTGAAATGTATGAGTGCATTAGAGAGGGTAATGCTATGTCATGATTGAAAACCTTAACATGTACCAAGTGGTTCTGTGGCCAGTGTAATTGGGCTGGACCAAGTCAGAATGGCAGAGGGGGGTTGTGATATACATTTGTGGTTGCTAAGGATATTGTGGTTGTGTAATGTTGTAGTAGTGTGAAGAATTTATATTTAATTGTTGTTCAAGTTTTAAGATAATTAATGTGGGTTATGTATTTATTGTATGGTTATTTATGTACTGTATATATTCTAGATGGAAAACACCCCTTGACATGGTGCAGTCCAAGCTCATTTGCTCAGCTGGCTATAAAGAGCTGCCGGTTGACATCGGTCGAGCTGTGAGTGGAGAGACAAATACCACCATGCCAAGGGTGCTTGGTACAGTTTATCCATATATGATGATAAATAAATACACCTTCGGGTTATACCTTACTCCAGGCCTCTGTACTGCTTCCAGCCACAAGTCGGCGCTCTCACAGGCTTTTAAACCACTTGAATCCTAGCATCCCTATTCCGGGGGGGACAGATCACTGAGAATAGCCAATCTACAAGTTCACAGCGCGTCACAACGTGACATGTGAGCTTGTAGATATGCTATTTTCGGCAAAGAGATTTGGTGTAGAGTGGAGAAAAAAAGAGCAGTCCAAGTACAGAGCCGACTCCGGTCAACCAAGTATTTGTTGACCAAGTATAGAGAGTTTAAGTGGTTAATGGTTCCATGGTACAGACGGTGTCATAGCCGTCTGTTCACTGTGGCTTTGACCCTTTCACTGCTGTCCAGTTGTAATGATGGTGGTTTGAATTGAAGCTTGGTTGCTGTGTCATTGTAGGTCAATGCAATGTGTATTGTGTATAATGTAAGTAGATTATATCTTCCCTGTCTAAAAGCCAGTGCTGTCTCCCTTCACTTTGTCCCCATAGACCCCTGTGCGGCACCCCCTGTGGTAGGGGCCTGTAAAGGGACGTTTCCACGCTGGTACTACGATCAGGACGCCGGAGAATGCAAACACTTCTTGTTTGGCGGTTGCCAGGGTAACCATAACAACTTCCTACAAGAAGCAGACTGTGTCAGTGAATGTGTTGAAAAGAGTAAGTATCTTCTTCATCTCCTCCTCCTCCCAACATAGTGTTTTTCCATCACAGTGACACCAGGCTTTAACAGGAGTGATGTTTCTGTTTAGGTCCTGCTTTAAACCCAGCAACCGTGGCCCCTACCACTACCAAACAGACTGACACAGGTAAATAACAGACCGACGCAGACGTGTAAATAGCAGACCAACACAGGTGTGTAGATAACAGACCGACGGGTAATTAACAGACTGACACAGGTAAATGGCAGGTGAATAACAGACAGACACAAGTAAATACCAGGTAAATAACAGACTGACACAAGCAATACAACTGCATAGACCGAAGCTACATAGCTTCAATGAAATGCTAGACTATAACCACGGTTTTGTTTGACTATCTTTATAGTGGCTGCACCTAAAGGAGCCATCTCACAGAGCCAATCTGAGAGCGACCTCCCAATCTCTGAGCCATATCCAGTAAAGGGGGGGCACCCTGGGCCCGAGTCAGGTGAGTTTGAATGTGAAAAATGTGAAGTGCTCCTACTTAATAATAATTAATAATTTACTGTTATTTATATTACAGTACCCAACATGTTTGGCACCAAACAGTTGCTGTTGCCATGGATTTGCCGTTGTTTTTTTGTTTTATGTTCTTGTCATCCTCGCCTGGTACCATGTTTTGTATATTAATTACCTGAACAGAATTCTGTTGTTGGAGAAAAAAATTAGAATTATTCTCTTATGACTATTTAATTGGAAGTTACATTATCATTGCTGCCTCACTTTTTTCATGCAGGCGCAATCCTCCCATTGGCCTTTGGCCTGATAATCACGTCTCTGCTACTGCTCATGATTGGCTGCCGTATGAGGCTTGTTCGTCACAAGATGAAGAAGACCCGCCCCCTCACTACGGAGGAATCTGATTACCTCATCAATGGCATGTACCTGTAGCCACTCAGGCTGCGGCGTTCAAAGACA
The DNA here is from genome assembly GCF_963454915.1 of Gymnoscopelus microlampas. Lineage (NCBI taxonomy): Eukaryota > Metazoa > Chordata > Actinopteri > Myctophiformes > Myctophidae > Gymnoscopelus > Gymnoscopelus microlampas. The sequence goes on from NC_139953.1 coordinate 30,443,417, forward strand.
CCTGGGAAGTGGGATGTTCCTGACCTTCAGACGGGAGCAAAACGGAGAAGGGACAGTGCGATCACCAGAGGCTGAAGCAGGGCATTAAAGAAATTGAACTGTGCATTTGTTGGAACTCCCAGTTCAGTCTCTGACAGCAGTGTCCTCTCCCCAGGTCATGAACATCTCCAATTCTCTGTTGTCATGAACGCACAGACAAAAGACCTTTACAGACTGTCAAAGAAGCTGTTGGCAGAGGCTGCCTCCAAACTCACTGATAAAGATTCAGATGTTTGTAAAATCCCCTTTTGTTACTGTTATAACACACAACTGATAATGTATTTATGATTAAAGGTAGACACAACTACACCACTGAAGGTCTTTTTTCCTTTTTTCCCCCCAATTTAGTCTTTATTCCAATTACTAATTTCTCCATGTATTGTATCCCCTTGTCACTGTTAACCCCTACAGTTACAGTAGTTCTAGGGGGAGCACACTAGCACAGACAACCACGTCTCCTCCAATACAGACACTAATAATGCACCAGAGAAGAATAGAAGAATAGCTTGACAAACTGTCGGAGTTGCTAGTGCAGTGACAGATATTGCCCATCCCACCTTGTTTCTTCTCACCCATGTTTGTAGGAGCGCGGCGGCGCCCGGCCAAATGGAGGATTTATTTCGAACCCCTAGTCTCCACAGTGGTGAGCAGGAACTTTAACCCATTTGACCACAACCCGGACGCCCCCCCAACCACTTCAGTTTAGTATTAACCATCAATATGATTGACTTTGTTTGGGATACACAATCATTAAATATTGCGGTCAACAAAGAATGCAGCCCTGCCTCTTTCAAATACCAATGTGTTACCCACGTCCCTCTTATGTTGGTTATTTTGATATCAATTACCTTCAATCTTGTTTTCACTTGTGGATGTTTCAATTAAAATCTAGTGCTGCACAGTAATGTATCTGCCACTGGGTGGCACTGTTGCTATATTTTTGCTGCAATGTTGTGCTAGGTCCAAGACACACTTGTCAACCAAATCACAAACTGAAATTATAACAGCTTGGTAATGTATCGTACTGCTTGTGATGCAGTCTCAAGATTGCTACACAAATTAACCAATTGCATAATTTTATTCAATCAGTTCAAAGCAGTTTTATGTCCCAGAATCGTAGCAAGCCATAACCAGGTCAAATCTCTGGGTGTAGAATAAACAAATAACTTACTCCAGCCTAATTCTTCACTGCTTATACAGTGCTTCTTTATCAAGCAAGCCTCTGTGACGTTATGAATTGCCTACATGTAGATGTATTCCTCAACCTGCAATGTCTTTTATGTTAAAGATATTAAAGTTTATTATTGATCAATATCATGCAGTTGGTGGTATGCTGCGTTAAATTATTGTCACTGACGTGCAGAAACCTTAAGTTCATATTTATACTTTGTATGAGTGGCACACGAAAGTAGCAAAAATAGCCGATCTACAAGCTCACAACGCATCGTGATATGACACGTGAGCTTGTAGATCAGCATTTTTTTTATTTTTGCTTATGACATGCCCAAACTAGGGACACCAGGTTGAAAGTCTTTGTCGGTCTATGGTCCTATAAATATTTAACCAATGAAAAGTATTAACAGCTTGTCTTATCTACATTGGAATACAGGTTATTTTTTTGGTTGCACTGGTGCGCCTAACTTTTTCATTAACAGTAGGTGCACTACTAGCATATCATTTAGTTGTGACCAATGAATTTTTTTCAGTCACTAGAAGCCCTGTTCCTGAAAAGCAACAACTATTATGGAGGTTTGCGTATGACAGCTATGTTGTGGACCTACATCTCATGTTAAACTTGCCTTTGCAATTCACAATTATATGTTTTTTTAATAACACAAAGGCAGGGTAAAACATAAGCATCTCTTTATTTTTTTCATATGCCATTCCAGAAAGTGTGAAAGCCAAAAGATAATCCATGGACTTGCCCAGCATAAAATGTACTACTTTTAGATTCCATGTATGATTTCTTTTTCAAAGAAAACATCAGACATTCATTCGCTTTATATGGTTGTGTTTATTTTTGGCAAAGCAGGGATTTAGTTCTGTCACCAGATAAGCCAGCAGATGTTAAAGCGCAGTAACATCCTCAGTGTTAATTCATCCATTTGTACCTCTGAGTATACAAATGTAACCAAATGGACCCTTGCGGGTCGATTAGGTTACATTTGTATACTGGCATAGTTTAATTAATTCATTGATTTATTAGATTTTACTGTGTGGGAAACCAGGAGCAGCAAAGCATCATTGCCAGGCAGAAAGAACAGCCATGTACTGTATGTGAAATTAGTGCTCCACTCTGCTTGGGAGTGTGCTGAGATGCACACTCAAATGCATTGCTTAGTCTAAGTGTAAAATGGCCTAGAATACTGTAGATGCTGCAGTGTCCAACAAGAGTGTCACATCAAATGAAAACCACAAAAAAGAAAATCCAGCAATCAAAATGAATACATAGCCAAATATACAGGCCTGTAAAAACAAAACTTAACAGCGCCCCTCTCCACTTTTCTTTGCTCAAACTCAAGCAGTCTCTTTTAATCCCTGCCACCCCATGGGGCTGCTTCACCAGCGTGATGCTCTAATCCATGTTAGAGCTTTAAAGAAAGACAAAGACATGTGGTTTATGCTTTTGAGAGAATTCTGAAGGTATGCCGGAAAAACCCAGTCTGTTCTCCTCCGGGTTCGAACTGAATACGTGGAATATGTCGTCCTCCTCAGAGTTCGTCCCTGTGAAATACAGAAGTTGAGTGTTACAAGATGCAGAAAAACAACAACCTGTCAATCCTGTCAGTCCTGTCATGCACGCAGACAATCAAGAGTTAGAAAACGCTCCCATGCATACTTCTTACATGGATTATCACTTCAAAACATAACTATACAAGTAAGTTCGAGAATAAATACAAATCATATTGTAAATCAACAGTATTAACCACTTATGCCACATTTCATACTTCGCCTATTTTCGAAGAATTTCAAAGTTTTCTAACATTTAGAAAAATAATTGACATGCCTAAAATAGGGATGCCGGGTTAAAATGGTTAATAACCATAGGCAAAACATTCTGTCAACCTCCTCGGGGTGTCACAACAGAAAAGAAGTGCATGCACTTGTTCCAGAGGGCATCCAGACCAAAGTATAACAGCCAAATGGAAACCACTACATACTGTAACATAATGCCATCACACTGCAACCAAATTTAGTCCATACTTTTAACTTGTTACAAATCTAACGCATATTCACTTGCTTTAGTCGAGCAGTTAAAAAAAGGGCAATAGAAAAAAAACGTGCAGCCAGTTGGCATGGTATGGGAGAAGCAAAAAAATGTCAACAAGCAGCAAACGCAGGCCCTTGTGATCCATTCGTCTGCTCCAAGCCACACCATTTCACCTTTGCCGCCGCAAGAAGGAAAGGGGAGAGGAGAGGGAGAAGGAAGTCACTTCCACCTGGACCACTGCTTGTCTTTGTCTGTTAAAGGCACATAAATCACCCCCATCAAGGGTTTCATTGTGGTGCTGCCGTCCTCCTGCTTGTCGTACTGCTCCAGCATCTGGTTGCCCCCTGCCGGGCCCACGGGCAGGATCAGCCGGCCGCCTGGCTTCAGCTGGTCCAGGAGCTGCCAGAAGGAATGAGGAGAATTTACACACAGAATGTACACCAAACAAGGGCACACCTACTGCGGAACAGGTTAAAGGCGACAATTCACAGAACCACAAACTTGTTTATGGTTGATTCGCTCCAACTGGAATGCAAGCGTGGTTACCCTTCAACTCATGATTGCATAATATGATCTCCTATAATAATAGGTTTACAATCTGTAGGATAACCATATCTCGAACAATACAAATAGAATTTGCTGTACACCTAATGCTCCCCAAAGGGTGCACCCTCCTGATTTTAGTGACCTCATGGCCATTCCTCTAGCGCCGTGCTTAGGCCAAATTGTCATCTTGTTTTCTGTTTTAAAGCATTTGCTTTCACTTTAAATATTTTGTTGTTCAAAATATGCATTAATCCCTCAGTGGGTATACAATATAACCCCCCATCCCAAATTCTGGCACTAATAATAATAATAATACACATTTTGAGAAGAGAAGAGACTCACCGCTTGGGGCACAGTGGGTGCCGCTGCACCTACATGGATGGCATCGAAAGGTGCCTCTTCTGGGTTTCCCAATCGCCCGTCTCCCACTGGAACACAGAACACATGACAGCTGTCACACACATAGGGGCCGTTCTGTGTTTATGCCATGGAAACACCAACCCCTAAAGCCTATGCTCAGCTTATATTAGCAGGGCCGGCCAGAAATTGCTACTGCAAATTAATTGTGTGCCATCCCAGCTCCTCTGACCTCAGAAATTGATGCCACCCAGATAAAAGGTCAGACAAAAACAAGCTACCACAAAAAATAAATACACATTGAGTGGTTCTGTTCTATCTCAACATTCTATAAAACCTGGCAGCCTTTTCTATCGCACGTTGACAATCTTACACTTCAGCCCCCGACGGAACCCGAATGAGTCTGTAACCTGTGGCAGGTTACAGACCATATGGGAGTAGTCATTCGTTGCGTAATAACCTCTTGGTTTATACCTGCTTATCACCTCACTGACAAGCAAGACCATGCCTATCTTAACTCAATGTGCCATTCATAGACTGTGTTTTATTTGTTTGCTTTTGTTTTGGCTGCTATTTTACTCTGTCTATACCTTATTGAATGTATCTTTTTTTCTCACTCTTTATAATTATTTATCCTGTTACCCACTAATTTTCTTGACTATTTTGAGATACCTTGTTTATTTGCTTCAGTACATGCCTATATGACCTGTATGTAAAAAATCCCCAAAACTCAATAAACAGAACGTAAAATAAAATAAAAAAGTTCATCTCCCCACAGGAGGAAGGGCTTCAAGGTCTAGCGAACATTACAATGTACTTCGTTTGGCAGGCAGCTCTAATAGCCTGCATTCACGACACCCAGCACGTTGTGTTTCATGGCTTTGACCTTACCTATTAGCGTGATTCGGCCCGATGCTATCAAGTCTGGTTCGTCTTTGTTCACATTGGTTACAGAGTCGTCTACCAGCTCTTTGATGTGATCTATACCTATCACCTTCCCTTTGGGGCCTACCTGTGAATTACAAGAGAAGAGATGGCACTCAGTACTTCTCGCTCAGTAAAACTTCTTTTGATTTTTGGGGCGATTGGTTGAACAAAAATGATATCATCATCTGAATCAATCAATTTACTTGGAATTGCCTCTGAAGAAAAGCTGTGTTTGTTTACCCGTCATGTGTGGCTCACCATTCGTGCAAAGCACACAGAGAGGATTCCACTGCCGGAGCCCACGTCCAGAGCCTTCGCTCCCTCGTACAGCTGGTCGTGCAGAAGCTCCAGGGCGTAAGCATGCTAAGGGGGCAGACCAACAAGAGGACTGCATGACCACCCATTGCTCACCTTTCAAAACACGGACTAGCAACCTCTACCATACGTGCTTGTGACCCATCCGCAGCGCTTTTCTTTATATTAGCAGTATGAAGCTAACAGTTCTAACCATTTTACAAGCTGTTAACAATAGTTGTAAGAACTAAATACTGTTGACTTAAGCAAACATTATGAATGTTGTTTACCGACGGAAAAATACTTTACTGCACAACACATGGTTTGGTTTAGAATCTAGGAGCAGGTGATGTTTCATTCCTCTCCTCATGTGTATATAGAAAATGCTTCACAGTTACTGATGATCACTGGGATTAATAAGGTGTAGGAATCCACGTTTGCTTTGGAGTCATACCATGTGTGGAGCGCTGATGGTTGCTTGATAGCCTTTTGGTTAAAAGAGAGAGGCATAGATTAGGATTGTACATCTAGGGCATAATATTTGCACAGGAAAATGTGTGTGCATATCATATGGTGAGATGATCCCATACCTATTGACTGCGGGGAGTCCATATATGGATTACACCTGGAGAAGTGTCCTCGGTCAGTGGCCAGCATGACTTCGTAGACCTTGTCTGACTTAATGATCCCATTTTCTGAGGGGGCGAAAGAGAGTGTATTTTTGTTACAGTTGGTTCGTCAAGACAAAATAGAGCATAGAGTACTTTTAGATTGGCTATTTCTACTAATGTTTTTATATTCCACTATTAATGTTTTTTTATAAGTAATCAAAGTATAAAATGATTAAATATGTAAGTTATTTGTCATATCCGCCCTGTGCAACTTTAGTTTACGAAGCCTAAAAGCCAAACCGAAATGTAATTTCTATTCATAATGTTAAACAACATAAATCGTTAATCGCAATTATTTGAGTGACAATTAATCGTCAAGTAAAATGTCATAATCATGACAGCCCTAAACACATGGCATGAATAGAAGACACAAAGACATCTCTCTCTCTCTCACACACACACAGAATCATCAGTGTCTCTTCAGACAAGTACTCCACAAGAGGCTCCACTGGCAGTTGGTGCCAATAGCAGAAAGTGCCAAGGACAGCCGGTGCTGCTCTCATTACCGAATCCTCTCACCCTAAGTCATGTGCTGCTTAATGGTCATCAACAGGATCAATTGCAGATGGACACCTACAAGCAATTTCTAGAATCAGTGAAATATATTTTCTGGAGCTCCACAATTATTCAAAAATAAAATGCATAAAAATATCAATTGATTATATGTATCACTAATCACCTCAACCTAAATTTGCAGGCTTTTCGTGTAAGCACAAATCTGCATGATTTTGTTCAGCCTACCAACCCAATTCCCTTTGAACAGAACCCTTCAAATAATTTGTGTGTAAGTGCAATTCATAGTAGATTGGGTGGTTAAGTGGGGGTATTCCCTTCAATCCATTTCAGGTCCTGAGCCATGGTTTGGAAAACCACTGGCCTCAATAGCTCGCAAGGAGAATGACTGGTTAGGAAAGAAGTTCCACTCGAAAAACGATGTGTCTGAGACCTCAACAACAGAATGTCCTGAACAAGGACTGAAACTGATGCAGCACAGAGTGCTGGTCAGAAGAATTAGCATGCGTCCGGAGTGTGACCTGCTTAAATGCAGCTTATCCTAACTTAGGGTCTGCCCTGTTAAAGAGTGGAAATGGGTCAAGCAGGAAGCTCAAGCACTGTCCTCCTTTAGAAGTAATTGCAGTGCATTGCAGATCACCACAAGGTTGTTTTTTATGTATAGTCATGCCATGTGATATTATGATCATGTGAGTATTCAAGTATTAAATTATTAAACAATAGCACAAAAGCAGAGATGCCAAAATTGGAGAAAATAAAAGAACAAAAAGACAGCAGATGTAGTATGACACTCAAATGCTCCGTCATGCACAACAAGGTGGAGCTTTTAATATAAAAGATGTACAGCTTAGAATACGATATCAGATGTGTGTAGCCTTATAAACACAATGCTTTCTACCAAGGCAGAAAGCTGCAGTGAAGCGCATGCAAGCAGTCTGGCTACTTTTGCATTCTCTTGCAAGTGAGTTAACCAGAGCACAGCCCACAACCCAAAGGATGTTGGCACCATGCTCAGAGCTACCTTACGTCTGTTGAAATGCTTCTATGCTGGACTGAACAGAATATAAATAGATTGTTTCCTGCAAGGTAGTTGCTGTTTAATGTGTCACAAACTAGTCACAAAATAGCACCCTTGTGAGACTCAATAGCTGTGATTCTGCACAAATGTAACATGATATGGAGAAATATTTCAGCTATTAGTTCAGGTCATTGCGTTTTTATATATTATGCTCCTAGTTATACTACTGTACGGTATGCATGCTGGCTACTTGTAATTTAGATTAGACATACTGTTTGCATGACCTCAATGGTAAGAATGTTATTTAGATTTAGATGTTTATCTGGTATTCTACTGTAGTTACTTTGAAACACTAAATTCAAACGATCTTCTTTGCAGTCTACATGACTATTTACCCTGTCATTTAGGGATCAAGCTATTTACTCTTTACTTGGTTTTGCAATGTAACTTCAATGTAAATTGTCAAAGAGAGATTCAGGCTGTACATAAACTGCTCCACCAAGAGAGCATAGGCCAGGTGCTGTTGGTTTGCTGCTGAGTTAGTGTATTTGCTTGTAACCAGAAAACAAGCCCATTTTCATACATCATGTCCAGTCAGTGTTGTTTAGTCTCTATTGCACCTGACTGTGATAATCAGGAGGTCAGCCACCGTTACAAGCGCCTGGAACACAGCTATAAGTCACTGCCGTGCAAATATCTGATCGCACGTTGAATGCAACGACATGTTCACTTCATCCAACACTGTGACTTACTGCGGAGGTTGCTGACGAGCTCTGCGTGGGTGGCTCCCCCAGATTTCCACGCCCTTGCTAAACACACTTTGCGGAGCACTCTTAATAGCTGTGTTTCTGCACAAATTTAACATGTTATAGAGAAATGTTTTAGCTATTAGTTCTGGTCATTGCTTGCTTGATATATTATAGCTCACCAACAAAGAGCTTTTCAGAGGCAGACCATATGCTGTACATTCACACACTGCTCCACCAAGACACAGACAGAATAGGCCAGGTGCTGATCGTTTACTGGCGAGTTAGCGGATTTGCTACAAGAAAACAAGTCCCATGGCATGTGTCGTGTCCAGTCAAGTGTTTAGTCTGTATTGCACCTGGCAGTGACCATCAAGAGATCAGCCTAGCCAACATGCAATCAGGGAATCAGCATAATAAGCCTCATCAAAACAGGAACCGATGAGCTACCCTATTCCCACGAGCCAGAATGTCTTTACCCATGAATGAAAACATTATCATTAATAATATATGGAGATCAACACCACCATCAATGGTTGTGTAAGGTGGCTGCAATTCGGAAATGGCCCCTGTAAAAAGCCCAAGCCTATCCCCAGATATTTTTTTTGCAAAATGTGAATAAAGTATTCATTCAAGAAATCAATCAAGTGTGGGCAGGGCAGCTAGCAGCGTGGCTAACGACGGATCCAGGAAGGGTTGCGAGGAAGGGTTGCGACTTGCAAATGACGCACATACAGTATAGACAAGCTGATGCTGTGTGTAATGTTATGGACTTTGATGTCAGGAACATTTCATTATCTCGGCTATTAATTCCCCAATTTGCTGCGACGTCTCGCGTGAATGCATCCGATTCTGGACGCCTATAAACGAGCTTTAGAAAACGGGTGTGGTGGAAGCGAAAGCAACGGCTAGGTCAGCAACACATACCAGGCTGACACTGTATTGCTAGCAACCTGCTAGCCTTGCCATGGATCACACGACGGCCGTCTGTCACGACCGTCATGGATGAACCTCAACCTGGTGTTTGCACTTTCTCCATTTGCCCGTACATCTACAAAAACGTTCAGATTTCAAATATAAAGTGCTTACCCCATGGTGGATGTTACAATTATGTAGGGCCCTCAGAAGTACCCGTATCTTCCGTATTGTTCAATAAAAAGCATTTTAATCCGATCGGTGGCCATTTTCTCATAGAGTTATAATGTATCAGAGTGCAATACACCTCAAAACCAATAGGTTCACGTAGTTGAAAACATATGGCGAAAATACGGAGAAAATGGCCACCAATCGGATTAAAATGCTTTTTAATTCAACAATACGGAAGATACGGGTACTTCTGAGGGCCCGTACATAATTGTAATATCCGTGGCCATGTGGTAAGCACTTTATATTTGACATCTGAACGTTTATGTAGATGGACTGGCCTAAAAGGGAGAACGTGCAAACCCCATGTTTAAGTTCATCCATGACTTGTCGTATCAGGGCTACCTGCTAGCCTAGCATTAGCCTCTGCTGCACCACCACCGAGCTGTTCTGCGCTGCAAGAACACCGTCCTGCGAATTATAATCTGACCTCGCGTTGAATGCGGCGACGCGTTTCACTTCATATTGCGACAGTATTTGTTGCGACTTACTGCGGAGGTTGTTGACGAGCTCTGCGTGGCTGGATCCTCCAGATTTCCACGCCATGGTTGAAAACACTCTGCTTAGCCAGTAAAGAGCAGCTGTCAATGCCGCGCCTGCGCCAACTGTTTTCGCTACGAACGTGAGCACCTCCACAACAGACGGAGCGGAGCTTGAGGGGGCGTAGCTGAGAGCAGACATCCACCCCTTCAGCACAACCAAGGGCGTATCGTCATAGAGGCCAATGGGGCCATGGCCCGGTCTGGAAAACTCTGCTCCCCCACTGCCCCCAGGGGGAAAAAAACAAAAAATCTACATAACAACATTAGCACGCCTTTGTTTTCAAATCGGGCTTATTTGCATTCGGCCGGATAGTTAATGGGTGGCCATTAAAAAACGGTTTCCCCGTCAAACCGGTTCTCTTGCCAGGTAAACAGTTGTTTTATTAGTTTTATTGTGTTTTATTCACGTCTCTCAGAGAGACTTAATGCAAGAGAGAGACTCTCTCTCTTGCATTAACGCTGATGGTAATTCTCAATAGACTGTCACTTATCAGCCGTCGTTGCGCGAGCCCCCCCCCGCGAGGGGGCGGGGGCGGGCGGTTTAAGAATCTGGCCCGGTCCACGTTAGAACCCACCATACGCTAGTGAGCACAACATAATAATAAAACACATGATGATGGTCCAAGGGGTCACTTCTTAGTGCATTGTTTCCTCATCAATGAATGTCGGTGTATATCATTCATAATCAGCCATAAAGGTTTACCTTGCCACAGTGTCAGTAAGTGGATAACCAGATTTGCTGGTGTTTCGGTCAAATCGGCGATCTATAGAATTCTCTGACTCCAGAGGTCGCTGCTGAGTAGGAGGTTCTCATAGAGCTGGAGACTAGTCCTGTACCTGGCCTGCTGTAGACCTGTTCGCAATTTGGTGTTGGGGGAATTTCTCATAGATATGGAATTTCTGCCTTGAACTGAGTCGTGCACATGAAAAATCACAGAGGTGCTTGTCCACCATAATGCCACGAATTGATTGATTGATTGATGTACTTTATTTAGTAAGACATGAGAACAGTACATGGCAGTACATAACAGTACATGGAAGTACAAATTCGCAATACAAGGTCTACTAAACTGGATAGCTCAGTTAAGCACGTAGCTTGTTTAATGGCTGGCGTAATGGCCAAATCAAATGAAAATACAACTTTTTAGTTTTTGAGTGTATACACATTTAATGCCACCTCCATTTCGACTAATTGTGATGTGTGGAATTCATTTACGATATTGTTATGACCATTTTGGGTGATTTTGACCTAGCAAGCCGAGTCGAGCCGAGCCTCTGGTCACATAATTCGATAGGTTACTGATGTCTGTATATCACCGCCCTTGGAGAGTTGCCGCTAGGGGGCGTACGAGATCCGATTCCCGTTGTCGAAAGAGAGCAGGTTGTTATTGTAGACTTCTGACCTCTCTGGGCCACCGTACGGCGGGTTTCATTCGAGGAAATGCTCGTGGGATGCTAAGCTAGTTAACAGCTTAAAACCCAAACAAACACTCTTGTATTAAAAGTAAGCATCTGTGCGTCGGTCTCCATGGAGGGTACGTTTGCAAAATACGTGTCGCAAAAAATCAGCAAAACGAGATGGAGTCCAGTATCAGCGTCTTCCTTACAACAACCAGACATCTTTGCCACAGGGTCGTGGGACAACGAGGTGGGCATTTTATCTGCACATTGCACAGTCTTCAAGAGTTACAAATGGATAGACTACACTGAGGATTTACTTTGTGTCAGTGGTTATCCTTATATCAACTAGTAACTAAGCTTTCAAATAATTGTAGTGGAGTAAAAGTACAATATTTGTCTCTGAGATGTGGAGTAGAAGTAAAACTATAGAAAATTGGCAATACTCCAGTAAAGTAAAAGTGTCTAAAAATTGTACTTAAGTACAGTACTTGAGTACGTGTACTTAGTTACCTTCCATCACTGCTTTATCTAGTTAACAGTAGAATAACAAGTAACATAGCTTTGGATTAAGACGTCTGATGTCAGAATCGATAAGAGAAATCTATAACAGTCTTGTTCCAAGGCTATGAATAACACTACTACTACTGATCCAATCTTGTTGATTCTCTTGCAGCACAACAAGATTTCAATATGGTCCATAGGAGATCATGACATGGAAGATGAATTTGAAGGAGACCCTCAGCTACTATGCGAATACAAGCATGATGGAGATGTTCTTGATCTTCAAGTAAGATGGGTGAAATAGCTAGATCACTTTGTTTCTTGATCTATGTTTTAGGTCACTGTCTTGATAAGCATAAGCATTCTTCTGCTGTGTCCCTACATCATGGCAATGGCACCTGTCAAAGAAACAAGAGTCTATTTTGGTATAAATTACAGTGACAGTGCTGGAAATTATATGGAGATTGAGAAACATAGACTTTAGACAACTCGGGAATGAAAAGGGATTTATTTGGCACGTACTCATACAGGTACAAGTAGTGAACTGTTGGTGGGACATGTGCTGCAGAGACTGCTAAAACAACAATACAATATAACAAAAAAGAATTACAGTTTTACAGCATACACTGACACACAAGGGCAGAGAGGCTAAATAAATATGGACCGGGCTTTTATTACTACATGTACTGTATGTGTATTTATTTGCCTGAATTCATGGTCTGTATTTCTTAATAGTTTTTGGACCAACACAGAATTGTCACAGCATCATCGACTGGGGCAGTGACCATCTTCCGGCATCATCACGACGTCCAGGTACTTAAACGTTGTCGCACGATGGTGTTGTGTGGTGAAAATAGCCAATCTACAAGCTTGTAGATATGCTATTTTTCATTATTTTTGCACATCATTGTGCAATTAAGTATACAATAATGCTTAAGTAGTTAATCCATTTTTTGATATAAAATGAAAAGAATATACTTGATAGTGGCAGCCCTATTTACAACACTCCACCGCTGTACCTGTTATTTATTTGTTTTCTTAGGCCCTGTTTGAGGCCCTGTTTAAACTTCATCTTGGTGTCTTTTTTTTTAGACAATATCCGTTTCTCACTGTTGGACGAGAGCACATAGTTATCCTTGCGACAATGCACCATGTACTGGAGTGGTGTGCAGCAGTCCTGAGATTGTTTCAGTTGGGGAAGATGGCAGGATAATTGTATACAGAGCTGACCAGGAAGCAGTGACTCGCATCATAGGTGAGAGAGATTGACCAGCTTTAGATGGCTCATCGAGGCATGTTGTTTAACCACTTAAACCCGGCTATATACCTTGTTGACCGAGGGTCCCCTAAGGCTCTATCCGTGGCCCTACCCTTTACAGCAATCTCTTGGCCGAAAATAGCCAATCTACAAGCTCACAGTGTCTGGTTGCAACGCGTTGTGAACTTGTCCATTGGATAATTTGGCCAAATTATCATTATCATAATTTGGCCCAGAAAAGGGACAGTAGGGTTCATGTGGTTAAAATGCATGAAGATGTTTAGATGTGTGATACCCTTTAAGCTCAATTATTTGTTTTAATCATATTCGGAACTGTCTCTAATTATTTATTTATTATGTACTTTGTTAGATAATGCTGACAGCAGCACGATCCATGCTGCCACGTACCTGAGAACAACAGAGATCCTAACAGTGAACTCCATTGGCCAGCTCAAACTGTGGGATTTCAGGCAACAGAGCAACGCGCCATCACAGATTCTCTCCCTGTAAAGAGCATCTTAATTCTCAAGATTCTTTCCCAGTATAGAGCATTCTTTCTTAACCACCTAAACCCTAAATACTTCATTGACCAGTGTCCCCCAAGGGTCTATACTTACTTTTTTCCCTCTACGTCAAATCTCTTTGCCAAAAGTAGTCAATCTACAGGCCCACACCACATGCAATATGTTGTGAGCTTGTAGATTGGCTACTTTCAGTGAATGTTAGCCTATTATAACATCCCCAAAAAAGGGATGCTAGCCTGTTTAAAGAGAGGGAGGTTTTGTTTGGATGTCGTATGGCTACTGACGATTTAAATAATGTTGTCCTCTCTTCTTTCTAAGAACCGGCGATAGAGTCCCTCTGCATTGCGTGGCGAGACACCCCAACCAACAGCACATTGTGGCCACTGGAGGCCAAGATGGCATGCTGTGTATATGGGACGTAAGACAGGGCAACACACCATTTTCACTTATGGAGGCGCACTCCGCTGAGAGTAAGTTCACATTACATTAAGAGGACTTACTTTTACATGTGATTTTACAATTGTGTATAGCCATTTGATGGTTACTTTATGAAGTATTTCATATGGTATGTTTGTTTAGTGTGGGAGATCCACTTCCATCCGACCAACCCAGACCACCTGTTCTCGTGCTCTCAGGACGGATCACTGCTTCACTGGGAGACTGCCTCACATTCAGACATGCCCTCCTTCCTACAAGGCAAGTCATGTTATGTACAGTATATCAAATAAAATGTAATTGAAAAAAGTGGTGACCAATATTGGACCTTTCTTGGCAACCTAAAAATGTATCATACCCACCCATCACTAAAATGTTACCAACCTATCCCGAACCAGGGTCCATATCTAACAGGGGCAAACCCCAACCCCACTCCCTTCCCTTTGCTCTGACCGGGGTTTGTATCCTCCCCTTCTACCCTTACCCAACTCAAAAACGGACACAAGATGTAGATAATAATGTAGGCACACATCCTAACCAGAAGTGTTGTCATTGTTTTTACAGGTGGTCGAAACAACAGTGTCATGTCTCGTAGTGCCGTGGCCCCGGTTGGTGGGAACCAGTCCCTCATCAGTGCCTGGCTCAGTGGAGACTCTAGTAAAGGGCGTCTGGAGACAACTCACATGCTTCCCAGCCAAACCTTGTCGGTCAACAGTCTGGATGTACTTGGACAATGTCTCGTCTGTGGGACAGACGGGGAAGCAATTTTTGTCAACAGGCAGGTCCCAGTTTAGAAATGACAAGCGTCCCTTAAAGCCTGATTATACTTTGTTGTGCACCAAAAAAAGCAGATCTACAGAGTTGTGCTTAGTTTAGGAGGCTAAGCTAATGCTCAAAAACCAAAACACTGAGTCGTGGGACAATAAGGTGGTATTGTCCATCATGTTAAAGTTAGGTTATCTGGCCTTCCCGCTTGACCGCCATTAAAGAACACAGCAGCAGGGTTGTCTTACCAAGCACAGCAAGTGTGTGCGTGATATGATCCGTGAGGTGTGTGGTTTTGCTCCTTATGAGAGGCAAGTCATGGAGTTGCTTAAGGTGTCCAAGGATAAGAGAGCCCTCAAGTTCATCAAGAACAGGATTGGAACTCCCATCAGGGCCAAGAGAAAGAGGGAAGAGCTGAGCAATGTGCTGGCTGCTGCCAAGAAAGACTAATATGTCAGTCAAAATGTTATCTGCACAATATTGACTCAGAGTAAAAAAAAAACTTGTAGATCAGCTATTTTCAGTGTGTAACACCCAGGCGCAACTAAGTACAGGCTTTAGGAAGATATAAACGATCGTTGGATCAGCTGGAGACTTTGCTCAGGCTAGGGCCAGGGTTGAAGAACCTTAACCTAACACATAACAGGAACCCTGCAAAATATCCTGGTGACATTCATTTTCATTGCATAATTTTGTTTGTCGTGGAACTTTGCTTACATTTTTCACTGAGTGATTTAAGGTGCTGAAGTACAGATCTTTAATTTTGCGCCACTCCCTCAGGTGGAGTGGAAGGAACTAATCTAAATATTGCTAATGTCATAAGCCTGATCATTCCATTCTACTGTACTTGAGAAGGGCTATGTAATGATACATGTTCAAACTTTTCCAAATAAAATACTTTTGCAGAAATGTGTAATTCATCTGGTGTGATATCCAGTGTTATCCGGGCAACATCCGATGCTTTGTAAAGTTAGTTTAATAGTCAACATAGTTATTTCCGTTTTTGCCGTTAAACACTAAAACCTCATATGGGTAACTGGAGTCCCTCTGGGCTAGTGTGTTTTCTGTTATTGTGGGGAAAGCTTTCGCTGGAAATAGCCGATCGACAAGCTCACAATGGGATGCATCGCGTTGTGAGATTGGATGCTGGGGTTCAAGTGGTTAATGGCCATTCACAAGCCTATAACTTTATGTTCTAAGTGTATTTCCATTTAACGTTTCTTCGAATGCTATTTACTCTTTACAGCACTGTAGCACAACGCTCTATCAGCACAAATAAATATGAACACATTTAACGGACTAAAGTTTAAAATAGCTTGGGAAGCTGAATATTATTTTTAGACCAAGATCCAGTGGGTTATGAATGCAGACTGTAGGTCTATGTTAGTATTATTTCAAGTCTGCAGAGCTGATATAAATGTATCAACGTGATCTCAACAGTAATCACTGTTGAGATCTCAACAGTAATCACTGTTGAGATCACGCTATAAATGAAGAACCTTTATTGTGAAAGCAGAAATGGCACTTGACCGGAAGTGTGTTTTGTTACTATTGTATGTGTTTTCTCGCTGCTGCTGTTGTCAGCGTTGCCATGTCCGCTTGTTATAAGCGACTTTGGGCTTGTTTTTCTGTAAAGTTGAGGGTTGCGGGGTTTTGGGCTTGTTTCTAAAGTGCAGTTGCTTATTTGGGCTCGTTTCCTAATCTTGTTTAAACCAGTGGTTCTCAAACATTTTCATGTCAAGGTCAAGGACCCCCAAATGAATATCTATTTATCTGCAGACCCCCCCCAGCACCCGCCCCCCGTGTCTGAAAATATTTTGTGTCAGAGACTCCCATACAAGATTTTGTGGATATGAAAATATTCCTACATTTAAAAAATGTCCACACTTTTTCTTTGAAAATAATAGATCTACAAGTGCACTTGTATATCTGCTATTTTAAAATACTCATGCGGCCTATTAGTCGCTTCTTTTGGGCTTGTTTTCATAGACCTGCTTGAGCTTGTTTCTCTCACAACATCTGGCAACACTGGCTGTTGTACTTGTTAGACATCCTAGGAATTCAACACGGCTAGTAGTCACCCACTAGCTAGCTCGAGACTGGGAGAAAACCAACACATCATTATCAAAAAAAGAAAACACGTAATTATTAGCCGACTAACGTGTGTTATTAAGTGTCCGTCGCTTTATAAGCGGAATAACAAGTGGAATGAAAAGTGCCAGCTGCTTCAGCTAACTGGTAAGTTGTTGATGTTTTGCGCTAACGAGCTAATTCGCAACCTGTTGTTGAATTAGCTCGTTAGCTATAGGCTCCCTGGGACTCCCTCTTTCTTTGGTGTTTCGCCCAGGTGGGCGTGGTTTTATGCCTTTCCCTAAAACCCTAAATCCCAACCTTAACCTCATTAAAACTATGCCTAAACCTAACCTTAAGCCTAAAACTTGACCTCACAAAAACCATGCCTACCCCTAACCTCACAGGAACTATGCCTAAACCTAACCCCAAAACCACGCCCACCTGGTCGAAACACCGTGAAAAGAGAGAGTCCGTAGGCTGAGGCTCCCTTGCTACCTCTACCTAGCAGCAAATGGTTGCCCTTTGATAGACACACAGGCCGCGGGGCCACTGCTGCACCACCTCAGTGTGCACAGTAACACTAAGGCAGTGGTGGGCGAAGTACTCGCATGTTTTACTTAAGTAAAAGTATCAATACTGCAATGTAGAAGAGAAGTGCTCTGTTACAAGTAAAAGTCTGGTGTTCAAAATTTAAAAGCACAAAAGTGTTGGTATACAAATGTACTTAAAGTACCAAAACTAAAATGACTCATTGTGCAGAATGTCCCATTTCACAAGTTCAAAATGTATACAAAATATTTTGATATAGCCGAAGTATATATAGGGCGGAAGTGGTTAATGTTTTCTAATAATCCAAACCTTCAAAGTAACTAGTAGTAACTCAAGATTTCAAATACTTGTAATGGAGCAAAAGTACAATATTTTCCTGTGGGGTAGAAGTAAGACTATTGACATTTGTAAATACTGAAGTAAGTAAAAGTAAAGTAAAAATACCTCAAATTTGTACTTCTACAGTACTTGAGTCTTTAGTACTGTACTACTATGTACTTACTTAATTACTTTACACCACTGATAACCACCACCTTGTATATGACTGTGTCTACACAAACATGACGTTTACTCAGTTATGACAAATAATGAATTTAATGTCATCATTTGCATGCATGATGAACCTCTCTTATCACGTGGCGTACCTAACAAACGTTGCAAGTATGTGAGAGCTCTTGTATTGTGACCCTGGTGGTCTCAATGTTATTATATTATTTTTTCCAACTTGTTTGACCTCAAAGGCATACAACATTTGAGTTACTAATTCTGTACAACCTGTCATTGTAGTAGTGATTCCATTATGGCTGTCTTAAAGTCAAATAGGCATTTACATCTTATCACTTTAGGCTATCCTTGTCTTGTTTGTGTAATTTAATTTGACATGACTTCTCTTATTGCAGTAGCATGCAGATGTGAAGTCAGATATTGGGGACGTTGAGACCACTCTCCAACACTGGTACCCACGCAGAAAATCAGTACTGTGCACCACCCTGTTCATCACTTTGGTTGTCTACATACATGTTCTTACATGAAGAGAGGGGAGAAACCCGAAGGATACAGACAGATGAGACCCAAGACATTCCCCGCCAGCAACTACAGTGGCAACAGCCAACAAATGCTGCAGGAAATCCGGGAGAGTCTCCGCAACCTGTCTCGACCCTCCGACCCCCCTAAAGTGGATATGGGTAGTGCCGGAAAAGCGCTGCCCGAAGATCTGAGGCAGCAGGGGCGCAGCAGTAACCCGAAGAACCCCTACCACAAGGCATTGCAGGAGATCCGCAAGTCCCTGATGCCTTTTGCCAATGAGCCCAGCACTTCAGGCCGGACGGCCGAGGTCAATAGACAGATGCTGTTGGAGCTCTTGTCTGCTGGATTTGAAGAGGTGAGACAGAAAGCATACATGCATGTTTTCAAAGAGCCAGTACTGTTTTTCTGACTGTTTGTTTCCAGTAGAGACAAGTTAGTAGGATTGTCGGGGAATGTCATTCTGAGCAGTCTCAATTACAGACAAGATGCGTGCGATTGTCGAAGAGAATTATTTGAAATATGAAAAGTATGCAATGTGGAATGACCAGCTTGAACTGTTGACGGCAGTTTTCTCAGTTGGCGTTTTCATGGTGCTATGTACTTGCTTTAAACTCAAACACAACTTTATTGTCACATCACAAATTTACAGTAGAGTATACAGGAGTGGGTGAAATAAATTATTTTGTGCTGGCTTCCTATGACTGCAGTTAAATTGTTAAGTAGAAATAAAAATAAGAGTAAAGAAGATGTGCATAAAAGGATTAAAGGTATATATTATGTATACAGCAACAAGAATGGTAATTACTGTATGTACAGTAGTCAAATGTACAGGTGGACGTTTTTCCTTGGCTACGCATCGCCTGGCATATTGTCCTGGAGGGGACAAAAAGGCCTTTAGTGTTTTAACTGAAACTGATAAAGAATATTTATACAGACTTGTTAATACAAAAAGTGCCTTCACAAATTGTTTTGCCATTACGGCAATTAGGCCTACTGTATAACCTTTCATGAGCCAATTTAAAGGACACTAAATGGTAAATGTAATGTTGTGTGTTCAGGAAATGGTGATCCGTGCTCTTAAGCAGACCAACAGTCGCAGTATGGAGGCAGCTATAGAGTTCATCAGTAAGATGAGCTACCAGGACCCGGTGAGGGAGCAGATGGCGGCCGCTGCGGCCCGCCCCGTCAATGCAGGCATGAAAGCCTCAGGTAGATATACCGTCCCCCTGGGGGCCAACTACAGGGTTCCCTGCCTGTCCACAGATGCCTGCAATTGTTGCAGGATTTAGGTCATTTGTTGATGGAATAGCAATAAACATTGACAAAGGAAACAAGTATAGTACGAGTATATACAATGTATATAACTCAAATATGGGGGGGGGAGAGGCATTCAAGTTGAGTGTTTTATAACAATCCTAAACTATGTGGTTGCTGTGCTCTTACCTGCAGGAGGAGCCTCTCACATCCAGCAGCCTGTGCTGAGGAGGCAGAGCTGGAAGGGCTCGAAAGAGTCTCTGAGCCAGAGACACGGCCCCCTCATGGTGGACGGAATGATGTATCGCTCTGACAGCCCTGGACCGCAGGGAGACCTGGCAGCACGACCCCCGCCGGCCTTCCCCCAGGGTCACCCTGGCAACGGCCAGAGAGTCAACCCTCCCCTGCCACCTCAGGTACGCAGCGTAACTCCGCCGCCGAACCGAGGCACCACCCCTTCCCCGCCCACCTGGGACAGCAACCCATCCACCAAGCGCTTCTCCGGCAACATGGATTACCTGGTGCCCCGCATCTCTCCGGTGCCCCAAGGGGCGTGGCCTGAGGCGTACCCAGCCCCGGCTCCGCAAAACCAGCGCGGGATCAGCCCAGTGCCTGTGGGCCGCCAACCCATCATAATGCAGAACTCTGCCGGGAACAAGTTCACTTTTTCCTCCAGCTGGTCTCAGAATGGCTCTCCTCAGTCAGAGTACATTGCAGGGAGTAACCGACAGCCCCCCCCACCATACCCAGTCAACCAGAGCAGTCGGCAGAGTCCCACTGACCAGCAGATTCAGGGCGGCGCCTCCTCTCCCTCGTACGTTAACGGCGGCAACCTTCCTCAGTCCATGATGGTGCCCAACCGAAACAGTCACAACCTTGACATGTACAACATTGGTTCTCCTCAGTCCTGGTCCCAAGCCCCGCTGGCCCCAGGCCAGCAACAGTCCTCTCCCGGCAACGCCGCCAACCAGGACCTGTCCCCCTCATGGCAGCACAACATACCTGTCCGCTCGAACTCCTTCAACAGCCACCAGCTCAGTAACAGGCAGGCCCATGCAGCCAGCTCCCAGCCCTCAGCCACCACCGTCACGGCCATCACCCAGGCGCCCATCCTGCAGCCTGTGAAAAGCACACGCGTCCAGAAGCCAGAGCTGCACACAGCCGTTGCCCCCACGCACCCGCCATGGATGCAGCCGCCCCCGCCCGCAAATAACTACCCAGAGCCCCCATCCCCTGTTCAGCAGATCCCCGTGGCAACGGAGGTGCCCAGCTACCAGGGTCCCCCTCCCCCTTATCCCAAACACCTGCTCCAGCAGCCCGCCGCCGCACCCGGTCCTCCAGCCTACGACCCGGGGGTCAACAAGCATGGCACCGGGCGCGAGGAACTGGCCGACCCAGAGGAGGAGGCCAGTGCTGCCAGTGGGTCCTCTTCAAACGACAGGCCAACGGACAGCCCTGAGAGTGCGGTTGCGACAGAGAAGGAGAAGATCACCACCACATCCCCCGTTCCCGTGCGGCGCAACAAGAAAGACGAGGAGCGGCGAGGGGAGACGCCCCGGCTACCGCTGTACTCCCCGCAGGCATTCAAGTTCTTCATGGAGCAGCATGTGGAGAACGTCCTGAAGAACCACCAGATGCGCATCTGCCGGAGGAAACAGCTGGAGAGCGAGATGCAGCGGGTGAGAGATTGCTAGTCACATCATGTACATTTGTGGTCACATTTACCTGTGAAAGGGATACTTAACATTTTTATCCATGTCGGCTAACAAAAACATTTCCTACATTTATCTCTGTTTCTCTAGTATCGCGTAACCAGATGATCAGAGATCGCTGCTTACTGATATGCCTGACATCTGCATTCAATTTTATCTAGGGGTAGAATTTGACACTGGGTGGAAACAATTCGGAAATGTAAAAAATAACAGCATCGCAGAACCAATGCAAACTAGACTTTAGAGCAGTCCTTCATATTGTGACGGTGATATTTGTTTTCAATGCAGTAGCCGTAGGTTTTTCCCAGGCGTATCAGTAGGTGGAAATCTCTGATCCTCTAGCTACACAAGACCATTAGCCACGGTTTATGTTATATTATATATTTATTATTTTCATTGTTAGCTATTTTATTAATTGAAACCAGGAGGCACTTAGTTGTGCAATGTCTGGTAAAGAATTAGCCAACCAAAATTGAAATGTAATTTCATTCCTTCAACTATTTTGTGTTGATCTAAAATAAATTGTGTCCTTTAAGCTTTTATTCTGTCTGCACTTCCTCCAGTTTTACTCTCTACTGAAGACATGTTATCTCTTTAATCTCTGATAGTACTTTTCACACTCTTCCATTTTTTCCTCTTAGCTGTTCCTTCTTTTTCTTTTTCTCTTGCTGTCACTAACAGCTGACATAGAAGGTAAAGGTATCTCTGCTTTCCTGTCCTCCTGAACACACAAACATGCATATGCACTGTATCATTGAGCCATATACGATGTTGTTCTTGTGAAGTTGATTGGCATACATTAACCACATTAATAGAGAGCTAAGTATTAAATAGCTCTATATTCTGATAGTCTTCATCGTTAAAGAGTGTTTGTTCAGTAGCAGGAGTCTCCCTGTCTCTCCAGCTCTTTGGTAAACAGAAATGGCATTTTCAGGTCAGGATACCAATTTTATCCAATCAGGAGAAAGAGTGGTGACACAAAGAAATGATCAGACAAAATAGCAACTGGAACAGTATAAAATCTAAGCTGATAAATGGGTACTCTCTCCTGATTGGCTGAAAAATTGCAACCCCCCCTGAAAATGTATTTTCTGTTTATTAAAGAGGTGGAGAGACGTGGAGACCCCTATGACTGAACATACATTATAGCAATGATAACTATCACAATATAGTGTGTTTTCTTTTAACCAAAACGTATAACTTACCCTACCTTTTTAAATCCTATGAAAACAGCATGTTGACCACATGGTCCAGAGGAAATGCATGTCACCTCATGTTCATCCACCACATAATGTGTTTTTTGCTCTGTGAGAAATAATAACAAAAGGGGTTTGATGACGTGTGATTACAGCAATTTAAGACTTTTCGGTTGTTGGTCCCCAGGTTATGCTCACTGCATTTTGCACTAGTTGTCCTAGATGTGTACAATCAATCAATTCCTGTGATATGTTTTTGCTTTTTATTTCTAACCATGGTTTGTCATACTTTATCTATTGTGCCTGACAAAATCTGTAATCAACTCAAGAGAGAGAAAACTATTTTGGGTTAATTGAAGAATTTGTCACTGTCGGGCAGAATCCTTGTATGTCCAAAGCCATTACATTTCAGAAAATGGAAAAAAGAACCTGTGTTTCAATGGATCCAATGTAGCTATTATTTAGTCACAAGCTCTTGTTTATACTTTTCATTGGTTAAATATTCATAAAACCCACAGACAGACTTAACCACTTTTAACCTGACGTCCCTATTTTGAGCATGTTATTATAAGCTAAACTAAGCTATCTTCTTTTTTTTAAATCTACAAGTCCACAACACGTTGTTATGCTGTGAACTTGTAGATAGGGTATTATATATATATGCCATACGACAAAGTATAAAATAGGGCATTCATTTGAAAATGTTTTTGAAATAATAATGAAAAAAACATAAAAAGATTACATATGGTTCTACAAGGTTTCTGTCTGGCAGCAACAATTTGTTCTTCCTGAAATCTGAATTTCTCTCCTGTACGTCCCACAGGTGGGTTTGTCAGGGGACGCCCAGGAGCAGATGCGCATGATGCTGAGTCAGAAGGAGTCCAACTACATCCGGCTGAAGCGTGCCAAGATGGACAAGTCCATGTTCAAGCGGATCAAGACATTGGGCATTGGGGCCTTCGGTGAGGTCTGCTTGGCCAGGAAGGAGGACACGGGCGCGCTGTATGCCATGAAAACGCTGCGGAAGAAGGACGTCCTGCTGAGAAACCAGGTGGCCCACGTCAAGGCGGAGAGGGACATCCTGGCGGAGGCGGACAACGAGTGGGTGGTACGGCTCTACTATTCCTTCCAGGACAAGGACAACCTGTACTTTGTCATGGACTATATCCCTGGCGGGGACATGATGAGCCTGTTGATAAGGCTGGGCATCTTCAAAGAGGAGCTGGCCCAGTTCTACATCGCTGAGCTCTCCAGTGCCGTGGAGAGTGTCCACAAGATGGGTTTCATCCATCGGGACATCAAGCCAGACAACATCCTCATAGACCGAGACGGACACATCAAACTCACCGACTTTGGCCTCTGCACTGGCTTCCGCTGGACGCACGACTCTAAGTACTACCAGAGTGGTTAGTACTGACCTCTGTTCCAGTGCTTTAGCAATTCTTGACTGTTATATTGTATTGTATTTTATTTAAATGTTTACAATGTTCACCCAATGCTCCATATAATACCTCAATTGTAACTACAAGGGTTTCCCCAGAGGTGTTACGTGGTTGAACTAATTATTAGGCCGAAGTGGGAAGCATAATGCAATGAATAATTAAACCTATTGAAATGCTATCCTAAGGGAATGGATAGAAAACGTATAGTACATTTCACATGCTTGTTGTCTTCGCAATTAGCTGGTTCACTTGATTTGCCTGTAAGTCTACACTACACCACTTAAGCCGACGAACTATGTCTGTACTGCACTGTCTGCACACAGCTCAGAATCCCTTTAATGCTATTTAATTCTTCAAAGTAGTAATACAGATGGATCACAGCAGCACAGTAAAGTGCTGAATGTATTTGTGCAAGTTTATTTATGCTGAAATATGATATCCTGCACCAAATGTCATCAAACAAATGAGCACGCAGCTGCTGTACATGGAAATTAAAGCAAACGTGAATAAGGCTGATCTCTGTTCTGTGTGATGGTTCCCTGCAGGAGACCATGTCCGACAGGACAGCATGGACTTCAGCAAGGAGTGGGAACTGGAAGACCCAGCCAATTGTCGCTGTGCAGATAGACTCAAGCCTTTGGAGAGGAGAAAGGCCAGGCAGCACCAGCGCTGCTTGGCCCACTCACTTGTGGGGACACCCAACTACATAGCCCCAGAGGTGCTGCTTCGGACAGGTACAGCTGTTAGAGAAAATATACTGCCACCATTCCACATTTTAGTCGTCACTTTTTTTGTGCACAAACAAACACCCCTTGGTGTGACCCCTTGGTGTCTTGATTTTGGGCATGTCGTTATTGGCAAAATCTTTCAAAAGGTTTTCACAAATAGCAGATCTTTTCTCCTGTAAATAATTGAATATGCAAGTCAAGATGTAAGAGTAAATTGCTTATTCATATTGTTGTGATGTATGCATATACTGTTTAGGTGGTCAACATTAATCATTTTAGATGAGAGTTCAAAACCTCACTCTCTGTTTTGCTATAGAACTGACCCAAACATTTAAATTCCAAATGCTGTGGTTTGATATAAATGTTAATTACGTTCCCTCTCTTCTCTAAAAGGAATTTAAAAAACACCATCTTTTCTTTTGTCTAGGATACACCCAGCTCTGTGACTGGTGGAGTGTTGGTGTCATCTTGTATGAGATGGTTGTCGGGCAGCCTCCGTTCTTAGCAACCACGCCCCTCGAAACCCAGCTGAAGGTGTGTTAAATACCAGTACTTAAACCTGATTTAGCTTTCTACCTTTTTCTTTTTTTAAATAAAACTTGATTTATATGGGGTAGATTGCTGAGCATGCATGTTCTTTTACAGCATCGCCCTGTTTCAATAACCATACATTAAAGTTACAGTGACCAGTAGCATCAGTGCTTTTGAACCTACTTTGAATCCACACATGTTATATTCCATGACATGACGCTGTATACCGTTTCTCCCCACCAGGTGATAAATTGGCAGAGCACACTTCACATCCCCCCGCAGGCCAAGCTGAGCCCGGAGGCGTCGGACCTCATCGTCAAGCTGTGCCGTGGCCCAGAGGACCGCTTGGGCAAGGAAGGTGCAGACGAGATCAAGGCCCAGCCGTTCTTCAGGTCCATTGACTTCTCCAACGACCTGCGGCAGCAGCCGGCACCATACATCCCCACCATCGCCCACTGCACGGACACGTCCAACTTCGACCCCGTGGACCCGGACAAGCTGTGGAGCAGCGACAGCGAGGGCAACCACAACGACACACTCGCCGGGTGGTTCCGCAACGGCGAGCACCCAGAGCATGCCTTCTATGAGTTCACTTTCCGCCGATTCTTCGACGACAACGGCCATCCATACAACAGCCCCAAGCCCATCGAGTACGAGGGTTATGGTGCCGACGAGACTGATGACCCCTCAGAGGGCCCCGTGCAGGAGGATGACGAGGGAGAGCAGGAGGAGGAGGAGGAGGATGAGGAGGAGGAGGGAAGCGGCGGTAGTCCTGCAGGGGCCCAGGGCCGGGACCTGGTGTATGTCTAGCTACCCCATTTCTGTCGAGCTGCTGGTACTTGAAGATGGGGCCAACCAAGGAGATAACTGCCTGGTCTCTGTCAAGAGGGGCATGCACGTGTGTGTGAGTGAATGAGTGAGTTTGTGTGTGTGCAGCAGGGCCGTTGTTTGCATAGGTACGGCATTTGAAACGTAGCACATAGGAATGTACCTGTGGAAAAACAGGACGCTACAGTACATCAAAGGCATTCGTGACACATGAACAGACCGCTCTGAAACACTACAAGAACTGCTCTCTCTCTCCACTACAGGTCGTATTAGTGGGATGTACAGGGTATGCATTATTATGTGCCGTCAGAAGAGGCGATGGGAAATCGAAAGATTATCAGGGTGCTCTCTCTTTGACGATGTCTCCTGCAACCCCCCCTAAAGCCTTAATTTATTTAAGTTGTAACTGGTGATACTTAGTTTTAGACGCTGTCTGGGCATGGGGACTGGACTGTGCTTTTACCCAGAGATCGTCTCTAATTTATATTTTAAGAAGTCTATTGCAATGGGGATTTTTAGTGCAGTGACTTGTAGAATTTTGCAGGGACAAATAACTCTTATTCATTGCTGTGCCTTTTTGATCCTTTGCTGTCTTTCACCAAATATTAAAGGGGTTAATCATCTGAATGGCATTTAAAAGAGAATAGATTTAGTTGATTTGAGGTAGTTTTGCTTTTATGTTTCTTAATTTATACATAAAAATGTATTTATAAATTATGTTGTACACATTCCATGTAAATATTTTTGCTCTACCTTTTCAGCTAGTTGATTTTTCTCTTTAGGGCAGGCCCTCTTCTGTGTTGACTGCCTCTGTCGTCTTGTTCTTTCCACTCGGGTATGGGGAGGTGGGGGGGAATTATCATGTGCTTGTAGCCACCTTACTCAAAATGCCCTATTGTGCATCTACCTATGTACATAGGTATTTACAGCTGGAATCACAAGACATCTGGTGTTTCCTGAGTTAAAAGCACTCTTTTAAAATACACATTGACATCCCTCATTCTAATATAGTTGCTCAACCAAAGCACCAAATGGGTGGGTCTCAAGTCTTTTGGGACCCACATTCTCAAATCCGTTCATTGGCTACTAATTACTCTATTCAAGCACATGATATTTCCTTTTGTTCCCTTTATTGGCCACCACTCACTCCTGCATAGGTTCTTGTTGCGTTTGCCTTACACAACCAGGTTTCTAGGAACATAAATGTTACCTTAAACCTAGGTACTCATAGGTTAATTGGGGGCATAACATAAGTTTGCATTTATATCTTTACACACAGCACTTGACCATGTTGTGATATGAGCTTAGCGATATATGGCAGGCTAACCAGCTCTTGAAGTTCTGCATGCCTCTGTATTGAAAAACAGGATTTCTGCAGAGGGCACACTTTTGATATCTCATGTCATGATGTATTGGATCCCCTTGTACTTTGTGCTTAGGAAAGAACTCTGAATGTAGTTGCAAAAATATGACCACTGGCATCTCTGCACTGTAATCATGTAAAGGTGAGATAATTTTATTTTTTCTGTACACTTGTTTTGGGAGGTTGGGTACAGGGAAGAGGGTGACGAATAAAGAATATAAAGAAAAGTGTTTGTATATCAACCTTGTTATTGTAATTTTAAGGTAAAAACATGGAAGACCTGTTGTGATTCACTGCAATTGGAGCACTGGGCCGGGGGTTCATTAAATAGATTCACTCAGATTATATTCACTGTCGGACAGAACCCTTATGTCCACCACAACTATTATTTTTAGGAAATGGAATAAAGAATCTATGTTTCAATATAATTTAGTTAACCACTGAAAAGTAAAAAGAGCTTTTAAGATTTATAAAATCCAAAACTGACTTAACCACTTTGTCGGGCATGTCTTAGGCAAAATATAAAAAACTAGATCTACAAGCTCAAAACATGTGATGTGTTATTTTTGCAACTTTTGCCGTCATGACTGACGAGGCATTCATTTATGAAAACAAAGGTTAAATATTTAAAGGTTTCCACCAGCGATATGTAGTCTACAGCATTACACCCAATGGCACCTTTCACGGAAGGCTTAGAAATGTCTGTTTATTCTCCATGTTGGAAGAAACCGGTTACTATGTGCAAAACAATAGCTGTATTGATAAATGAGAACTAAGTTATTACATATCAACTAAAGTACTAAAGCAAGTGGCTCCATGGAATACCAGCTTCCTGATATACTGTAGCATATTTACAATAGTGATACAATGGCATTACTACAAAGCCATGTAGTTACCTGGAATTTATCAACAGCCTTCTTTGAGTCACAATAAAGCCTGCACTCAGGCATTGGTATTCTATTTCACACTGCCTTAACAGAACACAAAGTTCATTACACTTTGACAGTTGCAGATAAGATATTCAAACAGAACCCATACTGCCATTCTACGGGCTGGGTTTAAAAAGCTTAGACATTCACTTGTTTTAAAAAGTAAACTACTTAGAGGATTAACAAAATGTGATACTGTAATGTTAGCTATTGTACTGCAATCATGAGATAATCTACAAACTTAGGCTTCAACTAAACTGTGCAGATTTCAGTTTCAATAAGTGTTTTCCACTAGTTTTCTATTAAAGGTAGGGTAAGCGATATTTTCTCTTTTTTGTTGTTAAAAGGTGAAGTACTATATTCTGAAAGTAGTCATTGCTACAGAGCGTTTGTTCAGTCACAGGGGTCTCTCCAGCTCTTTAGTAAACAGAATATAGTACATTTTCAGGTAGGTGACAAAATTTAGGCCAATCAGGAGAGAGCACTGAAAATGCATTTTCTGTTTAATAAAGCGCTGGAGAGACATGGGAGACTCCTTTTACTGAACAAACACTCTATAGAAATGAGTACTATCAGAATAGAGCTATCTAACACTTATTTTAACCAAAGTAAATCACTTACCCTACCTTTAACTTCACTTACATCACTGAGCTCAACACAAAACATCAAATCTATAAAATGTATCATAGCTTTTAAAGTTAGAGGTTCTTTAAATGCCAGTTAACAATGAATAGGATTACTTGTACATCTTATTTTGTATTGAGTTGTCCTTTCCCAGCAGTAAACAACTCAAAAGGCTTGGCTTCCAAAATGATAAGCACCATATCTACTTTCAAAGCTATAGTGGGAAAGGACTACACAACACCAAAACACTGAAACAAGGATTCCAGGATAACTGAGAACAACTTTATTTGTTCCATACAAATAGACATTTTAACATGAAAGAATTTAGCAGATATTTCACAGAGGGAAGAGGGATGGTCATCATGGTGGAACGATCAGTGAGCAGGTTCTGGAGAAGGAGAAAACACCTGATCAAAGATCTGCCATAAACATATGCAAGTAATGGGAAACTGAGAAATAGAAAGCATACTATAGAATCCTTTAAAATCAAGCAGGATCCCAGCAGAGAAACAAAAGCACTGAACTCAAAATGTGACTAGTAAGTTGCATTTTGTATCTGTGCATCACATTTGTGTATTAATGTCCTTATTTTTGTCATGTCATTAGGCTACATGTATTGATTCTTATATCAAATATCAGGCTACTTACTGGCGCCCACAGCTTTATTTCCTGCAATCAAAGAGAAAGTAGAAATTATATTTGACATTACATAAAACAGCAAAACAAAAAGCCAAGCACTGGGAAAAACATTAGACCATGAACTTGTAGTACACGAGGTACTGCATCTTCAAGACTGCTGATTAGAATGTTCATTACATCTACAGTACTTAAAATAGATTACTTCCACGCACATAGAACCAAATATTCACTGCTAATCTTGCTCTATTGTTGATTTTGTGGCCAATAAATTACATTGTCAATATACTGCATTTGATTATGTATATACTGTAATGTCAAACACCTTTTCCAGCATGGATTGTGTAAATATTTGGATTTTAGAACGTGTTTTCCTTTATACTGTTATACATACATAAAATACACAAGTAGAATAGAGAAAATGCTAAAAGTATTTAGATCCAGTATCAATTGAATTAACCATATGAACCCTAGCGTCCCTGTTCTGCGGTGAACATTCTGCAAAAACAGATGCTTATAGATCAGCTATTTTAGTCTTAAGTCAAGTCTAAAGGTAATTTTTATTGTAATTTTCAAAATCCCATCAGTGAGAAGTCCTGAAAATTCTTGCCAAAACAGTGAATTCTGAACTTACCCCCGTACGATACTTTGTAGTACAGGTATGTCATGATGATCATACCGGGCCACATCTCCTGGTATGCCCCTTTATAGTAAGGGCTCATCTTGCCCCACCAACTTGCAAACGCACGTCCAGCCATCTGTCAGTGAAATATGCAATGGTATCAAAACAAAGTCCTAT
Source organism: Gymnoscopelus microlampas (assembly GCF_963454915.1). Taxonomy (NCBI): domain Eukaryota; kingdom Metazoa; phylum Chordata; class Actinopteri; order Myctophiformes; family Myctophidae; genus Gymnoscopelus; species Gymnoscopelus microlampas. The sequence goes on from NC_139953.1 coordinate 30,473,998, forward strand.
GTAGTATTGACACAGTCACAATTAAAGCTCAACTTAACATACTGTGTTGAGCTTTAAATGATGTCCATAATAGTCCATTACCAATTGACCCACTCCCAAATAATTTAGCATTTAACCAAATAAGACCGTAGTGCACACAACAGCTAGTAGGGAGGCTCACTTTGGAGAAACTGAGTTAGGAGGACCAGGGTCAAATTAACCATGGAATGTAAAATTGTCCTGCTAAGGTCTAGCCCCATATAGTACCTCTCCCTCTCCCTCCGCTATGTAGCTCCGAGATGAGGTCCTATAGACTCCGGGCATAGCGACGTAACATGGTCGCCACGCCCTTAAATCGTGCCACTTCCGCCGCCATGTTGAGGGAGTAGATTGACAGCTGCCACAAGTGTAGAGTAGTGTAGTGTAGTCTGTAGTCCTGTGTTTGTTGTCCAGCAAGTAGACGGTGTACATTATTATCTATCTCTAACTTGTCTGTTGCTCTAATTTAGCAATGGTACGACAGTGCTGCATTATCGGATGCAATGCCAAGGTTTCAGACGTTAAATTAAAAAAGTTAAATTGCACACATTTCCAACCTGGAGGAAAAGCTGTTGGAGATCAGATGTCGAGATATCAAAGAAACGGCTTGGCATGGGTATCTTAAATACAATGAGATTGAGCTATCAGCTAAATTGTGTTTCTCTATGTGTCCAGTCTGAGAAACGTAGTGTAACGTGGGTGCAGGCTCACGGTCACGGTGGCTGAGTAAACAGCTGTCTGTCTGTCAGCAAGAGTTAAGACGTCGGAGATATCAAATAAATGTAGTATGGCTTGGGTGTCAGCTGACCAAATAACATAACCTTCAACAACATTCCCAAACACATATAAGCTCAAACGAGCATGACAGCACACAATCAAACATGTAAACATCTGTTGGAGGCGAGAGGATCAGCATCAGCGTTGCCATGTCGGCTTATTATAAGCGACTTTGGGCTTCTTTTTCTGTGAAGTTGCTTGTAAAATTAGTAGTTTTGTATGGCTTATTTATAAAGTGTACTTGCTTATTTAGGCTTATTTAGGTACTTGCTTATTTAGGCTTATTTAGGTGCTTGATTATTTAGGCTTTTTAAAAAAAACAAAAAAAATTAAACCAGTGGTTCTCAAATCTTTTCATGAAAATGTTTTGTGCCAGGGAGCATTTGTGTTGTTAGAATGTTTTAAAAAATATTCCAAATATTCTTTATTTTATTGCAAGAGTTTTTTTAAATAACCTATGTACAAGCTCACGTGAGCTTGTAGATCGGCTATTTTCAAGTAGTCGATGTATCTAAGCCACTTCTTTTGGGCTTGTTTTCATAGACCTGGTTGCTTATTTCTCTCGCAAAACATGGCAACACTGATCGCAGGTAGCGTGCCTTTGCGTCTGCATTCAGCTTCTCTCTGTATGGTAACTCTCTGTCACGCATTGCCAGGTCCATCTTCTGTCCTTTACCAATAAATTCGCTGTAGTTCAGGACACGTCGTGACTCGTGGGTAACTGTCAATGTTGTTGATACGAGCTGTTGTTATGGAGCTCCCTTAATATGGCCACCGGAACTACTTCAGCCTAAGCTTGGCCACGCCTTTTGCCCGGAGTCTATATCGTTCTCTGCCGTTCGGCTGAAAAATGTCCGCACATTTGCCACTTTACATGTTTCTTACCCCTTTCTGCACATCCGATCCAAAAAGTGAAAGTATTCTGAAATGATCACAGATGTTTGAAATTTTAACTCACCATAAAATCTAACAAACGAGTTGGAAAAAAAGCACTTTATTCGCCTCTCTCCTCAGCCGGTTCAATAATATTATGCATTAGAAGATGCAATTCAACATTTGACCAGTAGGGGAATCAGTAATGTTATCTCTATGGGCGCAACTCTTGCGCAATGTCTTAAAAACATGTAACCGGCGGAGGAGAGAGGCGAATAAAGTGCTTTTTTCAACTCGTTTGTTAGATTTTATGGTGAGTTAAAATTTCAAACATCTGTGATCATTTCAGAATACCTTTACTTTTTGGATACGATGTGCAGAAAGGGGTAAGAAACATGTAAAGTGGCAAATGTGCGGACATTTTTCAGCCGAACGGCAGAGAACGATATGGAACCTCATCTCGGAGCTATACAGCGGAGGGTGAGGTTCCGATTGGAGCTAGCTAAGGTCAAGAAACTGCTTTGGAGGATTGCATAACACTAGTCTGCAGCCTGCAGGGATGTTGTGTGTGCCGATTTGAAGAAAATTCTATTAAACTGCTTACATTTGTGAAAATGGATAAATCAGTTTCGCCTATGGCATGCTCATGGCCAACCAATGCAGAACACGCCAGACAGACAGGTCAGTTAACTCGGTGAGTCGGTGCAACTCAATAGTGCCAAATGTTTGCCCTTTAAAGTTAACACTACCGTTTCTGTGGCCAGCTACCTAAAGCTTATGATGTACGAGGTACAAATGAAGATGACAAGTGATGCTCCTCCTTAATTCAGTGTTGGATGAACTTGGAGCATTACTTCACTGAGTGTCACTTTGCCCTCATCTCCACACTATTAGCCGATTGGCTACAAGCTACAGCTAATGTTACCTAAACGCCTGAGGAACAGACAACCTGACCACTTATCTGAAATACTGCGAAATCTGTCAAAATGTGCACAAATGTTACAAGACAACATATAGAGCAAATGAGCAGATGGATATATATAGAGAGAGAGAATCCAACGTGGCTAGCTGTCTGTGTTGCACTGTTCACAAGTTCACAAGCTTTAGCAAACAGTTAGCCACATGCTAACTCATTGAACTGTTCAGGCCCTGAATGCAGGCACACTGAATGAATCATTACAGTGAATGAAAGGTTTGATCGTCATTGAGAGAATAACAATTGATACTACGTAAATCAAATTGTTTTTCTATTGCATTGTTGTTATGAAGCCCACTCACCGTTCAGTGTGTTCTGTACAGAGGGAAGGTCAAGAGAAAGCTGCTGCTGCACGTCAAAGTCGAGGTAATGTGAGAGCTAAGGACTTCTTCTGCTACTGCAACCTTTACCATTTCAACAGTCATGTGTGAGTGTCGCTCCCCAGTGGGGAAGTGAGCGAATTGAATGTATATTTTTTTAACCACATACACATACCACATCTTTATTTCATTTAATTTGATTTAATGTTATTTAGTGTGTGTGTGTGTGTGTGTGTGTGTGTGTGTGTGTGTGTGTGTGTGTGTGTGTGTGTGTGTGTGTGTGCGTGCGCGCGCGTGTGCGTGCGTGCGTGCGTGCGTGCGTGTGTGTGTGTGTGTGTGTGTGTGTGTGTGTGTGTGTGTGTGTGTGTGCAGTGTTGTAGTTGTATAAATAATAATAATAATAATAAATGATAACAATCATCATCATTATCCTTGGATCAACACTATCATAGATGTATGTATTTGATCAATGTTGACATTTGCATTGACACGAAAGTAAAAGGCAGACTCGATAAAATACATCTATGATAGTCTTGATCCAAGGCTACATCATCATAGTAATACAGAAGAAATAAAAAGTAATTCTAAAACTGGAAAGTGACGTCCAGGCACAGGTGGCAAATGAATATTGTATTTTTTTAATATGCAACATATAATTTCATACCCTAAAAAAATCGATTACGGTCAATGTCACCATTATCCTGCTGTGACATTACATTCAGAGCTGCCAGTAATCAGTCAAGGTCAATTGCTATTCACTCACACCAAGTTAAAACGATATGGGTAAAAATAAATAAAAATGGCAAAGGTCGCCATCTACTGGTAAAACATAGTGTTGTTAAATGATAGAAAACACTTCTTGGGTACCAATATCATTTCATTAATGCCTGTGTATTGGGTAGGCTTACTTGTTTAAAACGCATATTTTAAAAAGACCATATGCTTTACTCAAGTTTACAAGGCAGTGAAAATACATTTCTCAGTTAAGGTTGAATGCCATTCTTATTTTTTAGATGGACACCAGAGCTATTTTCAGGATGGCCAGGCTATTACAGTGCACCCTCAGTGGTGGTCTTTTTTTTCACCTGAGCTTTTTTTCACATGTGCTCTCTCTCTCTGCCAGGCCCTTGTGGAGTAATCCAACAGAGTGACCATATAGTGTTTAAAGGGGAATTCACATTTTAGCTCTTCAACAGGGCTCAGGAAAGTTACGTTGGTCTGTTTCAACCATGTAAGAAAGCCATACAGATTGCGGTCACAGTGGAACCGATTCATCGACAGGTTGATGAACTGGAGAGAGTGGAAGGTCACAGGGTCTGGGGAAGCTAGGAAGTTGTTTGAGAGGTCGAGTGTTCTCAGGGTTTGGGGGAAAATATCAATTTGAAGGTGCGTCAAGGAGTTGGAGGAGAGGTTGATTTCTTGTAACGAGTTCAGACCATTGAAGACACCGTCTGGGATAGACTGGAGAAAGTTGAAGCTTAAATCAAGAGCGATTAATTCCACAAGATTATCAAAAATAGTCAGGCATCTCCCCTGAGACCAGATGGTCTGCAGTGAACCGTCATGAAGGTCCAGCACTCTTAAACTGTTTGATTGAGGCTTGGCAACGTTGCCACTGAGGATGCACCACTTGATCAAGTTTCCACCAAAGAAGAGATTCTGGAGTTGCTTCAGTTGAGTTAAAATGACATAAACATCCTCCAAGTCTGTCAGTCTGTTGTCCTCAAGGTCGATATGGATACTGTTACTGGCAAACTGCACGAGACTGCCACGTGTCTGTAACTTGTTGTCTTTCAAAAGGAGATATTGTAAGCTTGGTAGTGACGCAGGAAGACCTAACTTCCGGAGAGAGTTTCCACTTAGATCTAGCATTCTTAATTTGGCAAGTCCTCTGAATGACCCATATCCCAATGTGCCAATATGATTATGAGACAAGTCTAACACTCTAAGGTTTGACAGATTAGCAAATGTATGAGAATAGATTTCCCCTAAAAGGTTATGTGACAGGTTGAGAATCTGCAAATTGTCCTGAAGACCTTCAAAAGCATCTCTAGAGATCTGATTGATTTGGTTCTGTGAAACATTGATTATTTTCGCTTCTTTCAGTGGACTAAAAACACGCGGTTGCAAAGCAAATATCCTATTCTTAGACAAGTCCAAAGTTCTCACTGAGCTATTCTGGAGGCCTTCAAATGTTCTGTGGTCTGGATCAGGGAGGTTGTTGTGTGAAAATCCTTTACCCATGGATCCAGATATTATGAGATTATCTATCTTAGTTCCCTCAATTACTCTTAAAAATGTTCTCAATCTGTCTGCGCTGAACCTATTGGAGGACAAGACAAGTGTTTTAAATGACATCCGTCTGAAAGGATTCCCACATCTTTCCCAGTTAAAATTTTCACTATGCATGCCATTAAGCTTGACTGAGTCCAAATTCAGAAGTCTGAAGTGTTTACCCTGGAAACCAGTCAGGTCAGCCTCACTTATCTCGTTGATATTGTTCAACTTGAGATTCAACTCTGTCAACTTAGTCAAGTTTGAAAAAAATAGAGCAGGCTGGAGTCTTCCAATTCGGTTACCAAAGAGATTCAATGTCTCTAGGGCCAACAGAGGCTGCAGGTAGCTTCCTGTCAAAATGGACTCATTCAATGAACAATAATCCAAGTCGAGGTCCCTTAAATTGGACAGTCCCACGAATGCCTTTGGCTGCAGTTTGAGGCCCACATTAAAGCCCAGCACCAGCCGGATCAGGTTTCTCTGTCTGTGGAAGGTGTTGCTCCTGATCACAAGAGGAGTGAGCTGCCTTCCAATGTCCAACTCCTGCAGCTTATCGAGGCCTGAGAGTGACGTGTCATTGATCTCCCTGATGTAGTTCATCTCCAAGTACAGATGGGTGATGTCGGGCGGCAGAGCAGGGACCCAGAATAGTTTTTGGGAAGTGCATGCAGCAATTGAGCCATAAATAGGGCAGGCAGGCGAGCAGCTGGACACCTGTAGGTTAAACAGATGACATTTGGGATTTACTCAAAATGTAAGAAGAGAGGGGTGAAGAGGTAGAAAGTAATATGCTCCAGTAATATTCCCGGCCTAAACCATGTGCTAAATGTTGCTGTAAGTGATATTTTTAGGTTAAAACAAAAAGATCTATCTTCTGATAGTAATCATTCCTAAAGATCGTCTCTCCACCTCTTTATAGACAGAAATTACGTTTTTCAGGTGAGTTGCTAGTTTCTTCCAATCAGGAGAGATAACCCATTTATCAGCTTAAATTTGATAATGTTTCAGTCCCAAATTTGTCTAATCGTTATTTTGTTTCATCACTTACAATTTCACTTGTTTATCCTGTATGAGTTCTCTCTCTCCCGATTGGCAAAAATTGGTATCCTGACTGTAAAATGTATCTTCTGTTTACTAAAGAGCTGGAGAGCCAGGGAGACCCCTATTACTGAACAACCACTCTATGAGTACGATCAGAATATAGAGCAATTTAACACTTATTTTAAGAAAAATAATTTAAATCATCTTGAATTTAGAATATTTTCGTCGGGGAACTCATTCCCTGATAGGTCCCCGTTCTGCACATAATGCATTACAAAATAAATACATTATTTCATTTTTTTAACTTAATTCAAACACATACAATAAAATAAAATGTTGTAACATGAATAAGGTATGGCAGTACTGTAGTAGCCTACATTGCATACAGCTCTACAAGGACCTCAATTGAAACAAGACCGCAAGGACTTTTTTGAACAGACCTTTTAGACAAAGTATCTGAAATGTAACTGTGCTGTTTTACATTTTTGCCTAATAAAATATTCAATCAATCAATACCTGTAGGTATACACCAATAACCACTTGAAGAGCCAGCATCCACATTGTTGCCTTGCGAGAGTGAGGAATTTCAACAAATAGGTAGAATTAAATACATGAACACATCGTACAATTAAATAAATTATAACTGAGGGATGTGGCATGCAGTCAGTTGTATCTTCATCAGTTCTGTACCATGAAGAACATGACCCTGCTGTATAAATACCACATGGACACTAGTTTCAACATTTAGGATATTCCAGCTTTATGGGGAAGGATGTGTTTTCAGACGTCATTGAGAGGTTCATAGTCCACTGGTGCTTCCACAATGTTTGATTTGTTGTTTTTTAAAGCAAACACATTAAGTGATTGTCTAATTGGCTTGGATTAAAATGAATGATGGTTGTGACTGTCACCGACAAATGATTTCTTTCCACCTGTAGCCCATTTATAATGTTATTTTAATTTGTTATGTTTATGTCAATACAGTGTAAGACTGACAATTTGTGTAACTCAATTTACCCCGGTTGAGTCAGTCATAAAGTAGGCAAATTGAATGTCAGTAATTGAGAACTGTTATGGAATGTTACAGCAGCTGAACGTTTCTCCTACAAAGATTATATTGAGTCTTACACACCCTGGAAACTGGATTTGGTTCAATCTTGATATAAATTACCATTGCTTTCCCTTCACCATTCCATTCAAATGCAGTTGGGATATTTCAATTTAAGAATTATCTTTCTCATAAGATTAATACATTATTAAACATGCAATTCTTCATGGAAAACATGTTTTTGATAAATACATTCAAAAATGTAGACATCACCCCAAAATTGTGAGTTTCACTGAATAAACCAGAAAGAGTGCTTGCATGCCATAAACATATCTATGTTGGATACAGGATAGGGACTAGGGACATCTGGGCACCTCGATGTAAGATTGTCTATTTTGTCCACAATTTTAAAACATTTAATATTTGACAAATTGTCTTAAGTAATGTAAAGTAGGCCTATACATGATGTGAACATGCATGGTACATCATCAGACTTGAACTTGTAGCAATTGCAGAAATATTAGACCTTAATTGTCAAATATTTAAGCATGTTCTAATCATGCATACTTTACTTTACTTGTCCTGTAACCTCTATATTTAGACAGAAACAGACATTTTTTCTTCAATAAGAAGTTTCGAAAGGGAGTCGGTCTGCAACACAGATGCCTGACCAGAGTGTCCCAGCACTTTGTGACTGTTAGGGTTAGGCTCTGTCATTAGTACAGTGCCTTTCCTATGACTAGTGATTATCATGTGCAGTTGCGCTGGGGGATTCCCTCTTTTCTAAATCATTGTTTAGAAACTCCTCAAGAACATCTCTTGAAAAACACGCCAATGCTTCACTACTGTACATATCAATGATATTCCCATCCCAAATCCTTCATTTCCACTGACCAGTTTTAAGTCAAGTTTATTTATAATAACTCATTGTCAATACAGTCAATTCAAATGTTCTTCACAAGTGTGCCCAAAGACTATGTTTAGTAACATTTTGTACAGACATACTTTGGGCAAGCTAGCACAACTTTTAAGATCACGTGAAAAATCACACTTTTATTAAAGGACAGGATTTTTTTTTTACAGGAAGTCAGGATATTTGAAAGGAGAAACATTGCATTTGTGTTCATTAAATGTGTTCTCTGCACTGGCTCCCCGTAGCGGCTCGCATTCAGTTTAAAACCCTGGTGCTAGCCTATAGGGCAGTGAAAGGAACAGCTCCTTCTTACCTCCGGGTTTTGGTCAATGCCCACACCCCTGCCCGACCACTCCGGTCTGCCACCTCGGGGCGACTGACTCCCTCCCCACTCAACGGTCCTTCTGGTCGATCGACACGGTCACGACTTTTTTCTGTTCTGGCCCCACAGTGGTGGAATGAACTTCCCACTGATGTCAGGACAGCAGAGTCACTGCCCATCTTTCGCCGCAGACTGAAAACCCACCTCTTCAGGAAACGCTACCCTTCCTCTTTGCCTGGCCTACTTGTTGTTAACTCGTTGTAGGAACTATTGTTGTATTGTTGTATTGGATCTATTAGCTCGTGCTCATTTGATTTGGCTATTTTATCTCATGTGTTTATGAAAGTAGATAGCTGATATATTGCACTTTTACCTTAGCGCTAGGTATACTCTTGACTTGGTTGCTTGTTTTTACAGGAAATGCACTTAAGACCTCTGGTGATTAGTAGTTTCGTTCCCTACCTATGTTGAATGCACTTATTGTAAGTCGCTTTGGATAAAAGCGTCTGCTAAATGACTGTAATGTAATGTAATGTTCAATATTAAATAATTCCATATCTTGTTTTTATATTCCACTTGTTATGAGTTCACATTGACCAACTTTTCTGAGATATAGGCATTTTCCTACAGGCCTACTAAATTTATTCTCTGGGCACATACATGGGCCTACTATTTACCATACCATATTTCGCAATTCCAAAAATTCCTAAAACGTAAGATAGTCCTTTTCCCAGAAACTTTCACAACTTTCCTGTCTTTGAGCTGATTGTCGGTCCATTACAGAGCCTCATGAATCATGATTGTAATGCCTCAGATTGCCACACTGTGGCAGGCCAAATAAATTAACTGAGTGCACCCAGTTACTGTTGAACTTGATCATCAAAGGATACTGGCCTAACAGTAAGCATAACAATGTGACTAAATAACTACAATAAATATAATCAAATATATAAAAAATGTAAAAAATTAAAACAACAACATTATCCCATTTCACTGTCTTGAAGAAAACTGTTGTTCCCTGGACATTATGTAGACAAACACTATAGCCTTACTGCGGGACTATAAGCTAAATATTGTAAATTACAACCTCACCTCACATAGCCTACTGTACATACAATCATGGAATGGTGAAATACGTTCGAATTTCAGTCAAAGTCTATTCAATTTGTAATGTAAGCCAAAATGACCTATTGACCCCATTGTGTGTGTGTGTGTGTGTGTGTGTGTGTGTGTGTGTGTGTGTGTGTGTGTGTGTGTGTGTGTGTGTGTGTGTGTGAGCGCGCACATGTGCGTGCGTGCGTGCATGCACGTTTACTTATCACATAGAACTGCTGAATTTCACGACTGTCGGAGTATGACAGTTTTAGCCAAATAGGGAGAAAGACAGAGACATAGAGGGGCTTGACAGAGCTCAAATTACAGATTAAATGCTTTTTGTCCAATTTCTTTTGTACAGTTCAATGGCTGTTTGAGTTGGCTGTCATCCATTCATATAGTACTCAGTGGTGTAAAGTAACTAAGTACATTTACTCAAGTACTGTACATAAGTACACTTTTGGGGTATGTTTTACTTTACTGAAGTATTTTCAATTTTCAGTTGGCCTACTTTTACTTCTACTCCACTAAGCTACATCTCAGTGGCAAATAGTATACTTTTACTCCACTACAATTATTTGAAAACTTTAGTTACTAGTTACTTTGTAGATTTTTTTGTATTATTACAAAACACACATTGCCCACTTCAGCCTTCATTTCGGCCATTTGAAAATAGCTGATCTACAAGCTTGTGGATCTGCTATTTCCAAAATATTTTTTATACATTTGAAAACTTGTGAAATGTGACATTCTGCATAATGACTACTTTCTACTTTTGGTACTTACTGCGGTCACGCTGGCCGCTCTTCAGAGAGATTCGGTCGCACCAGCCGTGCTTCAAAAATGATTGCGCAGCTACGTGGCTTTTTACGGTTAGGCGAACTGATGGTGCGTTCAATGAAATCGTAAATCCCAGTTACTTCAATATATACATGTAAAAATGTAATAAAACAAACTAAAAACATTGTTTGTGTCTAATGTTCTCGTCTGTGATTATTACCGAAATGTTTTACTGCACAAATTATTAATAATAAAATATTGTAATATTACAGAATCCCATACAGTTTAATGTATGTTTTTGGGAAATCATAAAGAAATCTAAAAACATAGTTATCACCCAGCAACTAAATGTTATTGTGCCCATGTGTGTCCTTTACAATATGTGATTATTACCAATATATTTTACTGTACCGATTAACAATAATAAAATATTGAAATATTACAGAATCCCATCCATTTCAATGTGATTTATCAGAAATTCATAAAAAATTCAAAAAAATAGTTATCACCCAACAACTATATATTAATGTGTCCCATGGTCTCTTGTACACCTGTGATGATTATCAATATGTTTTACAGCAGCAATTATTAATAATAAATTATTGAAATATTACAGAATCCTATCCGTTTCAATGTAATCTTTAGAAAAATCATAAAAAATCCAAAAAACATAGTTATCACCCAACAACTATATATTAATGTGCCCCATGGTCTCTTGTACACCTGTGATCATTACCAATATGTTTTACAGTAGCAATTATTAATAATAAAATATTGAAATATTACAGAATCCCCATCGATTTCAATGTAATCTTTCAAAAAATCATAAAAAATTCAAAAAACGTAGTTATCACCCAACAACTATATTTTAATGTGCCCCATGGTCTCTTGTAAAGCTGTGATGATTATCAATATGTTTTACAGCAGCAAGTATTAATAATACATTATTGAAATATTACAGAATCCCATCCGTTTCAATGTAATCTTTAAAAAAATCATAACAACAACTATATATTAATGTTCCCCATGGTCTCTTGTACACCTGTGATGATTATCAATATGTTTTACAGCAGCAATTATTAATAATAAATTATTGAAATATTACCGAATCCCATCCGTTTCAATGTAATCTTTAGAAAAATCATAACAAATCCAAAAAACAGAGTTATCGCCCAACAACTATATATTAATGTTCCCCATGGTCTCTCGTACACCTGTGATGATTATCAATATGTTTTACAGCAGCAATTATTAATAATAAATTATTGAAATATTACCGAATCCCATCCGTTTCAATGTAATCTTTAGAAAAATCATAACAAATCCAAAAAACAGAGTTATCGCCCAACAACTATATATTAATGTTCCCCATGGTCTCTCGTACACCTGTGATGATTATCAATATGTTTTACAGCAGCAATTATTAATAATACATTATTGAGATATTACAGAATCCCATCCATTTCAATGTAATCTTTAGAAAAATCGAAAAAAAATCCAAAAACATAGTTATCGCCCAACAACTATATATTAATGTGCCCCTAGGTCTCTTGTACACCTGTGATGATTATCAATATGTTTTACAGCAGCAATTATTAATAATAAATTATTGAAATATTACAGAATCCCATCCATTTCAATGTAATCTTTAGAGAAATCATAAAAAATCCCCAAAACATAGTTATCGCCCAACAACTATATATTAATGTTCCCCATGGTCTCTTGTACACCTGTGATGATTATCAATATGTTTTACAGCAGCAATTATTAATAATACATTATTGAAATATTACAGAATCCCATCCGTTTCAATGTAATCTTTAGAGAAATCATAACAAATCCAAAAAACATAGTTATCACCCAACAACTATATATTAATGTGCCCCTAGGTCTCTTGTACACCTGTGATGATTATCAATATGTCTTACAGCAGCAATTATTAATAATGAATTATTGAAATATTACAGAATCCCATCCATTTCAATGTAATCTTTAGAAAAATCATAAGAAATCCAAAAAACATAGTTATCGCCCAACAACTATATATTAATGTTCCCCATGGTCTCTCGTACACCTGTGATGATTATCAATATGTTTTACAGCAGCAATTATTAATAATAAATTATTGAAATATTACAGAATCCCATCCGTTTCAATGTAATCTTTAGAAAAATCGAAAAAAATCCAAAAAACATAGTTATCACCCAACAACTATATATTAATGTTCCCCATGGTCTCTTGTACACCTGTGATGATTATCAATATGTTTTACAGCAGCAATTATTAATAATAAATTATTGAAATATTACAGAATCCCATCCGTTTCAATGTAATCTTTAGAGAAATCATAACAAATCCAAAAAACATAGTTATCACCCAACAACTATATATTAATGTGCCCCTAGGTCTCTTGTACACCTGTGATGATTATCAATATGTTTTACAGCAGCAATTATTAATAATGAATTATTGAAATATTACAGAATCCCATCCATTTCAATGTAATCTTTAGAAAAATCATAAGAAATCCAAAAAACATAGTTATCGCCCAACAACTATATTTTAATGTTCCCCATGGTCTCTCGTACACCTGTGATGATTATCAATATGTTTTACAGCAGCAATTATTAATAATAAATTATTGAAATATTACAGAATCCCATCCGTTTCAATGTAATCTTTAGAAAAATCATAACAAATCCAAAAAACATAGTTATCACCCAACAACTATATATCAATGTGCCCCTAGGTCTCTTGTACACCTGTGATGATTATCAATATGTTTTACAGCAGCAATTATTAATAATAAATTATTGAGATATTACAGAATCCCATCCATTTCAATGTAATCTTTAGAAAAATCGAAAAAAATCCCAAAAACATAGTTATCGCCCAACAACTATATATTAATGTGCCCCTAGGTCTCTTGTACACCTGTGATGATTATCAATATGTTTTACAGCAGCAATTATTAATAATAAATTATTGAGATATTACAGAATCCCATCCATTTCAATGTAATCTTTAGAGAAATCATAAAAAAATCCAAAAAACATAGTTATCGCCCAACAACTATATATTAATGTTCCCCATGGTCTCTTGTACACCTGTGATGATTATCAATATGTTTTACAGCAGCAATTATTAATAATAAATTATTGAAATATTACAGAATCCCATCCGTTTCAATGTAATCTTTAGAGAAATCATAACAAATCCAAAAAACATAGTTATCACCCAACAACTATATATTAATGTGCCCCTAGGTCTCTTGTACACCTGTGATGATTATCAATATGTTTTACAGCAGCAATTATTAATACAGAATTATTGAAATATTACAGAATCCCATCCATTTCAATGTAATCTTTAGAAAAATCATAAGAAATCCAAAAAACATAGTTATCGCCCAACAACTATATATTAATGTTCCCCATGGTCTCTCGTACACCTGTGATGATTATCAATATGTTTTACAGCAGCAATTATTAATAATAAATTATTGAAATATTACAGAATCCCATCCGTTTCAATGTAATCTTTAGAAAAATAGAAAAAAATCCAAAAAACATAGTTATCACCCAACAACTATATATTAATGTTCCCCATGGTCTCTTGTACACCTGTGATGATTATCAATATGTTTTACAGCAGCAATTATTAATAATAAATTATTGAAATATTACAGAATCCCATCCGTTTTAATGTAATCTTTAGAAAAATCATAACAAATCCAAAAAACATAGTTATCACCCAACAACTATATATCAATGTGCCCCTAGGTCTCTTGTACACCTGTGATGATTATCAATATGTTTTACAGCAGCAATTATTAATAATAAATTATTGAGATATTACAGAATCCCATCCATTTCAATGTAATCTTTAGAAAAATCGAAAAAAATCCAAAAAACATAGTTATCGCCCAACAACTATATATTAATGTGCCCCTAGGTCTCTTGTACACCTGTGATGATTATCAATATGTTTTACAGCAGCAATTATTAATAATAAATTATTGAGATATTACAGAATCCCATCCATTTCAATGTAATCTTTAGAAAAATCATAACAAATCCAAAAAACATAGTTATCGCCCAACAACTATATATTAATGTGCCCCATGGTCTCTTCTACACCTGTGATGATTATCAATATGTTTTACAGCAGCAATTATTAATAATGAATTATTGAAATATTACAGAATCCCATCCATTTCAGTGTAATCTTTAGAAAAATCATAAGAAATCCAAAAAACATAGTTATCGCCCAACAACTATATTTTAATGTTCCCCATGGTCTCTCGTACACCTGTGATGATTATCAATATGTTTTACAGCAGCAATTATTAATAATAAATTATTGAAATATTACAGAATCCCATCCGTTTCAATGTAATCTTTAGAAAAATCATAACAAATCCAAAAAACATAGTTATCACCCAACAACTATATATCAATGTGCCCCTAGGTCTCTTGTACACCTGTGATGATTATCAATATGTTTTACAGCAGCAATTATTAATAATAAATTATTGAGATATTACAGAATCCCATCCATTTCAATGTAATCTTTAGAAAAATCGAAAAAAATCCCAAAAACATAGTTATCGCCCAACAACTATATATTAATGTGCCCCTAGGTCTCTTGTACACCTGTGATGATTATCAATATGTTTTACAGCAGCAATTATTAATAATAAATTATTGAGATATTACAGAATCCCATCCATTTCAATGTAATCTTTAGAGAAATCATAAAAAAATCCAAAAAACATAGTTATCGCCCAACAACTATATATTAATGTTCCCCATGGTCTCTTGTACACCTGTGATGATTATCAATATGTTTTACAGCAGCAATTATTAATAATAAATTATTGAAATATTACAGAATCCCATCCGTTTCAATGTAATCTTTAGAGAAATCATAACAAATCCAAAAAACATAGTTATCACCCAACAACTATATATTAATGTGCCCCTAGGTCTCTTGTACACCTGTGATGATTATCAATATGTTTTACAGCAGCAATTATTAATAATGAATTATTGAAATATTACAGAATCCCATCCGTTTCAATGTAATCTTTAGAAAAATCATAAGAAATCCAAAAAACATAGTTATCGCCCAACAACTATATATTAATGTTCCCCATGGTCTCTCGTACACCTGTGATGATTATCAATATGTTTTACAGCAGCAATTATTAATAATAAATTATTGAAATATTACAGAATCCCATCCGTTTCAATGTAATCTTTAGAAAAATAGAAAAAAATCCAAAAAACATAGTTATCACCCAACAACTATATATTAATGTTCCCCATGGTCTCTTGTACACCTGTGATGATTATCAATATGTTTTACAGCAGCAATTATTAATAATAAATTATTGAAATATTACAGAATCCCATCCGTTTTAATGTAATCTTTAGAAAAATCATAACAAATCCAAAAAACATAGTTATCACCCAACAGCTATATATCAATGTGCCCCTAGGTCTCTTGTACACCTGTGATGATTATCAATATGTTTTACAGCAGCAATTATTAATAATAAATTATTGAGATATTACAGAATCCCATCCATTTCAATGTAATCTTTAGAAAAATCGAAAAAAATCCCAAAAACATAGTTATCGCCCAACAACTATATATTAATGTGCCCCTAGGTCTCTTGTACACCTGTGATGATTATCAATATGTTTTACAGCAGCAATTATTAATAATAAATTATTGAGATATTACAGAATCCCATCCATTTCAATGTAATCTTTAGAAAAATCATAACAAATCCAAAAAACATAGTTATCGCCCAACAACTATATATTAATGTGCCCCATGGTCTCTTCTACACCTGTGATGATTATCAATATGTTTTACAGCAGCAATTATTATTAATAAATTATTGAAATATTACAGAATCCCATCCTATTCAATGTAATCTTTAAAAAAATCATAAGAAATCCCAAAAACATAGTTATCACCCAACAACTACATATTAATGTGCCCCATGGTCTCTTGTACACCTGTGATGATTACCAATATGTTTTACAGCAGCAATTATTAATAATGAATTATTGAAATATTATAGAATCCCATCTTATTCAATGTAATCTTTAAAAAAATCATAAAAAATCCCAAAAACATAGTTATCACCCAACAACTATATATTAATGTGCCCCATGGTCTCTTGTGCACCTGTGATGATTACCAATATGTTTTACAGCAGCATTTATTAATAATAAATTATTGAAATATTATAGAATCCCATGCATTTCAATGTAATCTTTAAAAAAATCATAAAAAATCCCCAAAATATAGTTATCGCCCAACAACTATATATTAATGTGCCCCTAGGTCTCTTGTGCACCTGTGATGATTACCAATATGTTTTACAGCAGCAATTATTAATAATAAATTATTGAAATATTGTAGAATCCCATGCATTTCAATGTAATCTTTAAAAAAATCATAATAAATCCCAAAAACATAGTTATAACCCAACAACTATATATTAATGTGCCCCATGGTCTCTTGTGCACCTGTGATGATTACCAATATGTTTTACAGTAGTATTTATTAATAATAAATTATTGAAATATTATAGAATCCCATGCATTTCAATGTAATCTTTAAAAAAATCATAAAAAATCCCCAAAACATAGTTATCGCCCAACAACTATATATTAATGTGCCCCATGGTCTCTTGTGCACCTGTGATGATTACCAATATGTTTTACAGTAGTATTTATTAATAATAAATTATTGAAATATTATAGAATCCCATGCATTTCAATGTAATCCTTAAAAAGAATCATAAAAAAATCCCAAAAACATAGTTATCACCCAACAACTATATATTAATGTGCCCCATGGTCTCTTGTACACCTGTGATGATTACCAATATGTTTTACAGCAGCAATTATTAATAATTAATTATAGAAATATTATAGAATCCCATCTTATTCAATGTAATCTTTAAAAAAATCATAAAAAATCCAAAAAACATAGTTATCACCCAACAACTATATATTAATGTCTCTTGTACACCTGTGATGATTACCAATATGTTTTACAGCAGCATTTATTAATAATAAATTATTGAAATATTACAGAATCCCATCCTATTCAATGTAATCTTTAGAAAAATCATAACAAATCCAAAAAACATAGTTATCGCCCAACAACCATATATTAATGTGCCCCATGGTCTCTTCTACACCTGTGATGATTATCAATATGTTTTACAGCAGCAATTATTATTAATAAATTATTGAAATATTACAGAATCCCATCCTATTCAATGTAATCTTTAAAAAAATCATAAGAAATCCCAAAAACATAGTTAGCACCCAACAACTATATATTAATGTGCCCCATGGTCTCTTGTACACCTGTGATGATTACCAATATGTTTTACAGCAGCAATTATTAATAATGAATTATTGAAATATTATAGAATCCCATCTTATTCAATGTAATCTTTAAAAAAATCATAAAAAATCCCAAAAACATAGTTATCACCCAACAACTATATATTAATGTGCCCCATGGTCTCTTGTGCACCTGTGATGATTACCAATATGTTTTACAGCAGCATTTATTAATAATAAATTATTGAAATATTATAGAATCCTATGCATTTCAATGTAATCTTTAAAAAAATCATTAAAAATCCCCAAAACATAGTTATCGCCCAACAACTATATATTAATGTGCCCCATGGTCTCTTGTGCACCTGTGATGATTACCAATATGTTTTACAGCAGCAATTATTAATAATAAATTATTGAAATATTACAGAATCCCATCCTTTTCAATGTAATTTTTCAAAAAATCATAGAAAATTCAAAAAACATAGTTATCACCCAACAACTATATATTAATGTGCCCCATGGTCTCTTGTAAAGCTGTAATGATTATCAATATGTTTTACAGCAGCAATTATTAATAATAAATTATTGAAATATTACAGAATCCCATCCATTTCAATGTAATCTTTAGAAAAATCATTAAAAAATCCCCAAAACATAGTTATCACCCAACAACTATATATTAATGTGCCCCATGGTCTCTTGTGCACCTGTGATGATTACCAATATGTTTTACAGCAGCATTTATTAATAATAAATTATTGAAATATTATAGAATCCCATGCATTTCAATGTAATCTTTAAAAAAATCATTAAAAATCCCCAAAACATAGTTATTGCCCAACAACTATATATTAATGTGCCCCATGGTCTCTTTTGCACCTGTGATGATTACCAATATGTTTTACAGCAGCAATTATTAATAATAAATTATTGAAATATTACAGAATCCCATCCTTTTCAATGTTATTTTTCAAAAAATCATAGAAAATTCAAAAAACATAGTTATCACCCAACAACTATATATTAATGTGCCCCATGGTCTCTTGTAAAGCTGTAATGATTATCAATATGTTTTACAGCAGCAATTATTAATAATAAATTATTTAAATATTACAGAATCCCATCCATTTCAATGTAATCTTTAGAAAAATCATTAAAAAATCCCCAAAACATAGTTATCACCCAACAACTATATATTAATGTGCCCCATGGTCTCTTGTGCACCTGTGATGATTACCAATATGTTTTACAGCAGCAATTATTAATAATAAATTATTGAAATATTATAGAATCACATGCATTTCAATGTAATCTCTAAAAAAATCAAAAAAAATCCCCAAAACATAGTTATCGCCCAACAACTATATATTAATGTGCCCCATGGTCTCTTGTACACCTGTGATGATTACCAATATGTTTTACAGCAGCAATTATTAATAATAAATTATTGAAATATTATAGAATCCCATGCATTTCAATGTAATCTTTAAAAAAATCATAATAAATCCCAAAAACATAGTTATAACCCAACAACTATATATTAATGTGCCCCATGGTCTCTTGTGCACCTGTGATGATTACCAATATGTTTTACAGTAGTATTTATTAATAATAAATTATTGAAATATTATAGAATCCCATGCATTTCAATGTAATCTTTAAAAAAATCATAAAAAATCCCCAAAACATAGTTATCGCCCAACAACTATATATTAATGTGCCCCATGGTCTCTTGTGCACCTGTGATGATTACCAATATGTTTTACAGTAGTATTTATTAATAATAAATTATTGAAATATTATAGAATCCCATGCATTTCAATGTAATCCTTAAAAAGAATCATAAAAAAATCCCAAAAACATAGTTATCACCCAACAACTATATATTAATGTGCCCCATGGTCTCTTGTACACCTGTGATGATTACCAATATGTTTTACAGCAGCAATTATTAATAATAAATTATAGAAATATTATAGAATCCCATCTTATTCAATGTAATCTTTAAAAAAATCATAAAAAATCCAAAAAACATAGTTATCACCCAACAACTATATATTAATGTCTCTTGTACACCTGTGATGATTACCAATATGTTTTACAGCAGCATTTATTAATAATAAATTATTGAAATATTACAGAATCCCATCCTATTCAATGTAATCTTTAGAAAAATCATAACAAATCCAAAAAACATAGTTATCGCCCAACAACCATATATTAATGTGCCCCATGGTCTCTTCTACACCTGTGATGATTATCAATATGTTTTACAGCAGCAATTATTATTAATAAATTATTGAAATATTACAGAATCCCATCCTATTCAATGTAATCTTTAAAAAAATCATAAGAAATCCCAAAAACATAGTTAGCACCCAACAACTATATATTAATGTGCCCCATGGTCTCTTGTACACCTGTGATGATTACCAATATGTTTTACAGCAGCAATTATTAATAATGAATTATTGAAATATTATAGAATCCCATCTTATTCAATGTAATCTTTAAAAAAATCATAAAAAATCCCAAAAACATAGTTATCACCCAACAACTATATATTAATGTGCCCCATGGTCTCTTGTGCACCTGTGATGATTACCAATATGTTTTACAGCAGCATTTATTAATAATAAATTATTGAAATATTATAGAATCCTATGCATTTCAATGTAATCTTTAAAAAAATCATTAAAAATCCCCAAAACATAGTTATCGCCCAACAACTATATATTAATGTGCCCCATGGTCTCTTGTGCACCTGTGATGATTACCAATATGTTTTACAGCAGCAATTATTAATAATAAATTATTGAAATATTACAGAATCCCATCCTTTTCAATGTAATTTTTCAAAAAATCATAGAAAATTCAAAAAACATAGTTATCACCCAACAACTATATATTAATGTGCCCCATGGTCTCTTGTAAAGCTGTAATGATTATCAATATGTTTTACAGCAGCAATTATTAATAATAAATTATTGAAATATTACAGAATCCCATCCATTTCAATGTAATCTTTAGAAAAATCATTAAAAAATCCCCAAAACATAGTTATCACCCAACAACTATATATTAATGTGCCCCATGGTCTCTTGTGCACCTGTGATGATTACCAATATGTTTTACAGCAGCATTTATTAATAATAAATTATTGAAATATTATAGAATCCCATGCATTTCAATGTAATCTTTAAAAAAATCATTAAAAATCCCCAAAACATAGTTATTGCCCAACAACTATATATTAATGTGCCCCATGGTCTCTTTTGCACCTGTGATGATTACCAATATGTTTTACAGCAGCAATTATTAATAATAAATTATTGAAATATTACAGAATCCCATCCTTTTCAATGTAATTTTTCAAAAAATCATAGAAAATTCAAAAAACATAGTTATCACCCAACAACTATATATTAATGTGCCCCATGGTCTCTTGTAAAGCTGTAATGATTATCAATATGTTTTACAGCAGCAATTATTAATAATAAATTATTTAAATATTACAGAATCCCATCCATTTCAATGTAATCTTTAGAAAAATCATTAAAAAATCCCCAAAACATAGTTATCACCCAACAACTATATATTAATGTGCCCCATGGTCTCTTGTGCACCTGTGATGATTACCAATATGTTTTACAGCAGCAATTATTAATAATAAATTATTGAAATATTATAGAATCACATGCATTTCAATGTAATCTCTAAAAAAATCAAAAAAAATCCCCAAAACATAGTTATCGCCCAACAACTATATATTAATGTGCCCCATGGTCTCTTGTACACCTGTGATGATTACCAATATGTTTTACAGCAGCAATTATTAATAATAAATTATTGAAATATTATAGAATCCCATGCATTTCAATGTAATCTTTAAAAAAATCATAATAAATCCCAAAAACATAGTTATAACCCAACAACTATATATTAATGTGCCCCATGGTCTCTTGTGCACCTGTGATGATTACCAATATGTTTTACAGTATTATTTATTAATAATAAATTATTGAAATATTATAGAATCCCATGCATTTCAATGTAATCTTTAAAAAAATCATAAAAAATCCCCAAAACATAGTTATCGCCCAACAACTATATATTAATGTGCCCCATGGTCTCTTGTGCACCTGTGATGATTACCAATATGTTTTACAGTAGTATTTATTAATAATAAATTATTGAAATATTATAGAATCCCATGCATTTCAATGTAATCCTTAAAAAGAATCATAAAAAATCCCAAAAACATAGTTATCACCCAACAACTATATATTAATGTGCCCCATGGTCTCTTGTACACCTGTGATGATTACCAATATGTTTTACAGCAGCAATTATTAATAATAAATTATAGAAATATTATAGAATCCCATCCGTTTCAATGTAATCTTTAGAAAAATAGAAAAAAATCCAAAAAACATAGTTATCACCCAACAACTATATATTAATGTTCCCCATGGTCTCTTGTACACCTGTGATGATTACCAATATGTTTTACAGCAGCAATTATTAATAATAAATTATAGAAATATTATAGAATCCCATCCGTTTCAATGTAATCTTTAGAAAAATAGAAAAAAATCCAAAAAACATAGTTATCACCCAACAACTATATATTAATGTTCCCCATGGTCTCTTGTACACCTGTGATGATTATCAATATGTTTTACAGCAGCATTTATTAATAATAAATTATTGAAATATTACAGAATCCCATCCTATTCAATGTAATCTTTAGAAAAATCATTAAAAAATCCCCAAAACATAGTTATCACCCAACAACTATATATTAATGTGCCCCATGGTCTCTTGTGCACCTTTGATGATTACCAATATGTTTTACAGCAGCAATTATTAATAATAAATTATTGAAATATTATAGAATCACATGCATTTCAATGTAATCTCTAAAAAAATCAAAAAAAATCCCCAAAACATAGTTATCGCCCAACAACTATATATTAATGTGCCCCATGGTCTCTTGTACACCTGTGATGATTACCAATATGTTTTACAGCAGCAATTATTAATAATAAATTATTGAAATATTATAGAATCCCATGCATTTCAATGTAATCTTTAAAAAAATCATAATAAATCCCAAAAACATAGTTATCGCCCAACAACTATATATGAATGTGCCCCATGGTCTCTTGTGCACCTGTGATGATTACCAATATGTTTTACAGTAGTATTTATTAATAATAAATTATTGAAATATTATAGAATCCCATGCATTTCAATGTAATCTTTAAAGAAATCATAAAAAATCCCCAAAACATAGTTATCGCCCAACAACTATATATTAATGTGCCCCATGGTCTCTTGTGCACCTGTGATGATTACCAATATGTTTTACAGTAGTATTTATTAATAATAAATTATTGAAATATTATAGAATCCCATGCATTTCAATGTAATCCTTAAAAAGAATCATAAAAAATCCCAAAAACATAGTTATCACCCAACAACCATATATTAATGTGCCCCATGGTCTCTTGTACACCTGTGATGATTACCAATATGTTTTACAGCAGCAATTATTAATAATAAATTATAGAAATATTATAGAATCCCATCTTATTCAATGTAATCTTTAAAAAAATCATAAAAAATCCAAAAAACATAGTTATCACCCAACAACTATATATTAATGTGCCCCATGGTCTCTTGTACACCTGTGATGATTACCAATATGTTTTACAGCAGCATTTATTAATAATAAATTATTGAAATATTACAGAATCCCATCCTATTCAATTTAATCTTTAGAAAAATCATAACAAATCCAAAAAACATAGTTATCGCCCAACAACTATATATTAATGTGCCCCATGGTCTCTTCTACACCTGTGATGATTACCAATATGTTTTACAGCAGCAATTATTATTAATAAATTATTGAAATATTACAGAATCCCATCCTATTCAATGTAATCTTTAAAAAAATCATAAAAAATCCCAAAAACATAGTTATCGCCCAACAACTATATATTAATGTGCCCCATGGTCTCTTGTACACCTGTGATGATTATCAATATGTTTTACAGCAGCAATTATTAATAATAAATTATTGAAATATTACAGGATCCCATCCATTTCAATGTCATTTTTCAAAAAATCTTTAAAAATCCAAAAAACATAGTTATCACTCAACAACTATATATTAATGTGCCCCATGGTCTCTTTTAAAGCTGTGATGATTATCAATATGTTTTACAGCAGCAATTATTAATAATAAATTATTGAAATATTATAGAATCCCATCTTATTCAATGTAATCTTTAAAATAATCATAAAAAATCCCAAAAACATAGTTATCGCCCAACAACTATATATTAATGTGCCCCATGGTCTCTTGTACACCTGTGATGATTATCAATATGTTTTACAGCAGCAATTATTAATAATAAATTATTGAAATATTACAGGATCCCATACATTTCAATGTAATTTTTCAAAAAACCTAAATAATTTCAAAACACATAGTTATCACCCAACAACTATATATTAATATGCCCCATGGTCTCTTGTACACCTGTGATTATAACCAATTTGGTTAATCAATTTAATATCAGAAAATGACTAAATATTCTTGTACAATATGTCTGCATGTATGTTATTGCTCTGACGAGTTTAAATATTTTTTTAAATAATTAAATAATTTAAATAATTTCTCAACTTGGATCCACATCCACAGTAGCACCTTAAAAAAAAGAAAAGAAAACAGAAACAAGGCAGAGGCAGGATTATAATCAAAGTTTAATCTTTACTAATCAAAAGGTGGACATGACATAATAAAAGTGCAAAACTGACATAGCACATGTAGGAAAATGCAATTGCCTGAATTAGGTTCAAGACTTTGCAATAAAGGCCACAATTGCTGCAATTTGTCTGCACCGGTTTTCGCACCAGGAATATGGGTGCCAGCGGACGCAGTAGCCACGACATCTTTGTGCCGTTGTTTCAGTCAAGTTTACTGACTGAAAGCCATCTATGTCAGGAAACTTTTTGGACATGTGAAAACATGCAGCATCCCTATGCTCATCTTTGAGCCAAATGTCTGATTTAAGGATGCTAAACAGGTCTTCTTGAAGAATGACTGGTGATCTTGTAAGTCTGTTGGCTGGGATGACATCCTGTGGCTTCTACTTTTTCCAAATTGGTCCATGGTGTTTTGTACCTTTCCGCCGGTTCTTCCTTACCTATGAGACAAGTACCATATAACACACTAATGATTTACTTGAAATGGGCTCTCACCTTTGACAGTTATTCCCTCAGTACAACATTGTTTTTGTGAGTGTACCGTGTAGTTGAGATATACAGTAATCTTTGTTAACTAACACACACACACGTTTATCATCTTGGCCAGCACTGGCGCGATCACTGAAATTGATCAGTGTTCAGGTTCTGGTACCAAGCATTTCCCTCAAATATTCTCTCTCTCTTCCCCCCTCTTCTCTACCTATCTCTCTCCCCCACCACCTACCTGCTTTCATCTATGTCTTTAGCACACATGCACACTGTGCATTTTCGCTCTGACGTCAACATACAACCTCTCTGCTTCTGTCCCCCCTCTCTCACTCTCCCTCTCTCTGATCCAGCTCTGGTCTGAAGTTAAAACCAGGTATCACTCCTTTGTTATTATGTTTTTAATATTTATGTTTTATATGGAAAAGGCATGAGGAACGCTTTTTGTGGTCCTTGTGTGACCTTTGGTTGTTGGTTGTTGTTTCTGCTATTGTTTTGCAAGGTGAACATTAGTTTGCTATAACTGTGGCTGAAGTCATATCAAGAAAACCATTATAAACATAACTATCTGGAGTGTCACTCTAGGCAAGACTACACAAGCTCGCCCACTAGGGGAGCAGAGGACTTGGGAGTAACTTCGGTACCATGGACAGCACATATATAGGTCATCTGATTGATGGATGGAAAGTATGTATCAAAGATTTTTAATATACGCCATCACACATGTCGCTGGTAGTTATAAAATGCAACAGCTATTGTACAAATGTTACGAATAATGTGTTTACCATTTGTGTACCATTTCGTGACCATGGTTGCCTCTCAACCCCCTCATGCATTCATCTCCACCACCCACTCCATTCACTTCTCCACTGGAATTAAGACACTCACGACCTACTTCTGGTCTCCTAATGAGTTGTTCACACAAAGCAAGTATGGGTAAATGCAAGCCTGGCGTAGCTAGACTATATCACTGCGTGGATATGAGTCTGGTGCTTCCATCAGGACGTTTTTTTTCTGAAGGGGCGGGATCAAAACAATGGGCCTCGACGCAATTGGTTAAACCTACAACCAACTACCAATTACAGTTATCATTATAATACTTGACCTAATAAGTCATTATACAATGCTTTATATATATATGTTCTGCTTCTTTTTATCAAGCATTATATTTAAAAAAAAATGTTTATAACTATAATTATACATTATTGCAAGCATATTAAAATGCCTTTTAAGTATTTTTAAAACACATTATAGGCATGGGCTGCATAGCAAGTGTTACCCAGTCTTTAGCCTCAGAAACCCATGCTTTTTTTTTGTTTCAAAAGAAAAAAAGGCTGGGCGAACCATGCAGGAACGCTGGTCTTAGGACCTTGTTATCTCCTAACCAATCAGTGTGCAGAGGGGCGTCGCTCTAAATTTGGTGACGCCAGCGTGCTCCGTGCACAGGCCGGGGGGAGGGGAGGGGAGGCCGGGACATAGATTGGTGAAGCAATAGGAAGCGCTGCAAGAATCCTGCGGCTGTGTTTGGATCCGCCCTTCAAGACCATCGATTGGGCTCGTTCTTTCAGTCTACCCAGTCTTTAACACTTGCTATGCATCCCATGTATCTAATGCTTTGTAAGCAAACTTAGAGCCATTATATGCTATTATCCCCCCCTAAATCGCACAATGACCTTTTAAAGTAGGTTAAAAACACTATATAATGCAGTACAATAGAGATTATAATGCCTTATAAGAATGGTGATAACACTTTACATTATATTAAATGCACCTATACTTTAAAAATTCCAAATCATTTATGCGAACCTTTTTAGTTTTTGGTGTGGTCCCCATGTCCTTCACAGACACTGGTGATGTCTGGTTGTCAGGTGTGACAGGGGCTGTAGTTACCTGATTAAATTCAGGAAAACCAGTACTGAATATTTTCAAACAGTGTTATTTCCAAAGCATTTGTGCAACATATCTCAAGTATTTAACACCAAGATATATGATTGCTATGAACATGCACCTTTAGCCAAGCTGATGACTTTCAAAAAACACGGTGCTCCCATTATAAACAATTTCAAACATGCACTTCACTTAGGGAAAAAAACATTTGTGGACATGGGGCCCTACTTTTAAGGCAATCAAATTAAGCACACCTTCAAACTTTCTGTCTGCTGGCCATCTTGTTTTTGGGCCCCATGGTCCTCGACTGCAGTGGTTGATGCTGGGTTGTCAGCAGGAGGATTTTTTGTTGTCACTGGGGCTGTTTAGTCACCTGCATGAATTCAGATAAGCCATTAGAAACTTCCAATGTCTCGTCAAACTGTTTATAATACTACTACAATTTGAAAAGGTTCTTCATATTACCACTATGTTTGAAGGCAAAAGGCTTTTTGATTGAGGTATTATAGATCCCGCTCCTATTTTGTTTCCGCTGCTTCCATTTTTCAGTGTAAATGCCCTTAGAAATGACATTTGTCCATTCCAGTCCACGGAACAGATTTTTCTTTTTTTTTTTTCTTATGTCTGTCCATTCCTTAGGAGGAATGGACAGACGGAAAAAAAACAGGGTTGTGCAGGAAGTCTCCTTGTAAAAAAATCTACATCATCACTGAGATATTCATCATCTTCAGCATCCGATTCTCCTGTGCCTTCGCTTGAAGCCTGTTAATTTCAACATGATTGTATTACAGGTTAACAACACAAGTGCAACAGCAAACTACATTCTAGTATTTGGGATTTGAGATTTGGCCTCCCTCAACTTATCTACAAGCATACAGCATTTTTCATTGCAAGTGCAACAAATAGTGTGCTTGTAGGTCGGCTATTTGTGTTTTTTTTTTTTTTAAGAAATGACTCTGGAAGAGCGTGGAAATGTAGGCTATTTGCCTAAACACAGTTCATGTTAACTTCAAGATAGATTTAACATACTGTACCTGAATTTTCGGCTGTTCAGATTCAACATGTTCTGTATCCTGTTGATGTTCATATTCCAGCTCTGGAGTGGTGTCCCCAGCATCCGATTCTCCTGTGCCTTTGCTTGAAGCCTGATCATTTCAACATGATTGTATTATAGGTTAACAACACAAGTCCAAAAGCAAACTACATTCTAGTATTTGGGATATGAGATTTGGTCTCACTCAACTTATCTACAAGCATACAGCATTTTTCATTGCAAGTGCAACAAATACTGAGCTTGTAGGTCGGCTATTTGTGCTTTTTTTTAAAAAGAAATTACTCTGGAAGAGCGTTGAAATGTAGGCTATTTGCCTAAAGCTCAGTTCATGTTAACTTCAAGACAGATTTAGCATACTGTACCTGAATTTTCGGCTGTTCAGATTCAACATTTACTGTATCCTCTTGATGTTTATATTCCTGCTCTGGAGTGGTGTCCCCAGCATCCGATTCTCCTGTGTCTTTGCTTGAAGCCTGATCATTTCAACATGATTGTATTATAGGTTAACAACACAAGTCCAAAAGCAAACTACATTCTAGTATTTGGGATATGAGATTTGGCCTCACTCAACTTATCTACAAGCATACAGCATTTTTCATTGCAAGTGTAACAAATAGTGAGCTTGTAGGTCGGCTATTTGTGCCTTTTTTTTAAAAGAAATGACTCTGGAAGAGCGTGGAAATGTAGGCTATTTGCCTAAAGCATAAGTTCATGTTAACTTCAAGATAGATTTAACATACCTGAATTTGAACATTGAATGATTTTTTCAGTCGATAAGCATTGGCGGGTGTATTACCTACACCTAATGCTTTGGCTACAGCTTTCCAAAACTTCTGGTCTTTTAAACATTCCCCAGTCTTCCACTCAGACGATTGTTGAAGTGCTTCAACATGTGCTAGAATGTCTTCAATAGATATTTTCATTTTTCTGGACTGGTGGGGCAAAAGCACATGTTTGTTTGTTTTTACAAAATGGTAAAGAGATCTTTTGAATATATATGTTTTAAAGCGAACATTGTTACAACTTCTGGGGGGGTATATATATTATATATAATATATATATATATATATATATATATATATATATATATATATATATATACACGCACATACATACATATATATACACACACACACACACACACACACACACACACACACACACACACACACACACACACACACACACACACACACACACACACACACACATATAGACTACTCACCCCTGCAAATCTTGGAAAAGTATATGTTCTGAAATACAAAACAAATATATATATTTTTTAAATACATACACTTTCACACTACATCACAAATTATGGACAATTTTGTCCATAAGCTTTCCACAGACTATTTATCAGAGCTCTGGCTAATATGTAGGCTTCTTTCCCCATTTTAATCAGTGATCAGACTCTCAAGCTTGACTCATTCCCATGATAGGCCTATCAGACCCTCAGAATAATTAATAATAATAAATAAGTTAAATAATGTATATATAAGACACCAATATTACATTATACATCATATTATCCTACTACTATACTTGACTGATTGATGGGCAGAGTTTATGCCAGACTTTGCATGACACATGATGTGTGTGCAGAGCTATTGTACATCTACATCTCTTACTACGGAGAGGAGAGGAGAGGAGAGGAGAGGGGTGAGAAGAGGAGGGGAGGGGAGGGGAGGGGAGAAGAGAGGAGAGGAGAGGAGAGGAGAGGAGAGGAGAGGAGAGGAGAGGGGTGAGGAGAGGAGGGGAGGGGAGAAGAGAGGGGTGAGAGGAAGGTGAGGAGAGGAGAGGAGAGGAGAGGAGAGGAGAGGAGAGGAGAGGAGAGGAGAGGAGAGGAGAGGAGGACCACTCAAGGTGAAAAAAACATCTTGATGTGATGTCCACGAAGCGGCCCAATAGTTATTATTATTAATATATAGGTATATCAACACAACTCAATTGTCTTGACTCACATATTCACATAAGAGAAGTACAGGGTATTGTCAAATAGTTATTTCTCAAGAGGCCTGGGTGCACAGTACAAATCAAAGATTGCAATTATGAAAATATATTTATCCTCTTGCAAGTGATTTTCAAATATGTGTTAAAAATAATGTTTCAAAAATTACAATTAAAATAAATAAGTAACAAACAAAACGTACAGACAGGTTTCGGTCAACATGCTATACCTCCTGTCTGAATGGCACAATTTTAAAATAGGCATAAATGTAACTTAATTATTAACTTATCATTAATAATTAATGGTGGTAATATATCTTATTAAATGTTTGCAGTAGCATAGTTGTGAGAGTAATACTTACCGACTCCGTGGATTACTCATCTTGATTGGGAAATTATTAAAAGATGCACTTTACAAGACTCTGGAACATTACTTTCACCTGATAGATGCTGATGTGAGGATGCAGATGTTGAGATGCAGGATAAATGTAAGGTCACGCCAAGTCAGTGTGAGCCAATCAGGTCTCAGAAAAGTTTTGGACTATTCCAAATTGTGGGGGGTCCTCACCAGACCCCCCTGTCAAAATGTTCAGTAGATTGACCCAGGCCAGGTCATTCTAAGGGCACCAAGTACTGCGTTGGACAAGGGCTGTGCAGCTGGAGCCATAAATCTTCTGTCTGTCTGATTGAGTGACCTGTGTACGTCAAGTGTACACGGGGCTGTCACACAGGAGCAGTAGTGGAAAAAGTTTTACTTATGTAATTAAAGTATCAATACTGCAATGTAGAAGTACTCTGTTACAAGTCAAAATGTACATAAAGTACCAAAAGTGAAATACTATAATGTTTTAAAATAGCAGATCTACAAGCTCACAAGGCATAGCCATGCGACGCGTTGTGAGCTTGTAGATTGGCTATTTTCAAATAGCAGTCATGAAACGGGGCTAAAGTGGGCTAAACCAGTTTGCTGAGAGTACTTATTAAACAAAGACAAGCAATGTAAGACAAACACACACACACACGCACACGCACACACACACACACACACACACACACACACACACACACACACACACACACACAGTTGGAGAAGGACATGACAATGAGCCAGGCTATCAGACATCAAGATAAGCCGGCCTCATGCTGTGGGTTATCAGTTAATCAGAGCAGTACATCTACCCAAAATGTTTTTTGGAGGATAGGAGGCTCCTTGAAAGTTAAGATATTTTGGAGTGGTTTACGTTTTATTATGTATGAGGAATCCTTATTCAAATATCCACTAATGTATGTAACTGTGAATATGTTTATTGTTTATTATTCATTGTTTATCAAGGATCCCCATTATTGTAGACCATAGCGGAGACTATTCTTCCTGGGGTCCAGGCAAAAATCATCAAAATACAAATCATAAAATGCTGTACAACATAATCAATAGGTTAGTGAACAAAAAAACAAATTTTGCGCCATCCTTTTACATAAAAACGCTAATAAACAGTTGAGAGTTGGCATAACTAAGGTAGCTATAATGTGCTGTTCCACTGAGCTTATGCATTATGACCAACACTTATAATACATTGTAAACGTTGTAATACGTTGTCATACATAATTATAAACATCTATAACAAGTGTTATAATGACTTATAGACACTCTATAAGAATAGAAGAATACATTCTGAATAATCAACGAATCGAATGGTTAGGGGTTTAGAAAGACAATGACATAACATCCAACATTACGAGGGATTTTTGTCAATGTCTCTGTTGAGATTCAACACAGGGATATGCACAGAGTCACAAGTGGAATCAAGTGGACCATTAGACCAGAGAGGTATAGGAGGACTAATCCAAAATAAATCTAGATCCCAGAGGGAATAAAAAAATAAAAAATAACAGATAATAAAAGAAAGGCTTCAATATCAAATTTAAATTTAATATCGAATAAAGTTAAGCCATTATGCTGCCCACTCTGTATTGGTGCCCACTTTTCCCTAATGTGTTTTGGTGGCCACCCTTCCTGTTATCCTTTCTCCCTATGATTGGAGTATCTGCTTGAGTGTTCTATACATGATTAGAACACTCTTGGACATTCGACAATTAAGGCCTATTATTTTTTACAATTGCTACTAATTGCTACAAAACCTGTATCTCCATTGTCATTTAGGGCCTAAACAAGAAGTTGAAGGATACAACTATATCTGTAAAGATGTACCGTGCATGTTCACATCATGTATACATTACATTACTACCTTTTTAAAATGTATTCTGGAAATGCCGAATGCCAATATAACATTGAGGTGACAACTCTTCCTTGGTGCCCATTCTTCTGCTTCTTCTTCTTCTTGACAATATGTTGAAAGGGTTTGATTGGCTAGCGAGACGCATGACGAAATAAAAACCTATAAATATGTATGTCACTTCAATAAAGCATTTATATTTGTTGAAGTGAGCTTCCATCAGCCATTCTAACATTGGTGAAGTGACACGTGAAAATAATTGTAATGTAAATAGGTAAGACAGGATTAATCAGGAACAGGCCTGTGCTCCGAGGAGCATATTTTCTAGCTTATTTTTATTTTTTCCAAAAAATTACATTGAAATGGATGGGATTCTGTCATATTTAAATATTATATTATTAATAATTGCTGCTGTAAAACATATTGATAAACATCACAGGTGTACAGGAGACCATGGGGCACATTAATATATAGTTGTTGGGTGATAACTATGTTTTGGGGATTTTTTAATGATTTTTCTAAAGATTACATTGAAATGGATGGGATTCTGTAATATTTAAATAATTTATTATTAATAATTGCTGCTGTAAAACATATTGATAATCATTACAGCTTTACAAGAGACCATGGGGCACATTAATATATAGTTGTTGGGTGATAACTATGTTTTTTGAATTTTCTATGATTTTTTGAAGAATTACATTGAAAAGGATGGGATTCTGTAATATTTCAATAATTTATTATTAATAATTGCTGCTGTAAAACATATTGATAATCATCACAGGTGTAGAAGAGACCATGGGGCACATTAATATATAGTTGTTGGGCGATAACTATGTTTTTTGGATTTGTTATGATTTTTCTAAAGATTACATTGAAATGGATGGGATTCTGTAATATTTAAATAATTTAT
Organism: Gymnoscopelus microlampas; assembly: GCF_963454915.1. NCBI lineage: Eukaryota > Metazoa > Chordata > Actinopteri > Myctophiformes > Myctophidae > Gymnoscopelus > Gymnoscopelus microlampas. The sequence goes on from NC_139953.1 coordinate 30,507,121, forward strand.
TATTAATAATTGCTGCTGTAAAACATATTGATAATCATTACAGCTTTACAAGAGACAATGGGGCACATTAATATATAGTTGTTGGGTGATAACTATGTTTTTTGAATTTTCTATGATTTTTTGAAAAATTACATTGAAAAGGATGGGATTCTGTAATATTTCAATAATTTATTATTAATAATTGCTGCTGTAAAACATATTGGTAATCATCACAGGTGCACAAGAGACCATGGGGCACATTAATATATAGTTGTTGGGCGATAACTATGTTTTGGTGATTTTTAATGATTTTTTTAAAGATTACATTGAAATGCATGGGATTCTATAATATTTCAATAATTTATTATTAATAAATGCTGCTGTAAAACATATTGGTAATCATCACAGGTGCACAAGAGACCATGGGGCACATTATTATATAGTTGTTGGGTGATAACTATGTTTTCTGATTTTTTAATGATTTTTCTAAAGATTACATTGAAATGGATGGGATTCTGTAATATTTCAATAATTTATTATTAATAATTGCTGCTGTAAAACATATTGATAATCATCACAGGTGTACAAGAGACCATGGGGCACATTAATATATAGTTGTTGGGCGATAACTATGTTTTTTGGATTTCTTATGATTTTTCTAAAGATTACATTGAATAGGATGGGATTCTGTAATATTTCAATAATTTATTATTAATACATGCTGCTGTAAAACATATTGGTAATCATCACAGGTGTACAAGAGACCTAGGGGCACATTAATATATAGTTGTTGGGCGATAACTATGTTTTGGGGATTTTTAATGATTTTTTTAAAGATTACATTGAAATGCATGGGATTCTATAATATTTCAATAATTTATTATTAATAAATGCTGCTGTAAAACATATTGGTAATCATCACAGGTGCACAAGAGACCATGGGGCACATTAATATATAGTTGTTGGGTGATAACTATGTTTTCTGATTTTTTAATGATTTTTCTAAAGATTACATTGAAATGGATGGGATTCTGTAATATTTCAATAATTTATTATTAATAATTGCTGCTGTAAAACATATTGGTAATCATCACAGGTGCACAAGAGACCATGGGGCACATTAATATATAGTTGTTGGGCGATAACTATGTTTTGGTGATTTTTAATGATTTTTTTAAAGATTACATTGAAATGCATGGGATTCTATAATATTTCAATAATTTATTATTAATAAATGCTGCTGTAAAACATATTGGTAATCATCACAGGTGCACAAGAGACCATGGGGCACATTATTATATAGTTGTTGGGTGATAACTATGTTTTCTGATTTTTTAATGATTTTTCTAAAGATTACATTGAAATGGATGGGATTCTGTAATATTTCAATAATTTATTATTAATAATTGCTGCTGTAAAACATATTGATAATCATCACAGGTGTACAAGAGACCATGGGGCACATTAATATATAGTTGTTGGGCGATAACTATGTTTTTTGGATTTCTTATGATTTTTCTAAAGATTACATTGAATAGGATGGGATTCTGTAATATTTCAATAATTTATTATTAATACATGCTGCTGTAAAACATATTGGTAATCATCACAGGTGTACAAGAGACCTAGGGGCACATTAATATATAGTTGTTGGGCGATAACTATGTTTTGGGGATTTTTAATGATTTTTTTAAAGATTACATTGAAATGCATGGGATTCTATAATATTTCAATAATTTATTATTAATAAATGCTGCTGTAAAACATATTGGTAATCATCACAGGTGCACAAGAGACCATGGGGCACATTAATATATAGTTGTTGGGTGATAACTATGTTTTCTGATTTTTTAATGATTTTTCTAAAGATTACATTGAAATGGATGGGATTCTGTAATATTTCAATAATTTATTATTAATAATTGCTGCTGTAAAACATATTGATAATCATCAAAGGTGTACAAGAGACCATGGGGCACATTAATATATAGTTGTTGGGTGATAACTATGTTTTTGGGATTTCTTATGATTTTTTTAAAGATTACATTGAATAGGATGGGATTCTGTAATATTTCAATAATTTATTAATAATAATTGCTGCTGTAAAACATATTGGTAATCATCACAGGTGTAGAAGAGACCATGGGGCACATTAATATATAGTTGTTGGGCGATAACTATGTTTTTTGGATTTGTTATGATTTTTCTAAAGATTACATTGAATAGGATGGGATTCTGTAATATTTCAATAATTTATTATTAATAAATGCTGCTGTAAAACATATTGGTAATCATCACAGGTGTACAAGAGACCATGGGGCACATTAATATATAGTTGTTGGGTGATAACTATGTTTTTTGGATTTTTTTATGATTTTTTTAAAGATTACATTGAATAAGATGGGATTCTATAATATTTCAATAATTTATTAATAATAATTGCTGCTGTAAAACATATTGGTAATCATCACAGGTGTAGAAGAGACCATGGGGCACATTAATATATAGTTGTTGGGCGATAACTATGTTTTTTGGATTTGTTATGATTTTTCTAAAGATTACATTGAATAGGATGGGATTCTGTAATATTTCAATAATTTATTATTAATAAATGCTGCTGTAAAACATATTGGTAATCATCACAGGTGTACAAGAGACCATGGGGCACATTAATATATAGTTGTTGGGTGATAACTATGTTTTTTGGATTTTTTTATGATTTTTTTAAAGATTACATTGAATAAGATGGGATTCTATAATATTTGTATAATTTATTATTAATAATTGCTGCTGTAAAACATATTGGTAATCATCACAGGTGTACAAGAGACCATGGGGCACATTAATATATAGTTGTTGGGTGATAACTATGTTTTTGGGATTTTTTATGATTCTTTTTAAGGATTACATTGAAATGCATGGGATTCTATAATATTTCAATAATTTATTATTAATAAATACTACTGTAAAACATATTGGTAATCATCACAGGTGCACAAGAGACCATGGGGCACATTAATATATAGTTGTTGGGCGATAACTATGTTTTGGGGATTTTTTATGATTTTTTTAAAGATTACATTGAAATGCATGGGATTCTATAATATTTCAATAATTTATTATTAATAAATACTACTGTAAAACATATTGGTAATCATCACAGGTGCACAAGAGACCATGGGGCACATTCATATATAGTTGTTGGGTGATAACTATGTTTTTGGGATTTATTATGATTTTTTTAAAGATTTCATTGAAATGCATGGGATTCTATAATATTTCAATAATTTATTATTAATAATTGCTGCTGTAAAACATATTGGTAATCATCACAGGTGTACAAGAGACCATGGGGCACATTAATATATAGTTGTTGGGCGATAACTATGTTTTGGGGATTTTTTTTGATTTTTTTAGAGATTACATTGAAATGCATGTGATTCTATAATATTTCAATAATTTATTATTAATAATTGCTGCTGTAAAACATATTGGTAATCATCACAGGTGCACAAGAGACCATGGGGCACATTAATATATAGTTGTTGGGTGATAACTATGTTTTTGGGATTTATTATGATTTTTTTAAAGATTACATTGAAATGCATGGGATTCTATAATATTTCAATAATTTATTATTAATAATTGCTGCTGTAAAACATATTGGTAATCATCACAGGTGTACAGGAGACCATGGGGCACATTAATATATAGTTGTTGGGCGATAACTATGTTTTGGGGATTTTTTTTGATTTTTTTAGAGATTACATTGAAATGCATGGGATTCTATAATATTTCAATAATTTATTATTAATAATTGCTGCTGTAAAACATATTGATAATCATCAAAGCTTTAAAAGAGACCATGGGGCACATTAATATATAGTTGTTGGGCGATAACTATGTTTTTGGGATTTATTATGATTTTTTTAAAGATTACATTGAAATGCATGAGATTCTATAATATTTCAATAATTTATTATTAATAATTGCTGCTGTAAAACATATTGGTAATCATCACAGGTGCACAAGAGACCATGGGGCACATTAATATATAGTTGTTGGGTGATAACTATGTTTTCTGATTTTTTAATGATTTTTCTAAAGATTACATTGAAATGGATGGGATTCTGTAATATTTCAATAATTTATTATTAATAATTGCTGCTGTAAAACATATTGATAATCATCACAGGTGTACAAGAGACCATGGGGCACATTAATATATAGTTGTTGGGCGATAACTATGTTTTTTGGATTTCTTATGATTTTTCTAAAGATTACATTGAATAGGATGGGATTCTGTAATATTTCAATAATTTATTATTAATACATGCTGCTGTAAAACATATTGGTAATCATCACAGGTGTACAAGAGACCTAGGGGCACATTAATATATAGTTGTTGGGCGATAACTATGTTTTGGGGATTTTTAATGATTTTTTTAAAGATTACATTGAAATGCATGGGATTCTATAATATTTCAATAATTTATTATTAATAAATGCTGCTGTAAAACATATTGGTAATCATCACAGGTGCACAAGAGACCATGGGGCACATTAATATATAGTTGTTGGGTGATAACTATGTTTTCTGATTTTTTAATGATTTTTCTAAAGATTACATTGAAATGGATGGGATTCTGTAATATTTCAATAATTTATTATTAATAATTGCTGCTGTAAAACATATTGGTAATCATCACAGGTGTAGAAGAGACCATGGGGCACATTAATATATAGTTGTTGGGCGATAACTATGTTTTTTGGATTTGTTATGATTTTTCTAAAGATTACATTGAATAGGATGGGATTCTGTAATATTTCAATAATTTATTATTAATAAATGCTGCTGTAAAACATATTGGTAATCATCACAGGTGTACAAGAGACCATGGGGCACATTAATATATAGTTGTTGGGTGATAACTATGTTTTTTGGATTTTTTTATGATTTTTTTAAAGATTACATTGAATAAGATGGGATTCTATAATATTTCAATAATTTATTAATAATAATTGCTGCTGTAAAACATATTGGTAATCATCACAGGTGTAGAAGAGACCATGGGGCACATTAATATATAGTTGTTGGGCGATAACTATGTTTTTTGGATTTGTTATGATTTTTCTAAAGATTACATTGAATAGGATGGGATTCTGTAATATTTCAATAATTTATTATTAATAAATGCTGCTGTAAAACATATTGGTAATCATCACAGGTGTACAAGAGACCATGGGGCACATTAATATATAGTTGTTGGGTGATAACTATGTTTTTGGGATTTTTTATGATTCTTTTTAAGGATTACATTGAAATGCATGGGATTCTATAATATTTCAATAATTTATTATTAATAAATACTACTGTAAAACATATTGGTAATCATCACAGGTGCACAAGAGACCATGGGGCACATTAATATATAGTTGTTGGGCGATAACTATGTTTTGGGGATTTTTTATGATTTTTTTAAAGATTACATTGAAATGCATGGGATTCTATAATATTTCAATAATTTATTATTAATAAATACTACTGTAAAACATATTGGTAATCATCACAGGTGCACAAGAGACCATGGGGCACATTCATATATAGTTGTTGGGTGATAACTATGTTTTTGGGATTTATTATGATTTTTTTAAAGATTTCATTGAAATGCATGGGATTCTATAATATTTCAATAATTTATTATTAATAATTGCTGCTGTAAAACATATTGGTAATCATCACAGGTGTACAAGAGACCATGGGGCACATTAATATATAGTTGTTGGGCGATAACTATGTTTTGGGGATTTTTTTTGATTTTTTTAGAGATTACATTGAAATGCATGTGATTCTATAATATTTCAATAATTTATTATTAATAATTGCTGCTGTAAAACATATTGGTAATCATCACAGGTGCACAAGAGACCATGGGGCACATTAATATATAGTTGTTGGGTGATAACTATGTTTTTGGGATTTATTATGATTTTTTTAAAGATTACATTGAAATGCATGGGATTCTATAATATTTCAATAATTTATTATTAATAATTGCTGCTGTAAAACATATTGGTAATCATCACAGGTGTACAGGAGACCATGGGGCACATTAATATATAGTTGTTGGGCGATAACTATGTTTTGGGGATTTTTTTAGATTTTTTTAGAGATTACATTGAAATGCATGGGATTCTATAATATTTCAATAATTTATTATTAATAATTGCTGCTGTAAAACATATTGATAATCATCAAAGCTTTAAAAGAGACCATGGGGCACATTAATATATAGTTGTTGGGCGATAACTATGTTTTTGGGATTTTTTATGATTTTTTTAAAGATTACATTGAAATGCATGAGATTCTATAATATTTCAATAATTTATTATTAATAATTGCTGCTGTAAAACATATTGGTAATCATCACAGGTGCACAAGAGACCATGGGGCACATTAATATATAGTTGTTGGGTGATAACTATGTTTTCTGATTTTTTAATGATTTTTCTAAAGATTACATTGAAATGGATGGGATTCTGTAATATTTCAATAATTTATTATTAATAATTGCTGCTGTAAAACATATTGATAATCATCACAGGTGTACAAGAGACCATGGGGCACATTAATATATAGTTGTTGGGCGATAACTATGTTTTTTGGATTTCTTATGATTTTTCTAAAGATTACATTGAATAGGATGGGATTCTGTAATATTTCAATAATTTATTATTAATACATGCTGCTGTAAAACATATTGGTAATCATCACAGGTGTACAAGAGACCTAGGGGCACATTAATATATAGTTGTTGGGCGATAACTATGTTTTGGGGATTTTTAATGATTTTTTTAAAGATTACATTGAAATGCATGGGATTCTATAATATTTCAATAATTTATTATTAATAAATGCTGCTGTAAAACATATTGGTAATCATCACAGGTGCACAAGAGACCATGGGGCACATTAATATATAGTTGTTGGGTGATAACTATGTTTTCTGATTTTTTAATGATTTTTCTAAAGATTACATTGAAATGGATGGGATTCTGTAATATTTCAATAATTTATTATTAATAATTGCTGCTGTAAAACATATTGGTAATCATCACAGGTGTAGAAGAGACCATGGGGCACATTAATATATAGTTGTTGGGCGATAACTATGTTTTTTGGATTTGTTATGATTTTTCTAAAGATTACATTGAATAGGATGGGATTCTGTAATATTTCAATAATTTATTATTAATAAATGCTGCTGTAAAACATATTGGTAATCATCACAGGTGTACAAGAGACCATGGGGCACATTAATATATAGTTGTTGGGTGATAACTATGTTTTTTGGATTTTTTTATGATTTTTTTAAAGATTACATTGAATAAGATGGGATTCTATAATATTTCAATAATTTATTAATAATAATTGCTGCTGTAAAACATATTGGTAATCATCACAGGTGTAGAAGAGACCATGGGGCACATTAATATATAGTTGTTGGGCGATAACTATGTTTTTTGGATTTGTTATGATTTTTCTAAAGATTACATTGAATAGGATGGGATTCTGTAATATTTCAATAATTTATTATTAATAAATGCTGCTGTAAAACATATTGGTAATCATCACAGGTGTACAAGAGACCATGGGGCACATTAATATATAGTTGTTGGGTGATAACTATGTTTTTGGGATTTTTTATGATTCTTTTTAAGGATTACATTGAAATGCATGGGATTCTATAATATTTCAATAATTTATTATTAATAAATACTACTGTAAAACATATTGGTAATCATCACAGGTGCACAAGAGACCATGGGGCACATTAATATATAGTTGTTGGGCGATAACTATGTTTTGGGGATTTTTTATGATTTTTTTAAAGATTACATTGAAATGCATGGGATTCTATAATATTTCAATAATTTATTATTAATAAATACTACTGTAAAACATATTGGTAATCATCACAGGTGCACAAGAGACCATGGGGCACATTCATATATAGTTGTTGGGTGATAACTATGTTTTTGGGATTTATTATGATTTTTTTAAAGATTTCATTGAAATGCATGGGATTCTATAATATTTCAATAATTTATTATTAATAATTGCTGCTGTAAAACATATTGGTAATCATCACAGGTGTACAAGAGACCATGGGGCACATTAATATATAGTTGTTGGGCGATAACTATGTTTTGGGGATTTTTTTTGATTTTTTTAGAGATTACATTGAAATGCATGTGATTCTATAATATTTCAATAATTTATTATTAATAATTGCTGCTGTAAAACATATTGGTAATCATCACAGGTGCACAAGAGACCATGGGGCACATTAATATATAGTTGTTGGGTGATAACTATGTTTTGGGGATTTTTTAATGATTTTTCTAAAGATTACATTGAAATGGATGGGATTCTGTAATATTTAAATAATTTATTATTAATAATTGCTGCTGTAAAACATATTGATAATCATTACAGCTTTACAAGAGACCATGGGGCACATTAATATATAGTTGTTGGGTGATAACTATGTTTTTTGAATTTTCTATGATTTTTTGAAAAATTACATTGAAAAGGATGGGATTCTGTAATATTTCAATAATTTATTATTAATAATTGCTGCTGTAAAACATATTGGTAATCATCACAGGTGCACAAGAGACCATGGGGCACATTAATATATAGTTGTTGGGCGATAACTATGTTTTGGGGATTTTTAATGATTTTTTTAAAGATTACATTGAAATGCATGGGATTCTATAATATTTCAATAATTTATTATTAATAAATGCTGCTGTAAAACATATTGGTAATCATCACAGGTGCACAAGAGACCATGGGGCACATTAATATATAGTTGTTGGGTGATAACTATGTTTTCTGATTTTTTAATGATTTTTCTAAAGATTACATTGAAATGGATGGGATTCTGTAATATTTCAATAATTTATTATTAATAATTGCTGCTGTAAAACATATTGATAATCATCACAGGTGTACAAGAGACCATGGGGCACATTAATATATAGTTGTTGGGCGATAACTATGTTTTTTGGATTTCTTATGATTTTTCTAAAGATTACATTGAATAGGATGGGATTCTGTAATATTTCAATAATTTATTATTAATACATGCTGCTGTAAAACATATTGGTAATCATCACAGGTGTACAAGAGACCATGGGTCACATTAATATATAGTTGTTGGGTGATAACTATGTTTTTTGAATTTTCTATGATTTTTTGAAAAATTACATTGAAAAGGATGGGATTCTGTAATATTTCAATAATTTATTATTAATAATTGCTGCTGTAAAACATATTGGTAATCATCACAGGTGCACAAGAGACCATGGGGCACATTAATATATAGTTGTTGGGTGATAACTATGTTTTGGGGATTTTTTAATGATTTTTCTAAAGATTACATTGAAATGGATGGGATTCTGTAATATTTAAATAATTTATTATTAATAATTGCTGCTGTAAAACATATTGATAATCATTACAGCTTTACAAGAGACCATGGGGCACATTAATATATAGTTGTTGGGTGATAACTATGTTTTTTGAATTTTCTATGATTTTTTGAAAAATTACATTGAAAAGGATGGGATTCTGTAATATTTCAATAATTTATTATTAATAATTGCTGCTGTAAAACATATTGGTAATCATCACAGGTGCACAAGAGACCATGGGGCACATTAATATATAGTTGTTGGGCGATAACTATGTTTTGGGGATTTTTAATGATTTTTTTAAAGATTACATTGAAATGCATGGGATTCTATAATATTTCAATAATTTATTATTAATAAATGCTGCTGTAAAACATATTGGTAATCATCACAGGTGCACAAGAGACCATGGGGCACATTAATATATAGTTGTTGGGTGATAACTATGTTTTCTGATTTTTTAATGATTTTTCTAAAGATTACATTGAAATGGATGGGATTCTGTAATATTTCAATAATTTATTATTAATAATTGCTGCTGTAAAACATATTGATAATCATCACAGGTGTACAAGAGACCATGGGGCACATTAATATATAGTTGTTGGGCGATAACTATGTTTTTTGGATTTCTTATGATTTTTCTAAAGATTACATTGAATAGGATGGGATTCTGTAATATTTCAATAATTTATTATTAATACATGCTGCTGTAAAACATATTGGTAATCATCACAGGTGTACAAGAGACCATGGGTCACATTAATATATAGTTGTTGGGTGATAACTATGTTTTTTGAATTTTCTATGATTTTTTGAAAAATTACATTGAAAAGGATGGGATTCTGTAATATTTCAATAATTTATTATTAATAATTGCTGCTGTAAAACATATTGGTAATCATCACAGGTGTACAAGAGACCATGGGGCACATTAATATATAGTTGTTTGGCGATAACTATGTTTTGGGGATTTTTAATGATTTTTTTAAAGATTACATTGAAATGCATGGGATTCTATAATATTTCAATAATTTATTATTAATAAATGCTGCTGTAAAACATATTGGTAATCATCACAGGTGCACAAGAGACCATGGGGCACATTAATATATAGTTGTTGGGTGATAACTATGTTTTGGGGATTTTTTATGATTTTTTTAAAGATTACATTGAATAAGATGGGATTCTATAATATTTCAATAATTCATTATTAATAATTGATGCTGTAAAACATATTGGTAATCATCACAGGTGTACAAGAGACCATGGGGCACATTAATATATAGTTGTTGGGTGATAACTATGTTTTTGGGATTTCTTATGATTTTTCTAAAGATTACATTGAAAAGTAAGGGATTCTGTAATATTTCAATAATTTATTATTAATAAATGCTGCTGTAAAACATATTGGTAATCATCACAGGTGCACAAGAGACCATGGGGCACATTAATATATAGTTGTTGGGCGATAACTCTGTTTTTTGGATTTGTTATGATTTTTCTAAAGATTACATTGAATAGGATGGGATTCTGTAATATTTCAATAATTTATTATTAATAAATGCTGCTGTAAAACATATTGGTAATCATCACAGGTGTACAAGAGACCATGGGGCACATTAATATATAGTTGTTGGGTGATAACTATGTTTTTTGGATTTTTTAATGATTCTTTTTAAGGATTACATTGAAATGCATGGGATTCTATAATATTTCAATAATTTATTATTAATAAATGCTACTGTAAAACATATTGGTAATCATCACAGGTACACAAGAGACCATGGGGCACATTAATATATAGTTGTTGGGTGATAACTATGTTTTTGGGATTTATTATGATTTTTTTAAAGATTACATTGAAATGCATGGGATTCTATAATATTTCAATAATTTATTATTAATAATTGCTGCTGTAAAACATATTGGTAATCATCACAGGTGTACAGGAGACCATGGGGCACATTAATATATAGTTGTTGGGCGATAACTATGTTTTGGGGATTTTTTTTGATTTTTTTAGAGATTACATTGAAATGCATGGGATTCTATAATATTTCAATAATTTATTATTAATAATTGCTGCTGTAAAACATATTGATAATCATCAAAGCTTTAAAAGAGACCATGGGGCACATTAATATATAGTTGTTGGGCGATAACTATGTTTTTGGGATTTTTTATGATTTTTTTAAAGATTACATTGAAATGCATGAGATTCTATAATATTTCAATAATTTATTATTAATAATTGCTGCTGTAAAACATATTGGTAATCATCACAGGTGCACAAGAGACCATGGGGCACATTAATATATAGTTGTTGGGTGATAACTATGTTTTGGGGATTTTTTAATGATTTTTCTAAAGATTACATTGAAATGGATGGGATTCTGTAATATTTAAATAATTTATTATTAATAAGTGCTGCTGTAAAACATATTGATAATCATTACAGCTTTACAAGAGACCATGGGGCACATTAATATATAGTTATTGAGTGATAACTATGTTCTTTGAAGTTTTTATGATTTTTTGAAAAATTACATTGAAATGGATGGGATTCTGTAATATTTCAATAATTTATTATTAATAATTGCTACTGTAAAACATATTGTTAATCATCACAGGTTTACACGAGACCATGGGGCACATTAATATATAGTTGTTGGGTGATAACTATGTTTTTTGAATTTTCTATGATTTTTTGAAAAATTACATTGAAATGGATGGGATTCTGTAATATTTCAATAATTTATTATTAATAATTGCTGCTGTAAAACATATTGGTAATCATCACAGGTACACAAGAGACCATGGGGCACATTAATATATAGTTGTTGGGCGATAACTATGTTTTGGGGATTTTTTATGATTTTTTTAAAGATTACATTGAAATGCATGGGATTCTATAATATTTCAATAATGTATTATTAATAAATGCTGCTGTAAAACATATTGGTAATCATCACAGGTGCACAAGAGACCATGGGGCACATTAATATATAGTTGTTGGGTGATAACTATGTTTTCTGATTTTTTAATGATTTTTCTAAAGATTACATTGAAATGGATGGGATTCTGTAATATTTCAATAATTTATTATTAATAATTGCTGCTGTAAAACATATTGATAATCATCACAGGTGTACAAGAGACCATGGGGCACATTAATATATAGTTGTTGGGCGATAACTATGTTTTGGGGATTTTTTATGATTTTTCTAAAGATTACATTTAATAGGATGGGATTCTGTAATATTTCAATAATTTATTATTAATAATTGCTGCTGTAAAACATATTGGTAATCATCACAGGTGTACAAGAGACCATGGGGCACATTAATATATAGTTGTTGGGCGATAACTATGTTTTTGGGATTTCTTATGATTTTTCTAAAGATTACATTGAAATGTAAGGGATTCTGTAATATTTCAATAATTTATTATTAATAAATGCTGCTGTAAAACATATTGGTAATCATCACAGGTGCACAAGAGACCATGGGGCACATTAATATATAGTTGTTGGGCGATAACTATGTTTTTTGGATTTGTTATGATTTTTCTAAAGATTACATTGAATAGGATGGGATTCTGTAATATTTCAATAATTTATTATTAATAAATGCTGCTGTAAAACATATTGGTAATCATCACAGGTGCACAAGAGACCATGGGGCACATTAATATATAGTTGTTGGGTGATAACTATGTTTTGGGGATTTTTTAATGATTTTTCTAAAGATTACATTGAAATGGATGGGATTCTGTAATATTTCAATAATTTATTATTAATAAGTGCTGCTGTAAAACATATTGATAATCATTACAGCTTTACAAGAGACCATGGGGCACATTAATATATAGTTGTTGGGTGATAACTATGTTCTTTGAAGTTTTTATTATTTTTTGGAAAATTACATTGAAAAGGATGGGATTCTGTAATATTTCAATATTTTATTATTAATAATTGCTACTCTAAAACATATTGGTAATCATCAGAGGTGTACAGGAGACCATGGGGCACATTAATATATAGTTGTTGGGTGATAACTATGTTCTTTGAAGTTTTTATGATTTTTTGAAAAATTACATTGAAATGGATGGGATTCTGTAATATCTCAATAATTTATTATTAATAATTGCTGCTGTAAAACATATTGACAATCATCACAGGTGTACAGGAGACCATGGGGCACATTAATATATAGTTGGTGGGTGATAACTATGTTTCTTGATTTTTTTAATGATTTTTTAAAAAATTACATTGAAATGGATGGGATTCTGTAATATTTCAATATTTTATTAGTAATAATTGCTACAGTAAAACATATTTATAATCATCCATGGTATGCAGGAGACCATGGGGCACATTAACATTTAGTCGTTGTGTGATAACTATTTTTTCTGAATGATTTTCCTAAAATGTACATTGAAATAGATGGGATTCTGTAATATTTAAATATTTTATTATTAATAATCGGTGCAGTAAAACATATTGGTAACAATTACATATTGTAAAGGAGACACTTGGGCACAATAATATTTAGTTGCTGGTTGATAACTCTGTTTTTAGAATTTTCTATGATTTTCCAAAAATTACATTGAATTTGATGGGATTCTGTAATATTTCAATATTTTATTATTAATAATCGGTACAGTAAAATACATTGGTAATATTCACATATTGTAAAGGACACACATGGGCACAATAACATTTAGTTGCTGGGTGATAACTATGTTTTTTTTTTTTATGATTTTCCAAAAAATTACATTGAACTGTACTGGATTCTGTAATATTTCAATATCTTATTATTAATAATTTGTGCAGTAAAACATTTCGGTGATAATTATAGACGAGAACATTAGACACAAACAATGTTTTTAGATTGTTTTATTACATTTTTACATGTATATATTGAAGTAACTGGGATTTACGATTTCATTGAACGCACCATCAGTTCGCCTAACCGTAAAAAGCCACGTTGCTGCGCAATCATTTTTGAAGCACGGCTAGTGCGACTGACTCTTTCTGAAGAGCGGCCAGCGTGACTGCAGTTGGTACTTTAAGTACACTTTGATACCAATACTTGTACTTTTACTCAAGTACATTTTGAATTACATAAAAATAAGAATACGTAAAAAATGTGAGTACTTTTTCCACCACTGGCATTCATTTCATTCATCTAGATAGAACTACTCTACCCAGCTCCTCTGGGTGGTGGGAGGGGGCATGGCTAGGAGGGGAGTGACTTTCTTTCAAATTTTGTAGGCTGCACCACTGATTCAGAAATACACACACATACACACATACACATACACACACACACGCACACGTGCACACGCACACACACGCACAGGCACAGCAGAAGCACCCGGTATGGAGGGTGAGAAACACGGCGTGTGCCGGGGGGAATAACGGGACGGGGACGACAGAGACTCAGACGGGGACATTCCATATCTTAACTCACACCAAGGGGAAGCGGACATTGACAGAGAAACAGAAACTAGGTTACTTATAGGCAGCTCGAGTCACACACGTCTCAGTGTTGTTGATGTTTGGAATTGGCCACGAATACCTGCCCCAAATAGTTCTGGTGAGTGACTCCTTCTCTCTCTCTCTCTCTCTCATAGCCTGTTACTGTGTTATAACTGTGTTGTGTGAACGGCAGCTGTTAGTTATTATGATGATAGATGACTGTGTTTTGATCAGAGAGAGTTGAGTTGAAGAAAGGCATTCATTCGGGGGGAACAAGGTGAACAGGGAGTTAAACGTTTTTTTTTTTCTTTTCCTGCAACATGGCCGCTCATATGTCTGTCACACACACAGCTTCCCAGCAGAAGTAGGCAGAACTAAAAGTAGCTACAGTTGTAACCACTTTCTCAATGGGCTCCTTAAAGCCTGTGTGACTCATCGTGATGAGGAGTCCTCTTTGGACCTCGTAACATTGTTGAAGCATTAGTGTTGTTGTTGAACGTTACACAAATGCCAAAGCTTCGATATAATCAGTATGTTAACTCGGATTTAATTTCTTAAACATTATGCCAACACCAATAAGTGTACCGTACGGACATAGTGGTCGTTGTTCCTTTTAACTATCCATGCTTCATTCCATTGTTTTATAACTGCTAGAAAAAGCTGAGTGAGTGCCTTGCCAGAAGGTTAAAGAAAGTCAAGTGGAGGAGCCTGCCTCTCTTACCTCGTACAGACTCGAGGTGCTTTCACTTTGCACAGTGATGAATGATAACCCACCCCACTGACAGCTGTTATTAAAAATGTGGTAGGTATGAATAAGAGCTGTGATCCTGGGAATGATGCATGATGTGCCTTTTTTTTTTAAACTCTCTTTCAAATGAGTTAGTCCATGTGGAGGAAATCATTTGAATGAAACTGAAAAGAATAGAGAGCGAGACAATCTAAGAATAGAGAGACTGGGTCTGTGTCCTAAACTGTCCCCTCTTCTTATCCTCTACATTTCCTCAGCTTGATGAAGCATAATGATGTGTATTTCCCCCCAGCAGTGTGCAAATTGTTTACATTTCATCAAGGGAGATTGTTAGGGGGAAACAGCAATTACCCCCCCCCCCCTGCCAGATTTCTCTTCTACATCTGTAGTTAAAGAAATACTCACATAAGCACTATGATCACTTTACCACTGTGCACTGTTGCAGCTTGACTTTTTTTGCATACAGCACAATGTTGTTTTGAACCATTGTTTGTACCAGGTTGTGCAAAACTGACCCATTGGGCTGCTAAAACGTGTAATGCTACCAGTCCTGCCATGCTTTTTTACAGAAAGATAGTTTGAGTTGTTGTTGTGTAGCATTTGTAGTAGCTGAAATTGAGTGCTTATATCTACAGCCTTAATCTGATTACATAAACAAGATTGTCTAATAACAGCATGGCTTCATTTGGACCTTGGACAACATGTGGCCAGTCTATGACACCAGTCGTCTATGGCGTATCTATGACGTATGTCAGACTGCATTATTTGTGCAAAGTTTCAGCTTGAGTCCAAGCCCCTTTGACTGCTTCCATCATAATGGTTGAGGTTGTATGTTAGCCAAGTGGCAGCTTGCACAAGAAATGTGGCGTTGATTGGTCCAGTGGTTTGCGACATTAGCGGCGGAGATAATTGATAATTAAAGTTCTATATTTCAAAATGAATAAAACATATGTGGAAAACAAATTAGTCGAGGTAATAAGTTAGCCTATTGGCAGCATGCAACAATAAATGTGGTGGTGAAATCTGGTTTGATTATAGCTCCACTCATACTCACACAGACACACACAGACTGAACCTCTTATAGAAGGCGTGGCTCCTGCAGTGGATCCATGGGAAAGATGTGATGCTCCTGTGGATCTCTGTATTCATGGGGCCAGCCTGTGACATCAGTCATCTATGACATATCTATGACTCTAGATTTGGGCAGGGTTTCTGCCCCTTTGACTTCCATCATAAACATGTATGTCTATTTCTTTTGTGTTTGATTGAATACTTTATTAACAGTTTGCAAAAAGTACAGAGGTACAGTTATACAACAACGCTAAAAGGATAACACAAAAAGCCCTGAGGGCTTGTTTCCATTGTGGTCCTGTGTATTCAATTCATCAAGACATATAAAGACAATGCAATACAAGAGTCAAGAGATCATCAATACTAGGAGCACAATACATTTAGCCGATCGGTCCAGCGATTTCCATGACTAGACAGGCACACAAACCGACCTCTTATAGACGGC
Organism: Gymnoscopelus microlampas; assembly: GCF_963454915.1. NCBI lineage: Eukaryota > Metazoa > Chordata > Actinopteri > Myctophiformes > Myctophidae > Gymnoscopelus > Gymnoscopelus microlampas. The sequence goes on from NC_139953.1 coordinate 30,524,332, forward strand.
TAGCCTCCTGCGGAGCCATGTGTACAGCAGCAGATATTAGAGTACATTTGTCGTTCAACACAAAGTCAAAACAGTAGCACTATCTACTGTAGTATCTATAGCTCCTAGTATGAGCATTTGTTTAACATTGAGGACACGTCATGAAGACTATTGATGATGACTTGTTATTCTCGTTTTCACATTGCATCTTTAGCTTTCTCTCTCTCTGTGTCTATCTCTCCTCTACAACAGTTGTACATTTCATCTGTACTCCTGGATCCTGTGTTAGTGTGTGTGTGTGCGTGCGTGCGTGCGTGCGTGCGTGCGTGCGTGCGTGCGTGTGCGCGCATGCACATGTGCGTGTGCATGTGCATGCACAACTGTGCCTTCATGTGTGTAACCAGAGATTTGTTGCTGCTGTTTATACCTGTCTATATTCACCTCCGGGTGGAGCTGGGTCAGCCAGGGTGTCTCTACTGTAATGTAGGGGTCAGGGTTCAGAGTGCGAGGCAGGAAGAAGATCACACCCAGAGACCTAACCTGCCTGTCGTTAAAGCCCTATATATACTTAGTTGTTTGACATATAGTCAAGAATGCATGCAGAGAGAATGGAATGCTGCTCATTTTTTATGTTTTTGAAATACGGTTTAAATCAATATAGTTTGTTTGAAAGTTTTCACCTATAATGACACGCCCAAAATAGAGACGCCAGGTTGAAACTTTAAAGTGGTTTATAACTTTAATGATTAATACTTTTATGAATTTATATTTGATATTAGTACTTAATATAGTACATTAATTATATCAATATAAATTGAGAAACTGACAAAATTGTGGCAGACACAATCTGTCAAACATTTTTTCTAAATGCTTGCGTTTTAAGGGATGTTGGTGGAAGTTACCAACCCCGTCTGTTACCCGGGTTACGATATGGTAGTTTACTGGGAACTGGCACTCCAATGTGTGTGTGTTTAAATTTAAAGCCTATCTCATCCACATACACACATGCACTATGGGCCAGGTCCTGTCAGGGCAGACGATGAGAGTAGTGAGCAGCTGCAACTAGTCATGTGGTCAAGGAATGGTAAGTGAGGGAGTGAGTGAGTGTGTGTGTGTGTGTGTGTGTGTGTGTGTGTGTGTGTCTGTGTGTGCGCGCATGTGTGCACGTACAGTGAGCTGTGAACGCCCTTTCCCCCTGTTGAGTTCCCCTTTGCCAGCCTGATGCTTGTCACTGCCTGTGTGTGTCATCATCGCCATTTCAGCTCTGACTCTCAATAAGTCTGTGGATACTACTGTGTGGGAATCCTTAAGACACAATTTTGTCTTCGTAATTTAAACCCAGAGCACCGGTGAGTGTGTGTGTGTGTGTGTGTGTGTGTGTGTGTGTGTGTGTGTGTGTGTGTGTGTGTGTGTGTGTGTGTGTGTGTGTGTGTGTGTGTGTGTGTGTGTGTGTGTGTGTGTGTGTGTGTGTGTGTGGGTGGGTGGTGTAGAAGCCAGTATATGAAGCCTTGTTTGGCCTTAGGTTCAGACTGTAGTAGTGGGGGTGTGTGTGTGTGTGTGTGTGTGTGTGTGTGTGTGTGTGTGTGTGTGTGTGTGTGTGGGTGTGTGTGGGTGTGCGTGTGTGTTCATCGATCAGTGCTTGACTACAGGTGCTGTGTCCTCCTGTAAAAACCTAGTTGATGATGGGAGGTACTGAGTGCGTGTGAGAGACTGAGAGAGTAAATTGCTGTGTGTGTGTGTGTGTGTGTGTGTGTGTGTGTGTGTGTGTGTGTGTGTGTGTGTGTGTGTGTGTGTGTGTGTGTGTGTGTGTGTGTGTGTGTGTGTGTGTGTGTGTGTGTGTGTGTGTGTGTGTGTGTGTGTGTGTGTGTGTGTATGAGAGAGAGAGAGCGAGTACAGTGTGTGTGTTGTGTGTCTATTTAGCCTTACAGGTGCGGCGCCTGCATAAGCATAATGATGATGATGAGTGTGAGAGTGTGTGTGTTTTTTGGGCAGGGACTGGTAATGCCCAGGTGGTCTGTTTGGGTGGTCTGCACTGATGAGAGAAACCCCCCCCCCCCGTGCGTGCGTGCGTGCGTGCGTGTTTGCGTGTGTGCGTGCGTGTGTGCGTGCGTGCGTGCGTGTGTGTGTTTGCGTGTGTGTTTGCGTGTGTGTGCGTGTGTGCGTGCGTGCGCGTGTGTGTGTGTGTGTGTGTGTGTCCTTATTTAACACTAACCACTAACCATATAGACAATGTGCGTAGTCAACCAGTCTTCCTGATCTGTGATAAAAATAGAGCCTGTGATTGACAGCAGGGATACTCACCAGTGTTGCCATGTCTGTGCTTATTATAATCTTTGGGCTTGTTTTTCTGTGAAGTCGCTTGTAAATATTGGTAGTTTGGGTTGCACAGAACCCCAAACAAGATTTGTGTGGATTTGAAAAATATTTCACAATTTTCACTTTTTTTCCCAAGATTTAGTTTTTAAAATAGCAGATCTACAAGCTCACAACGCGTTGCATCACGACACGTTGTGAGCTTGTAGATTGGCTATTTTCAAATAGCCAATACAATAATAATATAGTTCGAGTGCTTATGTGGCCTATAGTTGCATCTTTTGGGCTTGTTTTCATAGACCTGGTTACTTGTTTCTCTTGCAAAACCTGGCAACACTAATACTCTGTTAGCTAAAACCTGGGGGAACCACTTCTGGAAGACTGTAAGAGACCACGAGTTTGATTATGTTGATAAAATAACATTAATTCACACAATCTTCCATTGTTTGTCCAGATAAATATCTGCATACTATCTATTTACACATTGGGCTGCGAGCTTATATATCTGCTATTTTTTGCTGAATATTAGCCTATTATGTCATGCCCAGAATCAGGATGTGAGGGTTCATGTGGTTAAAGAGAGACTGACTTGCCTTGAGTATCTTTCACCCAGTGGCTTTTCATTGTACAAAGCAAGACTAAACATGGTGTCGTAAGTGTGTAAACTGCTACTGTACGCTATTATGAAAGGCATAGCTTACCATGAGTTCAAATCAAATTAAAATGTGACAGCTTTGCACCTGCTATTAGCTGTTTGAAAGGGATGACTGGGAGTATGCTTTTTAATTGTTACATCTTATACACAAGTACACAATAGCAAAAGTCTTTGGTTTTAATTCCTCAACATTGTAGCAGTAACAACAAAGAAAGTCTTTAGAATAACAGCAATAGTAAGTAGAATAAAAGAGAAATGGCAAAGTATGTACATTAATAGTATTTTTGAGATGCTTGAAGGTGCTGTGCATGGGTCCTACTTATAAATATTAATCATATGTGTGTGAAAGTATCTATTTAGCATTTACATGTATGTATACGTGTAAGCACATTTATCTGTGCAACTGTGCATATGTCTGTGTGTGCAGTCTTATTATGTAAAGTCTTAATATGTAGTGTCAATCGTTCATAACCTGATTGCCTGTTACGGAGCTTACTCCTCTTGGTCCTGGTCTTGTCATTCAAAAACCTGAACCCCTTTGGGGAAGTAGCTGCAATGTAGCCTACTGCCCTTGGCCATGTGGATGTGGAACCACTTGCCATACAGCAGTGGTTCTCAAACTTTTTCATGTCAAGGACCCCCAAATTGACACTTATTAGCCCGCGGACCCCCATTTGAAAAGATAAGCCAGGGACCCCCATAGAGAAGATTTTTTATTTCAAGGACCCCTGCAGTTTGACATGCATTAGGGCTACGGACCCCTATTTAATGGCATTTCTATCCCTGGGACCCCAATTTATATTGTAAAATCAATGTTAATTTAACTCTGAGAGTATACAAATGGAACCAAATGGACCCGTTAGGGTCCATTTGGTTCCATTTGTACACTCTCAGAGTTACAGACCCATAAGGGTCCATTTAGTTCCTATCCATCATTTAGCTGGGGACCCCCTGGAACCCCCTCAGGTACCCCTGGGGGTCCCCGGACCCCACTTTGAGAAACAATGCCATACAGTATGCTAGTATCTGAAACAGTCTGTGGATGTGGAGGCTAGGAGCTTTGATGATTTGACTGTTTTTTGCCGGCACAACATTTGTCATACATGTCCTGGCAGGAGGCTGGAGGGAAACTCACATCCACTGCTGGGTTTCACGCATAACCCTCTGCTGTGCTTTTCGGATGAGGGCAGTGCACTTACCCATACCAGGCAATGATGCAACCTGGTCAGGATGCTCTCCGTGGTGCCCTGTAGAAGGCCTGTTTGACTTTGGGCTCCATTCCAAACTTCTTAATCTTCAGTTGCCTGAGGTGAAAGAGGCTTTGCTGTGTCTTCTTCACCAAGTGGCCAGTGTGCTTGTCCCAGGGGAGTTCCTCTGTGATGTGTACAGTACCGTAAGCAGAGGAACTTGAAGTTGCTGACCCTCTCCACTGATAGTGCCCATGGCTCTATCCTTGGCCAACTCTTTTTTTCCCTCTACACCACATCTCTGTGCCAAAAATAGCAGATCTACAAGCTCACATGGCTATTTGCACAGAATGTTCGCCTATTATGACATGCCTAGAATAGGTACACTTAAGGTTCCAATGGTCAATTAATATTCACCTCATTAGACTAGCAGGCCATGTAATCACTGGGCAACTCCCATCTTGGCATATCTTTGTACTGTACATAGACTGAATAGTCAACTTTTTATATACTAGATTCAGTGATTTATTTAACTTAATATGTATCTATTTTCCCACACTCTAACTCTACATCTAGTTGTAATGCTTTGTCTGGTTTGATTTGTCAATGACATCAGGGCCAGGGAACGTTTGAGAGGGTGAAGTGATCACAGCCACCTGTCAGCTGCAGGCTGGATGAGGCCTGTGGGACAGCTTTGGTGGGATGTCACTCCTATTATACAGAATCTATATTAATAATAATAACTTTGAAAATGTGTCCTTCACTCACTGACAGTAAAACAATCAGTCCAAAATATCCCAACCAAGTAACAGCTAATTATGGTGTTAAAGGACATCTTCACCCATTTTCAACCTATCTTCATATAATAGGTCCTCACTAATGCTTATGATAAAATGGTACCATTTTTTCCTACTCAATCTGTGTCTCAGAGGATGGCTGTGGACAGTTCAGAAACCCGTCTACCAGTGACATCATCGATGGGGAATCCAAGCTAATAGAAACTGCAGGCTTTGTATTCCTGGAAAGTTGCAATGCAATAATAGAAGCCATTGTTCCCGCGTTAAAATCTAAATCTATAAAAATCTAAATAAAAAAACTGAAATCTTTTTAGGAAAAAAAATCCTGCCTAACGATGATGTCACTGGTAGACAGGTTTCTGGACTGTCCACAGTCCTCCTATGAGACACAGACCGAGTAGAAAAAAATGGTACCATTTTATCATGAGCATCAGTGAGGACCAATTATATGAAGATAGGTTGAAAATGGGTGAAGTCGTCCTTTAAGTATGGTGTTCTTTAGTGTATAAGGAATGTACCCACAACACTACAAAACTATTCATGCTTTCAGCAGGACACAAGAACAAAACACATGGAAACAGAACTCACAGAAAATACAAGAATTTAAAAGAATAAAAGACATTTCTCAAAGAAAGAAACTATGGATAACGAATAACATAATGTATGTTTTCATACCTGCTACTGCTTGCACATCTCTGCCATGTTATGGTCTAGCTGATTATGGACCTGTAAGGTCCATTTGGTTCTGTTTGTGCACTCTTAGGAGTTAATTTAACACTAAGGATTTTACTGTGTATATTAACCACATGAACCGTAGTGTGCCTATTCTCTGCATGTCATAATTGGCGAACATCTTACAAAAATAGGTGAACATTCAGCGAAAATAGCCAATCTACAAGCTCACAACACATCACAGATCAGCTATTTTTTGCCAAAGAGATTTTCTGTCGAGTGAAAGAATAAGGGGACCATAGTACAGACCCCCTGGGGGACCCCAGTCAACTGAAGAATATACAGTAGGGTTTAACGCTTTAAAACCGGGAAAGCATCTGTGTCATTTTAGATTTTAGCGTTGGCTGTAAAAACAATTGCAGATATACAAGCTCATAGCGCGTCACTGTGAGTTTGTAAATCTTGTGTGTGAGAACTACTGATTTAGAAGACATTTGTAGACTTGGCTTACTGGGTTAAGTGGTCAAGGAAGCAGTGGATCCCACTGGCCCTGTTGCCTGGGTTACCTGCATGGTAACTGGCTAGCAGCACTGACTCTTGTTACACCTGTTGGTGCTACAAAGCTATCGGTTCTGTTAGCTGTGGAGGGAGACACATTCATTCACTCCAGGACGACAGCAGGACATCACACCAGCAAGAGTAGATGGATAAATTTGCTTCACTCACTGACAATCTAAAAGTATGTGGTCTTGATGGAGATCTGTGAACCTCTCATGAGTTTTTTTGAGTGTCATATTTGACAAATCTTTTGCAGAGTACAGACATGTAAGCAACACAAAGGCTGTGGTGTGGTGTCACTCAACAGGGCAGGGCTTGTAAATAGCTTTATTGATTTATTGTCTGTCATTTTAATTGTATGATGGGATTGTTTATGCATTATGAATCGTGATACACAATTGTGTTGTATAAATTACATTTTCAGTGCAGTACTTACTAAGTCAGAATTCGAATTGAAAATGCAAGTTGAAATGACAAGTACTAGTTAGACACTTCCATGCATGTTATCATGCAATCCAATGTGAAAAAGTAAACAATTGGACAAAATGTCGATTAATCAATAGTAATAAGTAATCAATCAAAAACAATAGTAAAGTAATAGTTGCAAGTAACCTTGTGTGGTATCATGGGGTCTTGGTGGGATCTTTGGATAGGCTCCTCTGTCCCTCAAAGAGCCTCTGACATGTTTTTGTCCATAGAGTGAAAAGACTTATTCAAATGGTCCTTCTTTCTCCCTCTCTCTTTTCTCTCCTCTAGACGTCCTTTTCTGTGAACCCTCTGTCCTGTGTGACCCCCTAACACAGAGAGGTGAGACCCCACACACACGCACACACACGCACACACACGCACGCACGCACCACCACGCACACACAAAGATTGTCCTTTGTGAGGATCCACATCTTAGACTGGCCACATGAACAGTGCATTTCCATTCAAAATGCATTATACTAAACTCTTTAATTAGCCCAGAACAGAAGATCTGCTCTTTGTTCCCTTCATTTGGAGTGTGTGTGTGTAGTTTGTTTGGGTATTTGTTTCCATATAGCTCAGCAAATGGCAGCCATAATAAAACACCATGGTGCTACCAGATGACTACACTACACACAGCCTGTTGCTGACTGCCACATATATATATTCTCTCTCTCTCTCTCTCTCTCTCTCTCTCTCAGTCTCAATCTCTGTTATCCAGCCGTCCAGTTTCTGTCACCCAGCTTCTCTTCCTCTTTCTATCTCTAACACCACTCTCCCTCTCCTTTTCTCTCTGCCACCCCCACCTCCCCTCTATTTCTGGTCTTTCTATAGCAGGGCTGGCTGTAAGGGAAGACTGTATAACATGTCAGACAGACAGACAGACAGTCTCCTCGCCCTGTGCTGTTCCCACATAACCCATATTACGAAAATAGAGTTTCACACTAAAACCCTATACCAATACACACATCATTTTTTTTATTAATACGTCACTACCATTTGTTAAAGTTGAGTATTGCCACTTAAGCGATAAGCTGTTGTCCGTTTTTCTTAAATCCAACCAACTCTTAATTTCCTGTGTTCTCAGAATGGATTTTGTAGTCTCTTGTTCAAGCTACATGACATACAGTGTATCCTGTTCCTAAGCCACCGCCCTATAAATTCATTATGCTATTTTGTATTTTATTAGGCCTGTGTCCAATACTACAGCGACATGGGAACATCTTGCCGCTTCAGATACTATACCAATATTCCCACAATGATTTGTGACTCATCTTTGTGTGCCCTGACCCATTGGTTGTGAACGCAACCAATCAGATGGTGCCATAACCTAGCCCTAGCTAACCCTAACATGGCTGGGGTAATTGCAGGAAGGGTAATTATATCTGAGGGTTCTAAATATTCAGGGTTAAAATAGGAAGCCAAGACTCACACCAAATGTTCCTCCATGTCAGCTATACAGAGACACAGACAGACAGACAGACAGTGTTGTAAGCAGCAAGGTCGGGCTAGAAATAACTCATTACACAATGACTCTTAAGTAGGTGGTTAGCTAATGAGATATTTTGATGATATTTTGGGCTAAATGCAATTAAAACAATTTACACTTGACAATAGTATTAAAAAGGTTCTTATCCAAGGCCAGTTTATTGATGATCAAGCCCGATTCATAGCTGACCTACAACACAATGTTGTAGACCTACTCACAATGCAACGTGTTGCATTGTGCTGCTATTTCCGGAGCACGACAGAGACATAAATTAGGTTTCAGTGTAGGCTGACCTGACAATTCCCACTGTCAGACAATCATTTTCAATTTTCATATAGGTGCATCTTTACTTTGTCCCCCCAAAAAACCTTCTCATTAAAGGGGTTTCTGTTTAATATGCACATATGTCATGGGTGCGTGTTTCAAAACAAAATTGTAAAATAAATCTGAGCATTGTAATGGAAACAAAATGTTTGATATTTACTGCGTTACTAAATAAAAATGTACTATTATGTTCTTTTGAATGTTTATTCACTCACTACTACTAGTACTCTTCAATAATATAATTGATGTAAGGAGAAAAGCATGGTTAATGGTCACTGGTCACAGTGCTATTCTAAACTAACTGCATTACAAGTGCATTTCTTCACATTCATGTTATGGGAAACCAGTTTTTTACATGACCTCTGTGTATCTGATGTAGTGCTAATGTGCGACTTACAGCCATAAAGCAGTTGTCTGTGTCTCTGAAATGCCACCCGAAATTGAGCTTATAATGTTTATCCCAGTCATGTCACTGGAGTGCAGTCCATGCATGTAAAAACTTCAAACTTTGTAACATAAACGGGAATATCCTCTGTCAATGTGGGTTGCATCTAGGGGTGCAACACTTAATCGAACTAATCGATTAATGTAATACTTTGTCACACAATAAATAGTGAAAAGCAATTTTGAAAAAACAAGACTGGGTCCAATAACGGCGTGGATCTGGGAGGTCATGTGCCAGTCTATGATGCCAGTCGTCTATGAATTATCTATGACACATGACTCCTTATTTGGGAAAGGTATCTACTAGCTCACATCGCGACACGTTGTGAGCTTGTAGATCTGCTATTTTCTGTGTCTGGTGTGCAACTAAGTATAAATCAGGGTTTAGCTGTGAAAGAGTCTAGCCAATGACGTAACTTACCCCCCCCCCCCCCCCACCAAAAAAAGAAAAAGTAAAATATTTCAAAAGGTACAGTTAATCGGTCCAGCAGTTTGAGAGATTAGCCCTGGACAGACACGATAGACTCACAGACCCTCTCATAGCCGACTACTTCTTTCAGAGCCGCGCCGTAAAAATTCAATGTTCGCCTTAATGACATGCCCAAAATAGGAACAGCGGGTTGAAAGTGATTAAGCACACTTGAACCTAGACTCATGCCCCCGGCAGGCTTCTACTGCCGGCGCCAGGCAGAGGTGTTGGAGTGTGTTGGTCAAAGGCACATAAACATGTAATGGCCATCCAACGTGGTTACACCTGCACTTGACTGACTGGCACCAACAGTAAGAGGGGGGGGGGTAGATAGATAGAGCTTTGTAACATGACTGTCCTCGAAGGGAATGTGAGTGTGTGACGAGAGACAGAGAGAGAGAGAGACAGAGAGAGAGAGAGAGAGACAGAGAGAGAGAGAGAGAGAGAGAGAGAGAGATTGTCAGTGAAAGGAGGGATCCTCTATCCTTCGTCCAGGCGTCTTTTGTCTCGGTGGAGCACAAAGTCTCCTGGGAGGCTCTCAAATCCCCTCTGGAATGTGTGTGTGTGTGTGTGTGTGTGTGTGTGTGTGTGTGTGTGTGTGTGTGTGTGTGTGTGTGTGTGTGTGTGTGTGTGTGTGTGTGTGTGTGTGTGTGTGTGTGTGAGAGAGTGTGCATGCGCGTGCATGTGTGTGTGTCCACTGCTTTGCTGGAGCACCCTACCTATGTCTTGCAAAGAGTGTGTTGGGGGGGGTTGTCGTTTCTCTGTATTCACGCAAGGAATGCAAATATTTGCAGGGGGTGGAAAGGGCGAGTATTGTATGACCGTTACCATGGCAACTGATCAAATCTTTTTTTTCTTCTGACAGCGGCATTTGACAGGCACTACATCTCTCTCTCTCTCTCTCTCTCTCTCTCTCTCTCTCTCTCTCTCTCTCTCTCTCTCTCTCTCTCTCTCTCTCGCTCAAAGCATCTGCCTTTAACTCCACCATGGTGCACTTGTTAATTTCTCCCCAAACAACAAACATACGATCAGATTTCAGCGGCCGCTCAGCTGCTCCTATGATTGTATTTTTTATTTACCAAACACGCAGCTGATCTCCTAGTGACCCCCAAATTAGACTTGAGCTGGGTCCTTCCTGCGCATGGATGGGTCTGTGCAGTGTGCATGTGGTTGGAATTGGTTGAATGGATGAAACATTTACATGAAAACAAGAAGAAAACACATTCCGGAAATCATAATTGGAGCGATACTCATCTTTTTCAAGTTTAGGCGAGAAAAGAGAGAGACAGAGAAGGTTTGTGCAGTACATGCATACACATGTCTGTCTATGCCGCTGTGTGTTTTTTAATGAGTATGTTTGTGGTTAGTGTTCATAAAGCAGTGGTTCTCAATGTGGGGTCCGGGTAGCCCCTTGTAAATAACTGATAGTTATGAACCAAAGGGACCCCTACAGGTCTGTAACTCCTATATAGAGTACAAAGGGAACCATTGTACATTTAATTAATGGATGATCGGTGGTTTTATTTCACAACTCTGATGAGTTGTGAAATAAAACCACCGATCATCCGTTAATTAAAGACTAAGATGAGGTGCTGGAGCTGAATAAAAACAGTATGAAACAGAACAAACATGCCTGATGAAGGTTCACACGGCCGAAAGCTTGCATTAACATCTTTATATATCTGTACAATGTTTTGAGTGCGCAGCTGCTGTTTGTTCTGTTTCATACACTATTAGAGTTGAAATAACTTTAATGAGGGTCCGTGGCCTAATGCATATCAAACTGGGGGTCCTTTGATTGAGTTTGAAAACCACTGCTGTAAGTAATGTGTTGCTCCCTCCCCTGCAGGATGGTGATGGAGGAGAGGGGGGAGAGAGGAGACAGAGGGACCCCAGCGGCAGAGAGGAGGCAGATCTTTGCTGAGCTGGGTGAGTGACCTACTGTATGTGCCCCTGTTTTGGTTTGGTTTGAATTAGACCATGTTTCCTAACGTCAAAGAGTCACAGACACTGCATGGATGCCTTTTTTATGTCTATGCATGCAGTCGGAAGTTGAAGTGTTGAAGTCCTCCTGGATGTCTATGGTATGAAGTAGCTACTCCTTTGAAAAGGCGGGAGATACACCTATACTTAGTTGACCGGGGTCCCCCAGGGCTCTATACAGTCCGCTCCCCTTTTCTCTCAACACCAAATATCTGTGCCCGAAAATAGCCAATATACAAGCTCACAACGTGTCGTAGCTTGGCGACTCGTTATCAGCTTGGAGGCTGTCTATATTCACCAACTGTTTGCCCCAGAATATGGATGCAAGGGTTCATGTGGTTAAACTTCTCCAAAGATGGATGACTGGTCTCGCAATTTAACTACACATTGCAATTTACATATTTATAACGTCGCTAATTTCAGTATTAGCAAAGAAATTAGATTATAAAAACAGCCATGGCGGATGAATACAAATATGCATATTTTGGAAGAAGTATGATGTACTCGTTAGGATTCCTTGGGTGCACTTCAGAACTAGAATCAGAATCAACTTTATTATCACATCACACAATACCAGGTGTAAAAGAGTCGGTGAAATTATTTTTTGTAGGTAAGAGAGAATAGAGAAGAAAAGAACAGAACACATACACACAACATAGAACAAGTCAAATAACAGGAAGGCACAGTCAAATCAAGTCCAGTATACATAAGGTGCATGATGGTACATATCTGTTCATCTACTTACTAACTTATTTATTATTCACAGCGGAGCAGAACTATGACGAGATACGTATGTCCTCGTATCGAACGGCCTGCAAACTAAGATTTGTACAGAAGAGATGCAACCGTGAGTCTACTCCTTCTGCTACCTCTGTCTTACACTGTAGCTTAGTGGCTTTCTGCTCTACAGATGTCAAAGGGACTCGCTGACTTTTAGTTTGTTTGTCACATTACATGCAGAGAGCACTTCAGTTCAGCTGAGCAAGCAACAAGCGAGCAGCGTTGTTGGTATTCTTTATTGCGGTCCCGAATTGGAATGTTAAAAATGGCAATAACATGTTTGTGGTTAACTGAACTTCCAAAAGAGGATTTCTGTTCTCCCCACATTGTGAGGGAGGAAAGATACGTGACAATTGACAAAACATGTGACAAATGTCTTGTGAGGATGAAAAAAATATATGGTTCAAAGATTCTGAAGTGTTAGTTGCTGTTACGTGGCCACCCTGCCTTTCTTCCCCAATCTTTGTAACCCCCCTCATCTTATTTATTAAATTATTAATGTATTCATCCATCCATCCCTCCCTCCCTCCTTCTCTCTGTCCCTCTCTCTCTACCATGTCTCTCTCTCCTCCCAGTGCACCTGATCGACGTGTACAACGTCATCGAAGCGGTGAGAGACGCGGGACTGAACGCCGTGGAGCTGAACGCCGGCATTTCGGTGACGCGGCTGGAGAACCTGGTGGCCTCCCTGTTCAACCAGCTCGGCAAACGCATGCCTACCACACACACCATCAACCCCAGAGAGAGCGCCGCTCTGCTGGTCGACTTCATACTGGCCGCAATCGACAGGTAGTCGATAAACTTAGCGGATCAATCACCTTTGTGTCCATCAGTGGAGAGCTTTTATTATAACACAATTCAACACAATAACAATCACATTGTATACATATATACAGTATACTGTAAGGATAAGGATAAGGATAATTCCTTTTAACAGGTCGTTCATGAAAGTCCTTGCGGTCTTGTTTCCAATGAGAACCTGTGAGCAATTAGGGGTTAAGAGTCTTGCTCAGGGACAAATTTCATTTCATCGACACATATGCTGACCTGGCCTGGAATCGAACCTGGGGCAACCAGGGTCTCTGGCTCCCTAGGCGGGCTCACTAACCATTCAGCTATGGCAGCCCCTGTATATTTATGTGTCCAACTGTCAATGGTTCTCAACATTGGGTCCGGGGACCACCAGGGGTCCAAATGGACCCTTACAGGTCTTTAACTCTGTGTACAAATGGAACCAAATGGACCCTTATGGGTGAGCGGTGTCTGTGGCAAGCACACAGATATGCCCATGTATGGATGACTGAACATTTGCGACAAGTTGTCAACTCAATAACCCTGACAACCACGGGCAGGCCATGCTATCAGCCCAAATGTGCAAATGCCCGACATCAGCGCAAATCGTCACGTCACATATTGTCCATATATGGAGATACCCGTGGGTGTGTGTGCCCAGATTGAGGTCAACCAAAGAATTTGTGTACGATTTTCGACCAATGTGTTAGACAGCACTCTCCACCACCATCATCAAACACCAAATGAGGGAATGTTGTTTACGCCAAGAAGAGGCAGTCAGTTTCATTGTAATTCTAATCTGATGTGACTTGTGTTTCAGTGAGGCAGACAGTCGTCTGACGGTGCTGTCAGTCAAGGCTATGCTGTCCACTCTGTGTGGAGGGAAGCTGGTGGACAAGCTACGTTGTGAGTACACTTACATTTTTGACATTTTCACCCTTGTCAGTGTGACTCCCAGAGAGGAGGTAGGTAGTAGACTAGAGATGCGCGGCTGGGCTCTGACATCACCCAAATCAGTGTGCGCAAATAAACCAACCGGTACAGATTTGGCCGTAAATGAATGCTCAGTCATCAGTAGTTATGTTTAATACAGGTTTTGAAAACTGTCAAAGGTCAACTTGTTTGTCAATGTTGGCTTGAACCGCTGAATCACCGTTTTGCAGAATCACTTCCCCTAGGCCCATGCCTGATTAGATGTAATGAGATTTATACATGTAATAGAGGCGCCATCTAGTGGATAACTTGGCTACATGCTTGTGTGTGTGTGTGTGTGTGTGTGTGTGTGTGTGTGTGTGTGTGTGTGTGTGTGTGTGTGTGTGTGTGTGTGTGTGTGTGTGTGCGTGCGTGCGTGCGTGCGTGCGTGCGTGCGTGCGTGCGTGCGTGCGTGCGTGCGTGCGTGCGTGCGTGCGTGCGTGCGTGCGTGCGTGCGTGCGCGCATATAGATGTGTTTTCTCAGGTGTCAGACTCCCATGGGGCGCTGGTCCAGTCCAAGTTTGACCTGTTCCTGAGGGAGGCTCTCAAACTGCCCACTGCCGTCCACGAAGGGCCGTCCTTTGGCTACACGCACTCCTCAGCCCGCTCCTGTTTCCCACAGCAGGTGCACGCTCTCTCTGTCTGTCCTTTTTCAGAAATCACATGTTGGCCATTTTACTGTTACGTCATTCACAGGGATATTGTAAGCAAAATGGCAGTCTTATGAATGTGGTCAATGCATGTAGCGGTTCAGCATCTTGTTTAACCACTTTTAACGTCCCTATTTTGGACATGTGATTAGATTATATAGCAAAAATAGCAAAAATAGCAACAGTAGCAGATGTACAATGTAGATTGGCTTAAAGTTACACAGCCCAGTCACAAGCCCACTAGCTAACCTCAAACCCACCACTGCCCCAAATACTATATATACTAATAGTATAATATAATCGCTAAACGCTTGAATCCTAGCATCCCTATTCTGGGGGAACCTTCGTCAAAAATAGCACATCTACAACCTCACAATGCGACGCAACGGACACATTGTGAGCTTGTAGATCTTTTATTTTCGGCAAAGAGATTTGGTGTAGAGGCAAAAAAAAAAGCGCAGACCAAGTACAGAGCCGACCCGGTCAAGTTTGCCTAGTATTAATGGGTTTAACCCATTAAAATTGGGAAATATCTGTGTCATTTTAGCTATATACGTTTTTCAGAAAACTGTTAGGATTTAGAAGGAATTTGTAGAAAACCTCAGGTCTTAATGGCTCTCAGCTTGAGTGACTTAAAGCATTGGTGTGCCATGGATTGTTGTGGATCACTAAACTATGCCATTCTATAAAATACCAGTAACCACTTAAACCCTGGCCCTATTTACTTAGTTGACCCCCAGGGCTATAGACTTGGTCTGCTCCTTTTTCCATTTACACCAGTTATTCTCAAAGTGGTTAGCAGCGTTCCTTGAGGGGGTTCCAAATGGACCTTTACAGGTCTGTAACTCTGAGAGTTATGGGGGTCCTTGAAATTAAAAAAGTTTGAGAACCACTGCTCTTCATCAAGTTCACAAGCTCAGCTTGTAGATCTGCAAATTTTTCAGAATGTCCGCCCCAGAAACAGGGAGGCTGTGGTTCATGTGGTTAAATCCAACTATTTGTATGTTTTGTTATTGCTGTAGAAGAGGGTCATGTTAAACATGTTCCTGGACATCGTGGCCGACCCGCCCCCTCAGTGTCTGCTCTGGCTTCCCCTGATGCACCGCCTGGCCAACGTAGAGCATGGTGAGACTGACACGCACGCACACACACACACACACACACACACACACACACACACACACACACACACACACACACACACACACACACACACACACACACAAGGGCTGGACAATATATCAACATTATATTGATATCTTTATATGAGACTAGATTTTGTCTTATTTTATACTTCAAAACAATCAAAAACTTGGTTACCATGCCCTCTTGTGGCCATTCTGTGGCATTCCAGATGCTGCTTTAAAAAGAAAATTGAGAATTGATAAAATTGAGATCATTGTCACTAGGGATGGGAAGATATACATTTTCATGTCACGATTATTGTGACCAAAATAATTGCGATTTACGATATTATCACGAAAATGGCACTTTTGTTAACCACTTCAACCCCAGCATCCATAGTCTGGGGTGGAACATTTGGCAAAAATAGCAGATCTACAAGCTCGCAACGCGTTGCGTTGCGAGCTTGTAGATCGGCTATTTAGAGGGTGAAAAGACATTTAGAGAGTGAAAAGTTGGTCTAGCATCCTATAGTTTGTATAGTTTCAATGTACAGATTATAATTGTTTTGATATTATACTGTTTAGACTGATGATAGGTACATGGTTTACCTGTTATCCTAGATTACTGTCTCTAATATGCATTTGATGTATTACTTTGTGTTTAGCTTGCTTACCTTAAGTCGCAATAGATTATTAATGCCTGAATTGTAAATTATAAATTGTAGGTCACAGCAGAGTATTGGACTCGAGTCATAGTGACTCGACTCGAGTCTGACTCGAGTCGCATATTTGACGACTTGCGACTCGACTCGGACTTTGTATGTAAAACTTGCCACTCGACTCGGACTTTGAATGTAAAACTTGTGACTTGACTCGGACTTGAAGGTAAAAGACCAACGAGACTTGAGACTCGACTCGACTTGCTAGCCAATGACTCCCAACTCGACTCGACTCGAGACAAGATGACTCGGACGACTTGTTTTGTCATCGGAGTTCCCCCCATAATAAACACAGCAGTTGAGATTTCATTTGGCCAGAACTTTCTGAATTTTACTTCAATTCTTATAATTGTAATGTTTATATGATCTGTAAAGTTTATATTTTCATTTGTTATCAGTCATGAATTTATTCATAATTTATTATAATTTATATTCTTATTTTCTGTAATTTATTTCCATGCGCAATCGCGCATAATAAACAGCGCAGTTGAGATTTCATTTGGCCAGAACTTTCTGAATTTTACTTGAATTCTTATAATTGTAATGTTTATATGATCTGTAAATGTTATATTTTCATTTGTTATCAGTCATGCATTTATTCATAATCTATTATAATTTATATTCTTATTTTCTGTAATTTATTTCCACACGCATCTTCAAGCCACGGTGCCGTAGATACATAACCGGAAAACTCGCCCCAAAACACCATCGCCCCCATTTGTTTTCGCGGACCAGCGGTTCTTGTATTCCTGTAGTTGTTTTACTGAGGATAAGGTTAGAAATAAGTTTACGGTTAGCCATGTTATTAGTTTTACTGAGGTTAAGTTTAGGAATAAGGTTAGGTTTAGGCATAGTTTAATGAGGTTACGTTTAGGAATACCAGGTGAATATCACCGGATTTCCCCCGGGGTGACTGTTTTGGGGCGAGAGTTTTGGTGTTTGTCTGCAGTGGGAAACAGCGCATGCGTCCGCAATAATGCTATCAGGATCACATTATTAGATATTATTATCAGATATTAGAAGTATATTGGGTACCAAATATACTTACCAAAGAAGTTTTACTCTGGGAAGGTTTTCAGACTCATCCATTCATTGCACTGACCCAAGTGTATTGTAGGCCAAAGATTTATATATTTGTAATGGTTAAGGTTTCTTTATACCTGCCCAATAATCTCTCTCTCTCTGTGTGTGCGTGCGTGCGTGCGTGCATATATATATATATATATATACACATACATACATACACACACACACACACACACCCACCCACCCACCCACCCACCCACCCACACACACACACACACACACACACACACACACACACACACACACACACACACACACACACACACACACACACACACACAGTATATCTAGGTGTGCCCTGGGATCTTTTGGCTATGCCAGGTTCTCAAAAAGGTTGAGTGTAATTTAGCCTTTCCCAAGTTCTAACTAAATTATCAGACATGTAATGTTGTAATGGATAAATGAACAGCTTTATGCTGGTTTAATTCTTGACTTTAAGATACGGTTTCTCTCTTCAAGATATAAATCTGAGTGCTTTGTGGGTGGGCTGGGGAACAATAGTAGTGAGGGACTTGACACAACCTTGTGACTCGACTTGTGACTCGGCTTGACTTGCCCACAACAGAAAGACTTGGGACTCGACTTGGACTTGGGACCAAATGACTTGGGACTCGACTTGGGACTCGGACCTGAGGGTGGATTGACTTGGGACTCGACTTGGACTTGGGACCAAAGACTTGGGACTCGACTTGGGACTCGGACCTGAGGGTTGGATTGACTTGGGACTCGACTTGGACTTGGGACCACATGACTTGGGACTCGACTTGGACTTGGGACCAAACGACTTGGGACTCGACTTGACTCGGACCGGAGCGACTTGAACAATACCCTGGGTCACAGACCCCCATTTTAGATTGTATTTTATTTTAGATTTTTTTAATCTCTAGGCCATCAATCTACACCGTCAAAAAATAAATCTAAACTGTGTTAGTTTAACTCTGACAGTGTACAAATTGAACCAAATGGACCCGTAGGGTGGGTCCATTTTGTTCTATTTGTACACTGTCAGAGTTACAGGCATGTAAAGGTCCATTTGGTTCCTAACAATCAATCTTGTGACTGCACTGAAACTGAAATTATAATACTAATACCACTAATTATAATAGTATGAACTTTTTTGTGCTATTTTTAAAAAGTTAGTAAAAATTGTTCACAAGAGCTTGTAGATCAGCTAGTTTTGCTGAATGTTCACCCCAGCATAGGGACGCTAGGGTTCATGTGGTTAAAAAAACAACAACACACAACCAAGCCACTTACACAAGGCAATAATATAATGCATTATATTGAATGGGTTAAATGCCAATGTATATGTGCACCTACTTTACTAGAGGTTTGGGCCACAGAGGAGACGAGCAGGGAGAGAGGGGGATGACAAGAAGGAGAGAAGGGGGGGGGTGTGAAGATGAAGAAGATAAGATATTCTAGAAAGACAGGAACTGAACATATCCTTGTTTATGACTCTTAACTGCTCTGCTGGGTAGAAGCTCTTCCTGGGCATTGAGTCTCAAACTCTTATCAGTCTGTTTCCAAGGTGTTGCCTTTCTACATCTCTGCATATCTATCTGTGTGTCTTTATCTCGATATGCCCAAATATGGATGACTGATGTCATAGTACTGACAAAACACATCTTATTATTAGCACATTTCAGATTATAGATTTAGTTCAAATGGTCATTCAATTCAGCAACTGTTAGCAACAAACTGCCCTGCCCTCTAACCTCTTCTGTAAATTAGTTGCACTGATTCACAGTGGTGCTGGTGTGTGAAATGTTTCACTGGACGATACATCGGAAAGGAGGACATAGGCTTTCCTGGCCGGCTGCTGTGGCAGTCGGACACAAGCTGTACTCTTTTGGAGGTTACGGTAACAACAACAGTGATTATATGGATGTCCACATCTTCAACACACTGTCTTTACGCTGGATGAAGTTGACCACAGTGAAAACTGGAGGAGGAGAACATCACCTTGAGGTTCCCTACGTGCGTACGGGCCACACAGCTGTTCTGGTAGAAGATATTGTCTACATCTGGGGGGGAAATCCTTACTGTAACGTGCTTTATTCATTTGATGTTGACAACCACAGATGGTCCAAACCCAATATTTCTGGTACCGTTCCAGAGTGGAGGCAGAACCACTCAGCCTGTGTCTTTAGGGAGGTCATGTATATCTATGGAGGAATCACCCAGATGACTGGACACACTAATGACATCTACAAGTTGGACACCACTACAATGGTCTGGTCTTTAATTAACACCAGAGGCACTCCACCACCTGTTTCATCACGTCACTCTGCCACCATCATCGGGACAAAGATGTTTATATTTGGGGGCTGGGGGTCGGGGAACCCGGGGCGCTTCTACAACAACATCGGAGTGTTTGACACAGAGACCAACTGCTGGCTGAGCACACCTTCTGCACAGCTTCGTCCAAAAGGACGCCATGGTCATTCAGTCTTTGCCTACAATGGAGAGCTGTACATATTTGGTGGCGACAACTCCAAGCAGCACTTCAATGATCTGTGGAAATTCAATCCACATACCTTCTCATGGAAGAAGGTTAAGCCCAAAGGGAAAGCCCTGTGTGGGATGTCTTGGATGGGCTGTTGCATGGTGGGAGATCGTATCATCCTCTTTGGAGGATACACCACACCTGATGACCTGTATATCTTAGATTTAAGTCCTAATCTGAAGATGTTATGCAAGCTTGCAGTTATTCAGTACGGTGTGGATCAGTCTGAACTACCACATGACATCAGGTGGGAACTGGCAGCCATGACTACCAACAATAACTGAAAACATAACATAGCCCTATAAAAAGAGAAACAAACTGTGATCCCATTTAAAAAAATAAATAAAAAAGTAATAATGATAATAAATAAATACAAAATAATATACAAACAAACAAACTGCAAATGGAAACGGGGTCAAAGCATATTAGAGAAAGATGATGAAGAGGAAGATGATGGCCCTGGACCAAGGACCAGTGGAGATTATATCCAGAGCTAAGTGGCTGATGTGGGAAGACGGATCCTCTGCTGGAACTGTTACCTCCTCGACCCTCTGGTTAAGTGGATGAAGATGGATGGCTGGATGGATGGATGGATGGATGGATGGATGGATAAGTGGGTGGATGGATGGATCCACCAAATTAAGAGAGAGGGGCGTGTCTGATAAAATGAATATCAAATATCTAAATACTGAATCAAGCAACTGTCCGGGGTGCTCCCAAAAGCCTGATAATTTTCGCCATAATTACAGTACCCCGCAATACAGTTATCGTGGACGTTTTTTATCGCGATACACGATAATATCGTATATCGTCCCATGCCTAATTGTCACACTCACTTATCAATATTATGGTGATATTTGATTTTGTACGTATCACCCAGCCCCACACACACACACACACACACACACACACACACACACACACACACACACACACACACACACACACACACACACACACACACACACACACACATTGACACACAAGCAATATAACATTAAATACACATTATTGTCTCTCTCTCCAGTCTACCACCCAGTGACTTGCTCCTACTGCCGCCGGAACGGCATGACAGGCTTTCGCTATCGCTGCCTCCGTTGCCGTGGCTACCAGCTCTGCCAAGACTGCTTCTGGCGTGGCAATGCCAGCGGTTCCCATAGCAGCCAGCATCAGATGAAGGAACACGCAACCTGGGTGAGTCAACGAGTGCAACTCCCTAATGACCTCAGTGGGCTGTGTGTGTGTGTGTGTGTGTGTGCGTGTGTTTGTGTTAACCAAGTTGATACACTTAAATACTTCATACAGCTTTTCTTAGGCAAAGACAAATGTTGCTGTCAGCAACGATTAAGTTGTTCACTGAAACAAAAGGCAGTGAAATAAAAGTGAAAATAAAATAAAAATGTGTTTTACAAAATGTTACATATGAATCAGTAATGTTAAAAAGGGTGCGAGTAGTAAATGGAACTAATTGATTTAATAGATTATAAAAATAATCGATTTTAATAAAGTAATAATATAATAATAGCCGATCTACAAGTTCACGTTGCAGTGCAACGCGTTGTGAGCTTGTAGATGCCTAACACTGTACGCGTATAAGTATAAGTATAAAATAGGGCTTAAGGGCTTAATGAGATTTTAAAGAATGGGGTTAATCAGACTAATAGATTTAATCTATTATAAACATATTTGATAAAAAAAACACACTTCAAGATTATTCGATTAATCAAAGAAGTAATCAATAGAATAATCACTAAGAAACTATTTGATAGTTGTTAACTATGTAACTTTTTTAAAATGAATACAATAATATTTTGTCCAATCTGTATGGTAGAGGATGTTAATACAATATAACTTATACAATTGGGGTTATTGTGTTTTGTCTCCCTGCTCTTCTATTGAGACATTTAGATCGTGTCAAAGGTCATGTCTCACCTAGACACAGGATCTCACATGAATTTTGACCTGATGGTCAAGATTCACTTTATCCCCTGAGAAAGCAAGCAGGCTCTATTAACTCAATGGTAAAACAAAATTCAGCTCTTGCAGGAAACCAGGCGCAGGGTTCAAATCCGGGGTAGGAGAGAAAAGTTACATAGTGCAGCTTTAAAAGGCCCGGCGCTAGTCGAAAACGGTAGAGGTGGCGGGTGTGCACGTATGGGGGGCGCATGTGCAAAGTGTGTGCAAATCTTTTTTTCAAATTATTATTTTTTACCGACAGCAGCTGAAGTCCTTGTCATGTCTGTCTATCAGTCCCTCCTGGTGCACACAACACCACTGACCACTTTCTTAACTCATTCACTGCCAGACTGCCATTTCTGGCTGTGTTTGCCCACTGCCAGTGATTTAGTGTTTTTCATAAAATTGTTTAAAAATTCACTTTTTTTTTTTTCATTATGATCGCATAATATATGATAACATGATAATATAGACTAACACATACTATATTTTACTTGTGTGTGTGTTTGAGTATAGAAGTCATCTGCGGTGAAGCTGGGCCGAGCGCTGAGCAGAACCCTGGGCTGTGTTTCGTCCAGACAGCCCTCCCACCCCCTGTACCCAGAAGAGCCAGAGAGGACCCTCAACCTGGCTAACATAGTGTAAGACCCTCATGCACACATGCTGTATGTAGTAGTACACAGACCAGGGACCTCTTCTCAGCACAGTTAAAGCACTGTAAGTTAGAATGGGTCAAACTAGCAATAGAATGCATGTGCTAAAACGGCTAGTCCCATTCCTTGATTCTGATTGGCTGGTTTCCATTTTGTACACGTGATTAAACAGACTATAATCTACTCCTTAGATCAGCTTATATCAATCACAGGTGCTTATACAGTGATCCAGCATATCTGTAGCTGAACAATGGAAGGGGAGTGCTTGATTCCCTTACAAGCCCTGGCCGTGCAGGGCTTCTTAGTGCCGCCCGTGTGGGGCGTCAAGTGACTGAGGGGCGGGGCTTGTAGGGAAAACAAGCGCTCCCCATCCCTCATGACCATCTGTGCTGGAAGGTTAAGTAGCTAGGCTAGCAGTTTACGTGGGACGTTCACATGTGTAGTAGCTAAATCTGGCTTTAAAAAAATATGTCTTAGTTACAAAGAGATTGAGCTAACAGTTAAGTTTTGTTTCTCTATGTGTTTGTTTGGGGAAAGTTGACGTCTAACACACAGCCTGGCTGGACTGGCTGAGTAAACAGGAGGAGGAAGTTGCTCTTCCTGGTAGCCGGGAACTACTTTCTTGTAGAAGTTGTTCTAGTAGTGAATTATTAATAACTGTTTTAATTGGGACATGTCTATGATTTTCATGTTGTCATATTTGTAACCGTTTAGAAAAGCAATACGCCACCCGAGGTCTTAGTTTACCTCTATTTTATAATGGCTGAGAGAGTCGGAGGTACGTGTCGTGTCGTGCCTTAATGTAGTGTCTCACTGCACCCCTAAGCCATTATAAAATACTCTGTAAACTGCGACCTCTAGTGGCTTATTGCTTTATTCTATTGCTTGGTGGGTTGAATATGGAACAGCAAGAACATAGGTTTAGAATGATAATACCTCAACAAAATTCTACATATTGTGCTAATTGTTTAGGAAACACACCACTAATGTACTCCTTTCACACTGTTTCCCAAATCACACATTGGGACGGCCTAACAAACATTTTCAGTCGTGAATTTAGTTTTTGCTTTAATCCTTGCATTATAACATTTTATGAACATTTAAAAAATGTGTATAGGGCTCAAGTTGGGTAATCAACATGACTATTGCACAGTGGTTCTTAAAGTGGGGTCCAGGGACTATCAGGATTCCTTGAGGGGGTTCTAAATGGAACCTTACAGGTCTGTAACTCTGAGAGTTATGGGGGACCTTGAAATTAAAACATTTGAGAACCACTGCTATAGTAGCTGATAAAATCTCAACCACAGCCAGCTCCTGGAGCATGTGGGTTACAGAGGCCCTGCCCTTTGTGGGCGGAACTACAGGGTTAGATTTTTTTCCAGGGAGGGTAGACTAGGTCACTGCTGCTCTTTGAACACTAGACGTGTCGTATTTTGAACCTGCACCTTGTGAGTATGTTTACTTCCTGTAAGTTTATATCATCCTCTTTCAGATTCTCATTCTCATTCTATTTAAAAAAAACAACTTTATCTCTCTCTCTCTCTCTCTCTCTCTCTCCCTTTAAGACTAGATTTACTCTCTCTCATTCTTTCTCACTGTGGTGATCTTTGGCCTGTCTGTGTTTGCTCAGACCGATACTATTCACTGTTGCATGAATGCACTCGAAACCACGTGACTGTGTGTGTGTGTGTGTGTGTGTGTGTGTGTGTGTGTGTGTGTGTGTGTGTGTGTGTGTGTGTGTGTGTGTGTGTGAGAGTGTGAGTGTGAGTGTGAGTGTGAGTGTGTGTGTGTGTGTGTGTGTGTGTGTGTGTGTGTGTGTGTGTGTTCTGATGCTGTGTGAATCTGTGTGGTAGTGAGTGTGTTTGTTTAGCAGTTATTTGGCGTCGTAGTTTTTTCATTTTTACTATTTTATCAACCTTTTTAATCGATTGCGCAGTTGATCTTGTCGGTCTTATTCTGTGTGTGTGTGTGTGTGTGTGTGTGTGTGTGTGCGTGTGCGTGTGCGCATGTGTGTGTCCGTGTGTGTGTGCGTGCGTGTGCGTGCTTGCAGACCCCCACGCCCCATTGGAAACACCAGTGAGGCCATGTTGCTGTCATCTCCACCCCCAGGCTCCCCCAGGAGGTAAGCACCACCTTGACATTTTGTTGCTGTTGGATGGAGACCTTGTATGTCCAAAACCATTCCTTTATTATTTATATTTTTAAGACATTTTTAAATCCTATATTAAAATTGGCTTAAGGGAGGACGGGCCGGCAGGCGGGCCAGCAGACGGGCCGATCAGTGGGTGGGCGGACCTCTGACGTCACGCTCATGGCACCATGTCTCAGCCATAACCGTATAAGGAGTTCCCAATGCAGCTACGCCCAAATATGGAGTGTGTAGCCCAGGGTTGAGCTGTAGGGGGTGTGGGAGGGGGCGCCGCACCCTTAGTTCTGACACTGTGGGGACTGGGGGCTCGCGCGTGCTCCACATGCACGCACCGTCAGCGGCGGTCTTTAACACCTTAAAGTTTAAAAACAATAGCCTCTCAAGGTTCGCGCCGTCAGTGGCGAGCCGTTCTCAATAGCGTCTACCTGGCTGCTTTGCATAACATTAGGCTACTCGAGAAAAGACACGGACTTGAATTGAATGTGTCTCACATCTCACAATGAGAGACAACAGTCTCTGCACTGCAAGGTGTGAAGGGGATCGCTTAGCAGAGGACCCAGTTCGCTGAGACAAGACAAAGACAAGTTGTCTGATTATTTTAACTATGTGTGGGTGAGTCTATGTAAAGGGCTTTTATATAAAATTAAAAGGAAAATAAAATAATTAATTTGAAACAAAAATAAAAACAACAAATTAACAATGCAACAATGCAACAAAATAATAATACATATAATTACATTAATAATCACATGTTGAATACAGTATTTCAACTAGCACTGAGCTGAGTGGCTATGTGCACATGGCTGCGCGCGCACGTGCGCGTGACGTCATAAAATACAGCACCCTTAGTTCAAAAATCCACAGCTCACCACTGTAGCCTAACCTCAATGTGTCGTCATGGCATCAGGCGCAAACAATGCAGTCAGCTCCATATATGGGCAGAAAAGGGGGCATGCCCATATATGGGCATATATTGATGACATCAGTGATCTGCATATGGGCATGTAAGGGACAAGGACTGACAGTTACAGAAATCTCCATATACAGTATGGGCATAAAAGGGACACACAGGTAGACGGACAGATACAGAGTTATCCATATATGGGCACAAAAGGGACACAGACAGACAGGTACAACGGGTACTCTGACAAATCCCTGTTGTTTCTGCCAGACAGCAACGATTTCAGCTGTTCTTTTGAAGAATACTCAAATCTTGATGTTTTCTTTTTGTGTGTCTTAAGGCAAAGATGATTGATATTTTAAGGCAATGTAGATTAGCATTTCGTCTGTATAGTTGAGACAGGTATTCGTTTCATTATAACTTTTATTCTTCTTTGCCTACTGTGTAAACAACAGTGACATTTTCACGGCATGGCTCTGCAGGAGGCTTGCTGTCTATAAGAGGGTCGGTCTGTGTGTCTGCATGTTTTTTCCGGAGCTATTTTCACAAACCGCTGGACTGATCAGTGCCACATTTCTTGTGCACACTTCCAGTTGGGGAACGTAGCACCTCCACTATTTTCTTTTTCACTTGTTTTATTTTTAACTTTTCACATGGGGCTTGGATCGGGCTGAAACTTTGCCCATAATTTGGAGTCGTACATCATAGATTCTGTATGTCACATAGTCGACTGATGTCACAGGCTGCCCACATGAAGTCCGAGATACACATTGGAGCCATGCAGTTCCCATGTGGATCCCGAGGTCCACATGATTCTTTTTTTTTTTTTTACTTTCTTGTAACTTGCCAATACCACAGCCCTGCCGAAGGCCACAGACTGCATTGCTTCAAAATGTTGCTGTTTAGAAACCACAAAACTCATCCATAACCCTTTATGAATTATAGCCGTGCCTGTCAGTTTGGGTTATTCCTAGAAAGCTGATTGTTTTGTTTTAATGTAGAACCGTCATTTGTTCACACATGGAAGGAAATGTGCCTTTGGTATGGTGGTAGAATTAAAAACAGACGAGATACAATAAACACAGTGAAAGAACAACAGAACATGGCAGAGTATCTAATACAAGAACTAGCTGAAATTTACAAAGGAAAGTACAGAAAAGTTCAAGACCTACAGTATGCACAGAACCTGTGTGTGTGTGTGTGTGTGTGTGTGTGTGTGTGTGTGTGTGTGTGTGTGTGTGTGTGTGTGTGTGTGTGTGTGTGTGTGTGTGTGTGTGTGTGTGTGTGTGTGTGTGTGTGTGTGTGTGCGCACGCGCGCGTGCCTGTGGGCCTGTGGCATTCGGGCCCCAGCCCCAGCCTCACAAGGGGCTAAAAACAGTTCTAAAACAGACAAAGAGCCAGTGTAGTGAGGCAAGACGTGACGTCATGGTACTACTGCAACAGGTACAACGGTTATTGCGTTCCCAACTTGCATCATTCCCGACTTGCATTGTTCTCTACATGCACGAAACCTCTGTGTGTCTGATTGTGTGACTGTCTTGCGCATTCTTTAGCACCATCCGATTCTTTAGCACCATTGTCTTCAAACTTGGCGTGTGTATCTATTTTTGTTGAATGTTCGCCAATTATGGCATGCCCAGAAAAGGGATGCTAGGGGTTTATTTGTGTGGTTAAAAGAAGCAACCGGTAAGCATGGATCAGCTGGTGAAGTCCAGCATGTGACAATGTGATGCCAGAATGACTGAATTATCTGCCTTGTGTCTGTTTGATTCAGTATGGCATCCGCTCAGCGCATGAATGAAGAGCACGCCTTGATAGCCGCCTACGTCAATCGCCTGCAGACCAGCCCACGGTGAGAGCTGAAAGGAGAGGAGAGAGTGATGGGGGAAGTGAGCAGGGAGGAAAAGAGGGGAAAGATGGCAGGACAGGAAACAATAGACCTTTTTGAAAGCAGCCATATTGACATTACATATTCGGTTAAACATGTGCATTACCTACTTAAATGTTTTAATTTAGTGTAGCAGTGCCTTTCCAGTGAGAAAACACAAGATGTTGCATCTGCTCAACTTTCTTTTTGAATCTGTTATTACTGGCTTTTGCATTATTTTCAATCTTTTATGGAGGATTAGAATGATTCACATCACAAAGCTGTTTGTGGCAACACTATTTTATTTCCAGCTTGTTCATGTCAGAGTGGTGCTCAAACATTTTCATGTGATGTTATTGATATGTTTGGCCCCAGGGACCCCCATAACAGAAGCTTTGTGTTAAAGTTCCACATCCACAAAGTATTCCACATCTTTTACAACTTTTCAAGATTTCTCAAAATGTTTCGAAAGTAGCATATCTACAAGCTCTACAAGATATTTTCGAATAGCCAAAGTATAAAATAGGGTGAAAGTTGTTAAACAGATTCAGATGGGCAACCCCTGGACCCCACTTGGAGAATGGATGGTGTAAATGAGCTTTCGTTCTCATTGCCTACCGCTGGGCTGGTGTATGTTGCTGTTTGTTTCAGATCGGCGGACAATACCAGCAGACAGGACGAGGAGCACAAACTGATCGCCCGCTACGCTTCGCGGCTGGCAGAGACCGACCCCTCAGTGAGTCCATTTCCTCACACAGCAGAAACCACACATGTATTTATTCACATCTCACTCGGTGATGACACAGAATGGATGATGGCTGAACAATGAAGGTCACTAGCTTTACAGTGTGGCACCAAAGGGGCCAGCCATCTACCACAAGTGTTTGTCTGTATGTCCCCTGAGTAGACAGTCTCTATGTCCCAAAGAGTACGCAGCGAACACAGCTCAGCTGACACTGCTACACCCCACAATCACATTCACAGTGCATGATTTATGCAGTCACTCCTGGTAGTCAAATTAATTAGACTCTGAGATGGGGCGTGATAACACACCTGTTGTAAGCTAGCCTCTCGCTACTATAGCCTACAGCTAACCTCTCACTTCTCTAGTGTATAGCAAACATTTACAAAAATGTAAACTTTACTTTAGGCATATTCCGTGCATGTCTGGATTCAGTCTCTCGTTCTTCATGTTGAAAGATGAAACCACATTTCCGCCCAAAGCCAATTTGTACACAAAAAGAAGTGGATACAGATATTCCACTGCCATCTATGTAGGCAGGCTGAAGAAAGCCAATCCTAATCCCTCTTGTGTGTACTAACGACTGATGAGATGCAGTTCATTGCCCTATCTAGACAGAATCGTGACACACAGTCTAGCCATACGGGGAGGTTTCAAAGCAGGTGCAAATTAGATCTATGGTTTAGGCCTAGTTTAGTCTCTCTCTCTTATTCATTAATCGCCTTTGTGGAATTTCTAGGTGTGTTGCAGTTTCTAGTGCCCCAATTTGAGAAGCTGGGCGGTCACTTTCAATTGAAACGAACAGAAATATATCGGAGGGATTCACGGAGGGTTCCGGTAAACGAAACCATGAATGGAAGATGAAAAGATATAACGTTTTCTTTGTTATGCGTTTAATAATCCTGCTTACGATATCATGGAAGAATCAAGGCTGTGACAGATTATATACGGTATCATGGCGTGCTTGTCTGGTTAGCTAGACATCATTCACCACCAGGAATGTAGTGGAGGGGGAGTGCACCTCTAAAATTTGGATTTTCTGCAGGGGATATTAGCCCAAAATAGCCAGCTTGCAACGTGTCGCGCTGCGATGCATTGTTAGCTTTTAGATCGGCTATTTTTGGCAAAGATATTTGGTGTAGCGGGAAACAAGCGGTACAGATGCGCTCTCCACTTCTAAAAGTAGCACTACGCCTCTGTTCACCACACTTGTAAGCACCACATATATCTCCTTACATACACACATAGGAATATTGGCCATGTGCCTCTGACCTTTGACCTTTCATTTGCATTTGTGACTTTTGCTAGCTTACGATCTTTGGTTAACTTTTGTTAAAATAAGTATATGTAGTGAGTAGTAAGTAGTAAGTATGTGGTCCATAGGTCAGGAGCCTGACTCCTGTTTCCGTAGACTAGTGTGACGCAGCTTGATATACAAGTACACCCCCTGGACATGACGCTAATGTGTCAGGGGACTTACCCCCAATCCAACCCTTCATGCTGAGAGCTAAGCAGGGAGGCATTGGGTACCACTTTTATCCTTTAATGCGTGTCACGTATACGTATAAAATCGTGCTGGATAAGAGTATTAGCCTAAAATGAAAACTGTCATTGTATTTCAGGACAGGGGGATACCCAATCGCAGCATTAACTTTGACGTCAATAAACAACAGAGGGAGCTCATTGCTCAGCTGGAGAGCAAGAACAGGTAAAGAAAAGTTTTAAATGTTGTTTGCAACATGAGTAGGCCATATACATAGTCATGTTGCGTATGTGTAATGTAATGTGTAATTTATGTCCACTCTTCCCAGAGAGATCTTGGCAGAGATCCAGCGTCTGCGTTCGGAGCATGAGGCAACGTGCCAGCACAGTCCGGAGAAGGGCAGCACCAACCCCACGCTGCTGGCTGAGCTACGACTGCTCAGGTACAACCTGGCAAGCCCAGGAGTCATTGGAGATCTGTGGGAACTAAGCAGTGACTAGAGGCTTTTAGAACAGTGGTTGCAAAGTATCCCACACCACCACTACCAACAACCTTATCTCCCCACCTTTAACCTGAACAGGTGTTGCCATTTGCTGTTGTTCACATAGTCTCACATAGTGCCAGTAGTAAAACAACTAATATTTGTCCCCAGATCTTGACACTGTCTGTTACCAGTAGCTTCAAAGATGGACCGATTACCAAGACTTGTTCTCATCCACCCCACTATGTTTGGTTTATTAAGTAGGAACAACAGCTTGTATCTACAGCCCATATTCCCTTTCAAATTGTGTTTAGCTTACTAAAATATAAACGTCAATTCAAAAATTATAATGGTTATTCTTAATTATTTGTGTTTGGCTGCCAGAATTGTCCACAAATTGTAAAATAACAGGAAATGAAAACGAATAATTGGCATAAGACACTAGCTGGAATGCTAGCCACAAACACATAATACATAACACAATGTTAACACACACAACATCTTGCGGTCTGCTTCAGGGTGCTGCCTGCCAGCTGAGAACCACTAATTAATTACTAATCATTCTAAACAGAATTTTCAGTGCATGAGAGAGATGAGGACAGTGCGTTCGTCAGAACTAGAGTGTAACGCGCAGTTTGTGTTTGTTACAGACAACGGAAAGATGAGTTGGAACAGAGAATGTCCACACTGCAGGAGAGCAGGAGAGAGCTGATGGTACAACTGGAGGGACTGATGAAACTCCTCAAGGTACGCACACACACACACATACACACACACACACACACACACACACACACACACACACACACACACACACACACACACACACACACACACACACACACACACACACACACACACACACACACACACACACACACACACACACACACACACACACACACTCTCTTGTGGTATTGTTCCCCACGTGCTGTTAGCATTGGCACACACCAGAGGGCAGTAGTTTCTATTTTTCTCCAACTTTCCCCCGTTTCTATAATAAGTACTAACTCTGTCTCCACCTATATAGTGTACTTTGTAACATGTACAAATGTCATCAAAATGGAGCCGTTATATTTCTATGCTGGATTCAGTATCTGAGTTAAATCAACATTGAACATTTTACTTTGTAAATGAACTTGGAAATATCAGTCCTTGACTCCTTTTTTTTCCGGCCAACAAAACATTCTGGTCTTTTATTTCTATCTTGTGTTGATTTCTGTTCTCCTACCTGGACCTGTATATGACCTCTTATTTCCATTCTGTCCTGTCTCTCTGTCTTTCCATCTGTCTGCGCTGTGACCATGTAGGATGAGGAACAAAGGCAGGCTGTAAGTCTTCAACCACCTCGGCCGTTTTCACATTGCTGTGCATGTATAAATACGTGATGTACAAGCAATGACCGTGTCCTGCAGAAACCTTGTACCTCCCCCGAAAAAAGTTCAATGTTTCAGGATGCACGGAAATGGGGATCGATTTTTCTTACTGATGGCTGTGCGTTTTTAAGCACTGTGCAATGTGTCAGCAATGGGGAGTTTTGGCCCAAGGACCGGCAGAAATAGAAAAGAACAGTTGTTGAGAATTAAGAAAAAATAAAACTATAATACAACTGGCAAACTGTGAGGTTTGAGCTCGTGCTACTTGAGGTGCCTGAAATAACCTCGGCAGTCTCTCTCTTATAGGCACAGGCGGCAGGCTCCTCCCAGACCTCTCCCGCTCGGCCAATACCAGCGACCGTCCGCTCTGCAGGCCCCTCCCCTCCTCAGGCTCACATGCATGCCCCCCAGGACTCGTTAGCCGGGGTGGGGGGTGACGTACAGGAGGCCTTCGCTCAGGGTAAGTCAGGGCACTTTGGAATAATAGAGATTCATGCCCCTTTGCATCAGGTCTCCTGCAATAACCATATATACAGTACATACAGTATCACATACCCAACCTATATTAACCCTGGATGAGGGGGTAGTGATAAAGTGATGAGCTGTCTCAGACCTGGGGCTGATAATTGCTATAGATCCAAGGGCAGGTATGGCAGTAGCATGTCCAGTCAGCGCAAGCTAAGGTGCAACAGAAAAGACAGAATAGATTTAACATTAATCAACAAGAAACTGCCCTGGTGAACAAAATAGTCCTGGATTTCTCGACAGTGTGGGGAGGGAGTAGGCTGAGAACATGGCAGGTGCTGCTGGTGGGCCTTGCCCTTTTTAGTTTGCAGCTATAACTGTTGAAGGTTGATGTTTTCCATTCTGTTTTGGTTCTTATTGGTGCTGGGATTAACTCCAATGTCCCCTCAGCCACGAATTGTGTGTGACAAGATTCATTCAGAGACCAGCAGGGGTACATGTGGTTCCACTACTACACCATCCCTGGGCACTGCCAGATCCAATGGGTTCATGATTTTGTACTTTCATATGTGTACAATCAGTGTGTACGCTATGTTGGTGAACACTTGAGCTGGATGACATCATGCAGCTGCTTTTGAGGAAGCACACATTTTCCACAATGTTTTTAGGGCCGCAGATTTGAGGTTCATAGGAAATATATGTTTTTTGAAGGCCAGAAAATACCAGTGTCCATCAAAACTGCCAAACATCTCACCTTCCCTCTAAACATCAGTTTTGAAAGTTTGTATATTTCAATGCAAATATATATATATTTTTTTTTTAAATATTCAATGATTGGTTCCAATTGGCTCCAATTATCAGAGATTTTACACATGTAATGTAGTATTCCATTTATGAATTTGTTGTAAAACAGCTTCTGACCAATGTTTCTTATTAGATTTGCCTCAGTAATTGTTCAGGGTTGTAAAATGTCTGTCACGGGTCCATAACATGGTTAGGGTCAGGGATTAACACCACTTGACAAAAAGGACTTTTGCTGTACAGAAGATAGTCTGTTGATCAAACCATTTCAATGGGCCATATTACCATAATAAAGAGAGCCAAAACAGATCTGCCACATATGGGAATATTATGGAAATAATGCTGTGCTGTGAGAATGCTGGCCCTAGCTCAGAACATTTTACAGTGATCACTATGTCAGTGTGTGGCTAAGAGAACAAATTCCCATCTACACGCACACTTCATAAATTCCATGTATGTTTTTTCCACTATACATATTCTTTTCCCCATGAGGAACACATTTCAGCGACACATTAAGGAAACAGCATTTTGTAGTCATGTAACTTTGATTTAAGCAGTAAGTCAGTGTTGAGATGAAGAATTACATTTCCAAGAGAGACGTAGAGAACCAAGAGAACGTTTTCAGAACAAACCTCGTCGGAAATAATAGATCTACACGTCCACAATGCACTGCTACGCGTTGAGGGCTTGTAGATCTGCTGTTTTCGGTGCGTGACACCCACGTGCAACTAAGTATATTTTCAGTTTGAAAATGTTCACCCTCAGGGCCCCCTTCATTCAGTATAGTACAGATACTTGAATCTGGCTCTTGTTCTCATTTTCTCCCTGTCTGCATGTCATTTGCTTGCATCCCTCCTTCATCTCCTCACCCCTCCCACTTAATCCTTCTGTTGTCCAGGCCCCAGGAGGAACCTGAGGAATGACCTGCTGGTAGCAGCAGACTCCATCACCAACACCATGTCCTCACTGGTCAAGGAGCTCCACTCTGGTACACACACAGAATTAGAGCCAGTTCACTCCTCATCTCCCCTCTTTTAGAATTTCATCCAAAGTAGCTTGGCTCAGTCCCATGGTCATGAAACCACTTATGCAGATGGTAAAACTATGGCAGATGTAGACTACAGTTTCAAAATGGGGGGGGTGAAAGTCACAAGGTTTTCTGCAGGACACCGTCAAAACTTAAGACATCTTTTGAAATGTGTTTCTTACATGCGTTCGATCCCTCCTTCCCGTACTATTCATTTACCTTTGCTCTCTCTCTCTCTCTCTCTCTGAGTAGATGATGGCCGGGAAGACGAGGAGCGATTACTAAATGGCAAGGATAGAGGTAAATTTGTATGCAAGTGTTTACTTGTACACATGTTTGTGTGTATAAGTATGTATGTTTCTGTTCTTCAGGCAGGACTACATTCATACTCCTTTGCATGGGGAACCAAACATCTACTGCTCAGTCAAAAGAGAACCCCCCGATGTCCAAAATTTTCAGGAAATGGAAAGAATAACCTGTGTTCCAATAGTCACAAGTTCTTGTTAATACTTTTCATTGGTTCAATATTTATAAAACCCACAGATAGACTTCACTTGAACTTTCACTTTCAAAAATGCACTCTTGTACGATGAAGTAGGGCATTATTTGATTAAAAAAAAACATTAAAAAAAATGACATGGTTTCAGCGACGATATGTGTGTATGCCTGCTTCTGTGTGCCCATGCACATGATCGCCATGCAGCTCCCTTTGTCTGCATAGTCTGGCAGTGAGCTTCATTAGCATGCTGTCTCATTAGTGGCAGCGTTTATGGAGCCCCTCCTCTTTACGAGAGGCCAGCCTGCTGGGAGGAAACAGTCAAAGTACTTCCTGGCCTGCTCCCTGCGCTCAGACTCGCACTCATTACACCGCTTTAGCCCTACGCTACTAACCCACTGGCCCCTGACTGGCTGACAGGTGTCCAGGGCTTCCCCTGGCTTCTGCACATGCCTATATGGGATGTAAAGTTCAAAGAGAACTGTACAGTAAGAGCCTGCGATACGGAGGTTTTCCCAGACAATTTAATGGTGTACATGTCTGTAAAGATGTCAGAAAGCATCGATTCAGCGCAGGCTTTCATCTTTAATGTGGACTTTGTCTTTCTGCCAAGTATGGTTCATATTTATGTGATCTGTTCAGAGAGGAGGTCTGGATTTAACTAGAGTCTCTGACAGATAACTGTAGTACAGTCCTTTTTCATTTTCTGACAGTATTGTCATCCTTCTAACTAGCGATATTCTCTCTCTCTCTCTCTCTCTCTCTCTCTCTCTCTCTCTCTCTCTCTCTCTCTCTCTCTCTCTCTCTCTCTCTCCATTTAGCAGGTTAAAGTGAACACAGAACACACAGTAAGTGCAGTCTTTTGGTGACATCTTTCACAATGACTATAAACATAAAACTTCATGCCTTTCCTTCTAAATTACCGTTACCAATAAAATGGTGGTAAAAAACAAATTCCTGACAAATCAGCAGGAAATGAACTGCAAATGTGAAAGAAAATATACAATACTGTGAGGTTTTGGCAAATGATCGTCTTGGCAGTGTTCAACGGAAATACACTGGTTGCAATTTGACCTATGTAACTTCAGTACTGTCTGTTAGCCTGGCATTGGTGGGTTCACAAACATTCCCCACAATATTGTGGAACTTTAGTTTTTAAACACAGTTTACACTATAATATGTTGCATGGATAGCGCAAGCTATCCGTCATCTGAAAAGCACTGCTTTGCGCAATTGAAACATGCTTGAGACATTATAGTAACTTGAGTGTATTTTTTGCCACTGCACTCCACTGTTCGGCCCTCTTCATTTTTATTATCTGACAGAGCTGTCATCTCTCCTCAGAGATTCCACTCCACTGTTGGCCAAAGAAGACTGAAAGCCCAGGGGAAATATGTTCACCATTCACTGCCAATGGGATTACGGCACTAATGCCAATCAACCTATCATGATGCTGGACACCAAATGACCCCCCCCCCCCAGGGGTCCCTACTGATGTATAGCTGTGATTCTGTGTTTGTTGTGTCACTGCTCCATGCACTGCAAAATCCTGAGTGTTCATTTGACTCAGAGTTAAATTAGCATTCAGAATTTCACTGTGTGTGGATCTAACTTTGTTTTAAACTGGTGTTTTGATCTGCAGTATATAACTGAATGAGGAATCCAAAAAAAGAATCTACTGATTTGAGCTATAGTGTGTTGCTCTGCGTTTGAGCTGTGTTTGACAGTTTGGCAAGTAAGATGGACACAGGGAAGAGATAGTGAGGGGAAAATGCAAGGAACTGAAGGATGGTGTGGGGGAAGTGTGAAGACAGAAAAAAGTTATAGAATTGGAGAAGAGAGAGGAAAAATAGAGGGTCAGCGGATGAGACTTGACATTACAAAGTTTTCTGTACGTTTTCTGTTCGGCACTGTGTGCTTAGTATTTATTGCTTCGCTTCGATTTTGATTTGATTTAGTTTTTCTTGCCAATTATTTGTTGGGTTTGAGTGTGTGTGTGTGTGTGTGTGTGTGTGTGTGTGTGTGTGTGTGTGTGTGTGTGTGTTTGTGCGTGCAGCCAGTCAGGCCCTGCTGAAGCGATAAGCCTTAATGGGACTTTTGTGTATATGCAGGTTTCAGCCGAGCTCTCCCTGGCTGAGGCAATGCAGCGTGGAAAGTGGAAATCCCTTCAAGTTCAGATCGCTCATACCTGGATGAGAACAGAGCCATAGGTGCTGTAGGATAGTGGCTCCGGTTGCCTGTGTAGGTGTGCACGTGTGTACGAGAAACTAAACTCCTGTGTATGCTGTTACAGGGTCACACTTCCTGTCGGGATTGCTGAGAATTGTACAGTTGTAATAAGTTAAGTTATACTTTATTGATCCCTGTGGGGATGTTCGTCCTCTGCTTTTGATCCACCCTAACCATTAGGAGCAGTGGGCAGCCACTGAGCAGCACCCAGGGTCCAGCTCAATGCCTCGATTACTGTACTGTATGTTCCTAAGCATGTCTTTTTGGTCATACTTTAGTTGTATGAAATCCTTTTTATACTGTACAATTTCACCACAGCCATGTGCCTGAATAACTCATGTTAATCATAATGTGCCTTCGTGGTTTGCATATAGGCAGCTCAGTAGCATGCTGTAGGAAATACTGTTCCCATTTAGCCAGCTAGAGCTCAATATTTACAATATGTCTAAAGTGCAACCTCATAAGCCTGGATTTCTTGTGTTTTGGGTACACCTTAGGTTAAAGAAAAAGAAAAGTATAATATTGTTATTTGCAATTTGTCACTTAAAATTTGTTGCAAATCAGCGTTTATTTGGGTTTTAAGATTATGAAAAATAAGCCCCTTCGGCCTTAAACATAGTTAAGTATTGGACCCAATTCAGGCTCTTACAACCAATGATCACTGATCTCAGCCATTCAGAGAATGGGAATTTGCGTCTTGTGTACAAATTTATTTCAGTACACTGAATGGCTGGCTGATTGCCTTGAGTGAGTGGACACTAGTTGTGTTTTGTTTTGATCGAGGGAGACAGATATGTCCCAACAGAAAACTGTACTCATGCCCAGATCCCATGCTGCTGGCTGGGGTCAAGGGTGTACAAATGAATGTGTGCATCTGTATTTCATCCACAATAAATCTTATTTAACATCCACCATCGTGTTTGTGCTGTCTTCTGTGAGTGCTGTTCTTTGAAGAATTTTAAACCTTGGCACACAACACAACGTACAGAATATTTACAGCACAATTTTGACATGTACAGTACTAAGATACGAGGCGAATACCATGGTTTTGGGGTTGACTACAGTTTTCGATTTTTTTTTAATTTCCGCCAGGCTGGACAAGTAAAGGCGGGAGAAAAGGTTTTTGCCCCAGTCCATACGTCTGTCTGTTTGTGTATCTGTTATGTGATCAAGATGGACAGCATCAGTCAGATTTTTCATATTCCATTCTGATTGGCTACGATTGTCTTCCAAAGTTTGAGGGCCCTGGGTAGCCGGCCTGACGGAGATCTGCGCTCTGTGCACTTTTCAATTTTGTTTTAAACAATCTTCATGTTTTCAAGACAATTTCTATCTATAGGTTACCTATTGATTTTTGTAGTTTGTGAATGGTCAACTTATTCCAACTTGTCATACAAAGGCAATCAGCTTTAACTACTTCGTTAGCCTGGTAAACCATCTCGGTCGCGTGAATTCACATTATCATGCATTTTCTGCAGACCGGTCTGGCCCCAAGCGCTGGGTGGGCGTTTTGCAGAAACCAAAAAGTGAAAGAGCCAATCAGCATCTGCGCTCAGGGCCCTGTGATTGACAGACGCTGATTGGCTCTTCCACTTTCTGCAAAACGCTCACCCAGCGCATGGGGCCAGACACATGGTAATGTGTCTAACTATTCGTTGCCTTGTCCACATAGATGTATATAAGCAATTATATACCACACAAATCTAA
Organism: Gymnoscopelus microlampas; assembly: GCF_963454915.1. Taxonomy (NCBI): domain Eukaryota; kingdom Metazoa; phylum Chordata; class Actinopteri; order Myctophiformes; family Myctophidae; genus Gymnoscopelus; species Gymnoscopelus microlampas. The sequence continues at coordinate 30,562,635 of NC_139953.1, forward strand.
TGAACACTACACTAACTTTTTGCAGGATATGATAACATTTTTAATATTCATCTTTACTACTCATTATTATTAGATTACTATTTATATGCATTTGATGTATTATTGATGTATAATGATGTATTATCTTGTGTCCTTGCTTACTGTAAATCGCTCTGGATTAAGAGCGTCTGCTAAATGCCTAAACTGTAAACTGTAAACTCATGCAATAACTAACCTACACAAAGGCACTTCCTGGACACTAATAATCTAATGGCCTGCAAAATGCAACTGATTTGCCATGTGACAGATACACGTCTAGTGGCTTCATACTAAAAATATTCTCCCTTTAAAAATGTAGCCGTGTTTCGGCAGCCTTCATCGTCATCAGCGCTGGTTGCTGCTAGATCCACATTATTGCATTATTGTATGGAATCTGAGAAGGTTATTATGTTCTCATCATCCTCTAGAGCCTGGAAAACCGTGCTCCTAACTTTGTCCTCATTAGTATGGATGAGCTATTCTCTCATGTTTCCCATGGGGCTCCTTCAGAGGTCATGCTCTGTGTGTGATGGTGGGGTGGGGGCGGAGAGTGAACTATAGACTGGAGAAAGTTCTTTGAGGTTCTCTGTTGTTTGTGACCTTCTGGACCACCATAAATAACTCCAGAGTTGCACACACACCGCTGGCCAAACAATGGAAAGACTCATATTTTTGAATTGGGTAAAGTTAGCCTATTGTCAATCCTGAGACCCAAACTAATTGAAACCGACCCAGCAAAACAGGTGCATGATTTTAGGATGGAACTCATAGATGATAACTAATGTAACAACATGCACGTGTGTGCATGCGCGCGCGCGCACACACACACACACACACACACACACACACACACACACACACACACACACACACACACACACACACACACACACACACACACAGAGGCAATTCTGAGTTCAAACAGAATGTCTAGCTCCTACATACACTTCACACACACACACACACACACACACACACACACACACACACACACACACACACACACACACACACACACACACACACACACACACACACACACACCACTCTCTCTCTCTCTCAGGTACATATAGATGTTCCCTGTTCTATCTACCACGAGTGTAGACCCCCCTAATATTTAATGACAAACCTCTTTCACACATGCCTCATCTAAATGTACTTCACCTGTCTAAGATGTTTTGGGTTCGATCTGGATATTTATATCACTGATTCTCAACGTGGGGTCCAGGGTCAGGGACCCCCAGGTGGACCTTGAGGGATTTCCCATCAAAATTAGGAACATTTAACTTAACTAAGCACTATTTTATAGGCCTACTTAATCAAAAATAGCGAAACATGAATAAAAAGCTTGTAGTCCTGATATTGTCGCTATCTTTTTAATGTTTAGCCAATGCTGCCCAAATTAGCAACGCCAGATTGAAAGTGTCAAATTGTAAAAAAAAAAAAACTACTTAGATAATTTTACTGTCCCACCTAGTCACTACAGTATGACAGACTCCTGTCATGTAGTGGAATCCTGTGTGCTACAAAATCTAAATCTAAATTTATCTCTTTTGGGGGTGCCATGGCACATCTTTTCAGATGGGGGGGGCAGCAAATACGTATCAATTTGGGGGTTCCTAATCCTTGACATGAAAATGTTCGAGAATCTACTGAATGATTCTCAAAGTGGGGTACGGGGACCCCCAGGGGTCCTTGAGGGTGTTCCAGGGCAAAATTTCCAAATCACCAAATCAGTTTAACCCAAATTGTATTGGAATTTATTGGGGAAAAAATAGCCCATCTACAAGCCCACAACGCTTTTGTGAGCTTGAGGATCAACAATCAGAAATTTTTTAAAATGTTGACAAATCTCTTATGGGGGGTCCCTGGCACAACATAGGTCCGCGGCCAATTAGGTTATAGGTATCAATCTGGGACTTTGCCTGAACATGTTTGAGATTTAAATATAGCTCTATTTATTATCTCTAAATAAATGAGAGACTCTAGGACCCCGCGGAAAATTCTTTTTTTTTTCCCGGTGCGGCGGCCTCTGCGGCTCGTCTCGAGCAGAGCAGGCCGGTTGGAGCTGAGCAGCCAGCGGACACACAGAGCCGGTAGACAGCGAGCAGAGAGCGTCTGGGTCCGGGGCCTGGGAGGAACGGAGGACAACACGGTAACTATACAACAAACACGTCCTTTGCTTCCACCACAACGCACCGCGGTTTGACTCGACAGTGAATGATTTACGCACGAAGAGAACAAGTCGGCGCTTGCCTTGCGCGTTTCCACTGTATAGAGCCACAGTATTAACAACGGCGGGGCTCCGTTTGAGCAAAAAAAATAAAAGATGTATTCGTGAATACGGAGCGCTTTAAACGCGGACACGGTGTGTTGAACTTGAGGACTTCTTTGTACAGTAGAGGCCTTTAAGGGGGGGTGGGGGGCATGGCAGGTCAGCGCGTCTCCTGCTTTTTTTTTTATTTTATTAAAACAGATGAGCGGTGCGTCCATCTGATGGAACATACAGCTGGCTGTCCGCCACCACATGATGCCCCCCGCAGGTCCAGAGCGCACCGTCTCGCCCCTCTCTCTCTACATGCAGACACACGCGCGCGCGCATACACACACACATCGGTGCGCGGTACCGTCGCCGCGGCGACGTCACGGGAGCGCGCCTAATGGGGGTGAACGGGTTCGTTCGTCTGAGAGGAGACGCGCGGCGCGCTCGTGCTTTTTTTACCTGACCCAGTAATATCTGTCGTCGTTGCCGTTCGAGACAACAGCACACACACACACACACACACACACACACACACACACACACACACACACACACACACACACACACGTACGTGTGTATGCCATTAATAAGAAGCCGTCCGGTAAGGCCGCGTGTGGTCGCTGTACATTGATTTCCTCGTTGCTTTGCACTATCGTTCCCTCTGCGCAACGGTTTCTCCTCCCACTATAGTGGGTACGGCCTACGCGTGGGCCTTTGATTTTAGCTGCCTTTTTGGCACGCACGCACATTCGAGCAGTTGAAATAACATGTGCATGCATACACACACATGTGTATACAGTATTAATCTTATTATCTGAGTTCCATGTGTGCGTGTGATTGTACAAGTCTATATAAGTTGGCCTTACATAACATAGTCTCTACTCCAGCGACTTGAGCTTCTTCTATTTGGCTTTGGCCGTGGGCTGGGAGCTCTAGGGGGTGTGGTGGTGGATACTGTACACCCGTGTCCTCCACACTGTTCCATACTCCTGAAGCTGTGTTTCCATCAGCAACCCTGCCCTACTGTCCATTGTTAGTAGGTGACGTAGTGTAATAGCAAGGCTATACATCCTGAGTCGACCCATAGAGGGACATGTTCTGAGCTCCAGTCGAACACAATGAACAGAGTAGACTTTGCTTTTTCCCTGTTGTACATCAATCAGTCAAATGCTGTCCATACTGCTCTGCTGAAACAGATCCTGACATCCTCAAGATTCTTTTGAAGACACCTGTGTGTATGATGGAAGGTCCTGTGTGTGTGTGTGTGTGTGTGTGTGTGTGTGTGTGTGTGCGTGCGTGCTCGCAGACGTGCATGTGAGTGTGCACGTGTGTGTGTGTGTGTGTGTGTGTGTGTGTGTGTGCGTGTGTGTGCGTGCGTGCTCGCAGACGTCCATGTGAGTGTGCACGTGTGTGTAAACCTGTCATCGCTTGGAAGTGGAGTATTTGCCGTTCTGCATGAGCAGAAATCCCATCCATCACACACACAGACACACACACACTCACACCTGTTCTGCAGACTCAAACCTCAGGCGTGTGAGTGTTTGTGTGTGTGTGTGTGTGTGTGTGTGTGTGTGTGTGTGTGTGTGTGTGTGTGTGTGTGTGTGTGTGTGTGTGTGTGTGTGTGTGTGTGTGTGTGTGTTTATAAGAGAATAAGACAGAGTGCATGTGTGTTGCCATAGACACATTCTCCACAAACTGAGAATTTATTTTCCTCAAACTTGTCAAACTTGTCTCCATAAAGTGTCCCTTTATGTCCTGAATATGTGTGTGTGTGTGTGTGTGTGTGTGTGTGTGTGTGTGTGCGTGTGCGTGTGCGTGCGTGTGCGTGTAGGAGGTGTGTCTCACTCAAGGTGTTGTTTTTATGTCTCCCCCCCACTCCAGGAGAGAAGCGGAACTGACTGACAGACAGGTAGACCCACAGAAAGACAGACGGACTGAATGAAGTCACACCTGGTGCTGCTGGGGGCCTGGTCCATGTTTTGAATTGCTTTTTTTTCCTTCTTTTTTTGATGGGGGGTTGCTTTTTGCTTCCGAAAGATTGTTTCTGCTCAGGAGCTTCCTGCCATGCCGTCCAACAGCCCCACAGCCACTGATCCATCCCAGACACCAGAGAATGACACCTCCAATGACCCGGTGAGAGAGAGAGAGAGAGAGAGGCACATGCTTTTGGAATCCTTTCAATGGTTACCCTTATTATGTCTTCTAGTACAGTACTACCACACTGTAAAATCCTGTGTCTTAATTTAACACTGTAGCATTCTCATGACCTAAATTAAAGATCGCAAGGGTTTAGCTCGAACCAACTTTGAGCGGAGGGGAGGTAGGAAAGGATGAGGCGAAGAAATGTGACACGCAAGGTCATGAACCAGATCTAAAATAGTATGACATTGCCAATAGACACTCACAGTCTAGCATGCAGAGCCGTTAGCTCCTCCTGAGAAAGAGTTTATTTTTGGTGACATACATAGAGAGGCTTGTCCTGAAAGCATGCATATTTCTATGTGTGTGCACGCGCATGCGTGCATGCGCAGTGTGTAATTATTAAACTAATAGTTATGTATTTACATTCAGTACCGGTACTTTGCATTCCATAGTCACCTGCTCACAGGTGGATCATTTCTAGTGTGAATCAGTCTGTCTACATAATTCACTCACTCACACCCCCCCCCCCACACACACACACACACACACACACACACAGTCTTGAGGTGAAAAATGGGCCCTTTCATTTGCACCCCTAGAGCCCGACACAGTGCTCATAAATCTAGGGAAAGTCTGAAACCAATTCTGTAGCACGGCTATATAAAGACCTGCCACACACACACACACACACACACACACACACACACACACACACACACACACACACACACACACACACACACACACACACACACACACACACACACACACACACACACTCCAACAGGTACATTTTGTCTTTAAGTTGTTTTTTTCCCCATAGATTTTGTTGTACCTCTTTAATCAGCGTTCGAATTACACTGTGGCTTTCAGGGGAGCCCTAGTTTTTGGGGGTGGGGGGTGGGGCAATACATTTCATACAGGGAATATTTCATATTAAATATACACAGACAATAATATTGTAAAGTAACACATTACTAACTTACCAAACACTGTGCGTCTTTGCTGAGAAGCAATACAAATGCCAACATAAGTGACAGGCTATGGTTTGCATTAATTTCCCTCCCTTTTCTCACAATTTAATCATATCTATTCCTGATATCCCCACACTTATTAATACTGACCCCTGCTGGTTGGTCTTCGGACTGGTTGGTCCTAGGGATGGTATTGAAACAAATACAAGAACGCTCGCCCCAAAACATGCTCGCCCGTGTCAAATCCGACGACCTCTGTAAAACTATGCTGAAACCTAACAATGTTCCTAAACGTAACCTCAGTAAAACTATGCCTAAACCTAACCTTATTCCTAACCTTAACTTGAACGAATACAATATAAAATATAGCTGCAAGCAGCAATAAGCGGGTTCGAGGGGAAAAGCGATATGCAACAATAGCACAATAAGACGTAGAAACAGAATAGATTGAACTTGAGACAAAGCAGCCCATGCAATTAACAAATAAGCATTCTCAACAGCTGAGCAGAGGGACTGTGGATAGTACGGAGGGGAGCAATTGGGGTTTGGACACTTCAAACCATGGCCATTGACAGGAATCGAACCCTTGACCTTTGGGACTCATAGGCTGGCACATTACCAGCACTTTACCGACTGAGCTATTCGATCCACATACAGACAGCAGTGAGAAAAGAGCACACAAAGATGATTTTCCTTCCTTTTTTAAGCCATGAAGCCATGCCCTAATGAAGGTTTAATTTCTTTACGTTGAAACATCTCTTCGACTGGGATTTTCAGATAATGGTCCATATAGTGTGTGTAGTACGTTTCACACAAATTGCTCAGAAATCCTTGGTTTAAATGTTTTTCAATATGGCAGACAATCTAAGGGCAGAGCTTACTGGTCAAAATGATAGATGTCTTCCTCATGAGTCAAGGCACATGTGTAAGCAAGTTTCACGGCTGTCGGCCAAACGAGGCATGACTTTTGCCTGTTTAAAGTTTACATTTTGGTCAATTGGAGAAAGACTGGTTTCAGTGATATTTGGAATGACCCTCTACATTACTGTAAAGTTTCAAACATGTGAGTCTGCATGTATGTGTCAGGGGCAGATGAATAATTGTCATAAAACTGCAATAATCATTGGCTCATAAAAGCTTCATTTTTTCACTTTTTTTTCACAAACTTCCCCAGTTTGTCGGCATAGGTCCAAAGCTCATGTGTAAAACGTTTCGTGCAGATTGCTCAAAAGTCCCAGGAGGAGATAGATTTGAACTGCACAAAAGTCAGAGTGTGAAAGTTGTTAGGCATGAGGAGACGCATGTGTGTATTGAAGTTTCATGTCTGTAGGTCAAACAGGGCATGAGTTGTACCTGTTCAAAGTTGGCATTTTCAATTGAGTGCTACAGCGCCACCCTTTGGACAATGGTTGTGAGTTTCATACGTAAGAGTGAAATACGGGTGTGGGCATAAAGGGATAGTTCACCCCCAAAATGACTTTTTTTCTATCAATTAGTCACCCCATGGAGACTTGAATTCATGGATATTGTTTTGTCGCATTCCTAAGCCAATAATTTGATGACCGGCATCACACAAAGAGTCTCCTTTGTGTCTCCTACCAGAACCGCTGCCTACTGGTCCGCTGGTCATCAAATTATTGGCTTAGGAATGCAACAAAAACAAACAAAAATCCATGAATTCAAGTCTCCATGGGGTGACTAATTGATAGAAAAAAAGTATTTTTTTGGGTGAACTATCCCTTTAATGTTCATGACATTTGTTGAGTTTTTCCCTCGTTTCTTCATTCATCATCTTCAGAGCAAAGTATCTATTTAGCAGCCTACTGCCAGTAGCCTCGTGGCTCCGGAGCCGAGTGCCAACGTGGCAGAATCTAAAACAGTTCATAGTTGGAATAGCTACGATTTCTTATACAACTGCCATCGTATTTGTCCTGGATGGAGGTGTGCTCTGTGCTCAGGCTTACTGTAGTCCGCGATCAGCTCTTTGGTCTTGTTGATGTAGAGGGCCAGGTTGTTCTCCTGGCACCCTTGTGTCAGCATTCTCATAGGACTTCCTCTTCTTAGGGGGGAGAGGGCAGTGTGTAGCATTGTAGCTTATTGTACGCTGCTGCACAGCTGCTATACATTCTTATTATGGAGTAGCCTATAACTGTCATGTACTGGTAGAACGGCATTCTTGCCAGCAATTATAATAATTAGGTTTGTCATGTCCGTACACGGCCGGATTAAGACTTTGGAGTGCCCGGGGCATGGACAAGGCTTAGTGCCCCCAACACAAACCACCTCAGAAGCAAACAAGTCACAGTGTTTCAGGACCATAGACAGCACCCTACTTTACCCAGACAAAAGCAATCTGTTTAGGTCTATTTTCCTATCTAATCAAATTAGGTCGGCTACAATACATTTTGCCAGTACAAGTTATAATAACATATTATGCAATAATAATGAAATAACATAATACAACAATCAATGAAGTAAAGAACAGACAAGTGCAGCAATTTCCTACATCGATCAAACAGGAAAAAAACAGTAGTAAAACTATTAACTATTGATCACTCAGAAGCTCTTCTTTCTTTTCAAGTTGAGAAGTCTGCAATAACGTCAGAGGTCAAGAGCAACTCATTTTAGATGCATAATTAAGTTTTTAAACTGCTGAAGCAACTCCAAAATGTGCATAAGAACGCAGTCTCCAAGAACTCCAAGAAATGAATGCATGCTGATTAGGCTGCTGACTTGTGTGAGCAAAGCTCTACAATTGAATGTCTGCGTATATATACAAAGGCCAAATTCATTAAGATTCTTTGTCAGTAGGTTGCCACCGTGATGGTGGTGTTCTGTAGAAAAACATTTTAAAGGGACTGACTGGATTAAATAAAATACCTCCTCGGTCTCCAGGCAGCAGTTAACAGTAATAACTCCACCTAGTTTTAATCTATGGGGTGTGCACTGTGTACGTTTAAGACACACAAACACAGGCACAGAGGCACGATGCACTGGATATGGGGGCGAGAATAGAGTCGTTTATTGGTGCTTTAGTGAAGGTGTGTGAGTGTGTGAGTGTGTGTGTGACCCTCGGAGCCTCGTGCCCCGGGCTGCAGCCCTGTGAACTTTTGCTTTAATTCCGGCCTGCATCCATATAATACCCAACAATTGGGGTCGGTCCTGTAATATCTCAGAACAAACTCCACATCCAGGATCGATTCCGTCAAGTGAAAAAAAATCTCGGAATTGATTGGATCTTGGAACAATTTTCATGGGTCCATTATTGTTCGGGTCCCTCATTTAGCCTGTTTGTGAGCTTGCTCTTGACAATAAGCGGCGAGCGCACTTGTGGACATAACAGTACCGACCAGTTCTAATAATATTCAAATATATAATCGATAATTGGGGTAGGGTGATAAGTTTTAAGACCTAAATTCAAATGTAATTTCCGAGTTCAGTTGACAACCCTAATGTGGAGGACTGTAGACTGTAGACTTTTTTTCCTGTTTGTAAATATTATGACTTTAATAAACTAGCTAGTGTTTCATATTGTCAACTGCTCGGTCACTTAGGTGGCTAACTTTCTGATTGGCCAAGCTCTAACATCCCTTTGCATAAGCTAGAGCAGTGGTTCTCAAAGTGGGCTCCGGAAAACCCAAGGGGTCCTTTCCAGAGGTTCCCGTGCAAAACTAGTTGATATAGCGTCAAAATCTTAAAAAAATGTTTAATACATTTTTTGTATTATTCGTTTTTTTATGCCTTTAATGATAGGACAGTAGACTGACAGGAAATGGGGAGAGAGATGGCGAGTGACACGCAGCAAAGTTCGGCGAGATCGGGATGCGAACTCGCGACAGGCTGTCCGGCTGGCATTGTAGCCTAGGGTGCCTGCACCGCCACTCCGTGGCCCAGGCCAGTTTAATCACTTTAACGCTGTATACATTGGCTATTTGAAAATAGCCGATCTACAAACTCACAACGCATTTTGAGTTTGTAGATCTTCAATAAAAAAAAAATCTTGAAAATGTTTTGATAAATGAATATTTTAACAACACACATTTTGTATGGGGGGTGGGTCACTGGCAAAACATCTTTTCAAGTGGTGGTCCGTGGACAAATGCATGTTAATTTGGGGGCCCTTGATTTGAAAAAAGTTTGAAAACCACTGAGATAGACAAAGGGAGTGAGTGATAGTGAAATTAGGTGAGGATGAAAGAAGAGATGGACAGAGAGGGAACTAGAGAGAGTCAGATGGGGATGGATGGATGGGGAGAAGGAGAGAAAGAGGACAGTCTGTCTGCTACTGCTGGGCTCTTCACTCGTTCGGGTAGCAGTCTCGTTGCTTGGCAACTGTGGTGGCCCAAAATAACCTGCCAGGAGACAGAAATAGCCCAGAGATATAAGGACAGATTGGTGTGTGTGTGTGTGTGTGTGTGTGTGTGTGTGTGTGTGTGTGTGTGTGTGTGTGTGTGTGTGTGTGTGCGTGTGCGTGTGCGTGTGCGTGTGCGTGTGCGTGTGCGCGTGCGCGCTTCAGCAGATATGGCCGAGTGCTTTTCAATCCGTTTCGCTGTATATTTGACTCAGTTAAACAAGACAGTGTTTCCTTGACTCAGCTATACAATACAGCAGTGCTTCTCAAAATGGGGTCCAGGGACCCTCAGCGCTCCTTGAGGGGGTTCCAACTTCCAAATGGACCATTACAAGGTCTGTATCTCTGAGAATGTACAAATGGAACCAAATGGACCGGTAAGTCCATTTAACAGGGGGTCAGGGTTAGGGACATTAAAACGTTTGAGAACCATTGATATACACTGGTTCTGAAACATTTTAATGTATTATTATTTTATCTCTGTATATTATAGAGATAAAATAATCCCTATTATTTGTGTGTGTGCTCGCGCGCTTCGTGACGCTAGCATACAGCCTGCTCACCAGGCAGCCAAAGCCATTACCATGTTGCCCGTTGCTAGGCTGCCCATCAGGCGAGTGACGTCACACACGTTTAGTCAGCATGGCGGCCCCGTCGGAGACGGTTGCTAAGCAGTTTCCGTGCCGTAGCAACCGCTCCACATGTCACGGTGAACAGAGGACGGCAGAAGAGAGGAGAGGAGGGAGGAAAAAGATGGAGAGAAACGGATGGAGGAGGTGTTGGAGGGGAAATGGCGAGCGCGAGTGATGTGGATCAGGTTTAGTTTCAGCCTGAGGGCAACCCCCCCCCCCCCCCCCCCCCCTCCCCGGCCGCCCTTTTGTCTTTTAGAGTGAGGGAGAGCAGAAAGCTGGGAGGGAGAGAGTCAGCGCGAGGGAGGAAGGCGCTGGTGTAATTCAATCTGAGGTCGAGTGAGGACACGTGGCTCCGGAGGCAGGAGGGAGGTCTTAATCACTTGGCCATCGGCGGGCCACCGGATCAATTATTTTCAAGGCAGTGCGGCCCAAGGGCACCTTTTTGGAGTCTGCATTTACTGTACTGCCTGCAGCAAATTCTGGAGTGTTTATCCAATTGAACCTTGACTTAGACACTCTATACTTAGTAAAAAGGAGTTGAAACTGTACTTGGTGCGCTCTTTTATCCCTCTAACAAATCTCTCAGCTGAAAATAGACGATCTACAAGCTCACAACTTGAGCTTGGCTTGGCTATTTTTGGCAAATGTCCCCCCTGAATAAGGATCCTGGCCTGGGGCTCAATTGGTTAATGTAACTCTTGAGAGTTAACACTTAAGGTGCTAAAAGTTATAATACAGTAAGTACTAAGTAGTAATAAGTAATAAAGTGTAGAGAATTTGCCCCGCATCCAGACACTCTGTCTGGGATTATGGAAATAAGACTATTAAGTTGAATATGTGACCTCTAAGCCTACAAAATGGAACAGAAGAATGAAAACGATTTTATTGAAATAAGCTTGCTCGCAAGTTTATTTCCATTGCGGTCCTTGTGTTGCAGAGGTAGCAAAGCAAGACAAACAGACAAGTACAATTAATTATAAATACATTTCAACACACTAGACAACTATAATAGCAAAAAACAACTTGGGTAGGGTACTGTAAATGGAACCTGTTATGACTCAGCTAATTGATGGTTATAATTAGGTCCAGCTGCTCACCCCTCTCTTAACCACATGAACCATAGCGTCTCTATTCTGGGGCAAACATTCGCTGAAAAAGGCTGATCAGCTATTTTCGGGCAAAGAGATTTGGTGTAGAGGGAAAAGGGGAGGGGCCTATTATAGACCCCTGTGGGACTCATGTCAACAAAGTATACAGGGTTTAAGTGGTTAAATGCAGTCGGTCATTGGCGAGGGTGAAACATAGTTAGTTCTTTGGGGTATGAAAGCCTGTCGGTCTTCAGCACTGTCTTTATCCTTCTTCTCTTCATCTGCTGTCTTGTGGGAAGCCTAACTTATTCTGTGTGAGACAAGCCATGACTGTGCATTTAAGCCTGATTAATACTTACTACATTTATCATACTGTGGTCTGTAACTGTTAATACACAAGCAATGTTCAGATCAGACAGTACTGAACTGTAGTAAAGACAGTATTTGTCATTTTAATTGTGTTCCTAATGGCCCATTGTATTGGACACGTTGATTTTGTCACATTTGTCATCGGATGGCCGGCCGTATTTGTTTTGTTACTGCAATGTCGCCTTTTGTTTATAACATGAATTACAACATGATTGGCTGAATATCTGATCTCGGCTGTGTGTAATTGGCCAGAGTGAAGACGGAGTGGACCAAGACAGTCCAGAGGAGGGGACGCCAGCGGCCAGCCCCCCCGCCCCCCGCAGAGTGGGCCGTCCAGGCAGGAAACGCAAGCAGCTGCTTCCTGTGAGTAATGTCATTATAGGCTGGTGGCCAAGAGCTTAGCCTGGCCACTCACTACTTAATGGTTTATACTACAGCAGATTGATTGACCACACGCACACACACACACACACACACACACACACACACACACACACACACACACACACACACACACACACACACACACACACACACACACACACACACACACACACACACACACACACACACACACACACACACACACACACACACAATACCAACCACACTTTTTAATGTTGTTTACCCAGGGAATATATGCTAAGCATGTATGTGCTTTTTCAGTAATATACTCTTTCACACTCATATTCACACCCGAGAGCTGCCCAGCATTACAAACACAGCCTTGTTGGCAGAGTCCTACTGGAGAAGTCGAGGGTTAAGTGCCAGTTTTTAGAGCAAAGAGAAAGTGTTAGGTCTTTGCCTCTAGCCTCCCCCATCCACGTTTTCCCAGCCAGTCTGGGAATTTGAACCAGTGACCTTCTAGTCACAGGCCTGTTTCTCTAACCTTTAGGTTTTGTTTTTGGGGATAAAAATCTCACTTAAATTACGCTCTATTTCTCAGCTGCATTCCATTATAACCTGGCCAGACCTGTTCAAAGACATGAAGGACTGCTGATTCTAATGGAATCTGTCTCACATTAGGTGGCAAAGATGTGCACATTGAGCTGCATTAAACTGGTATCTGGGATCAATGAAGCGGTTAATTATTATTTTGTGTGTGCTTATTGCTTCTTGTCCCCTCACACAGAGACTTAACCACTTAAACCCTATGTTCTTAGTTGACTGGGGTGCCCCAGGGCTCTATACTAGGCTCCCTCCTGTTTTTTTCTAAACTAAAGATCCTTAATAAAAATAGCCGATCTACAAGCTCACAACGCGTTGCATTGCAACGCGTTGTGAGCTTGTAGATTGTTCAGAATGTTCTCTGCCAGAATAGGGACACTAGGGTTCATGTGGTTAAGTGCTTACTGTAAATGGAGTTTTTCTTTCTTTGCCAGCTGTCTAATCAATGCAGATGTAGTCCAAACCACAGACAGATCCAGCAAGCATACAGTGCTACAGTATATGAAGAGCTAATTGAGACAAGACGTTCATGTCCTCAGACCCAAATTATGTTTGCTATCCTCTTTTTCCTCTTTTTTCCTCTAGTTCTTTCTCACTTTCTCTCAACCGTCCATTTGTGTGTGTGTGTGTGTGTGTGTGTGTGTGTGTGTGTGTGTGTGTGTGTGTGCGTGTGCGTGTGTGTGTGTGTGTGCGTGCGTGTGTGCGTATGCATGTGCTTAGCTGTGTTGTCTAATCCGAGTGGGTCAATACAGCTGATCAAACACAGGTCCAGATAAGCAGGTATATGGAGTCAACCAGCGTACATGCACGCGTATGTTTGATGTACAGCAGGTCTGTTGATGCTTTGATGTTTAAACTCTGACGAGGCAGGCTGGGTTAATGGGGTCTCTGTCATACACACATGTCCGCTCGCTCTCGCACACACACACACACACACACACACACACACACACACACACACACACACACACACACACACACACACACACACACACACACACACACACACACACACTCACACTCACACACACACTCCTAGATGGATGGTTTCCTAGCACATTATCATGATCCGTTTATAGGGATTGTGGAAAGGAGACACCAGTCAGATGGAAACTAATCCTAATAGTTGATTTAACTCTGAGGGTTCTATCTCATACTCGGTGCAAAAAGGTGTCATCGCTAGTTTACAACCAATGCCTCATTTTCACACTCAGTGCCCACATTTTGTAAGTCCTACTTGGTGCTATCTGTGCGCCCATGGGTGTGGTCAGGCAAATTGTTGCCGCATTGCTATCGTAGGGGGGTGAGAAAAGTCTGAAAGCGATTGCACTTTAGACAAGCTAAAACCTCGTCTAATGACTGGAGCAGTGCCAGTGTAGTATTTCCCCTCTATTTAGAGTGCATCATTATTCAGATTTAGACGTGCGCCTACTTAGGCCGGTTTGCAACACACGTACACTCTGGCCACACATCACTCATGTTCAACTTGGTACTGCAAATAACATAACTGAGAGACTCAACATTGAGGTTAAAAAACAATTATTAACTAGAAAAAGTACTCCTCGGAGCACAGGTCTCCGCCAGGTCAGGTAGGTTAGCGTGTGCCAGCAATGTTCGAAATTCGCCAATCAGGCTGGAATGTGAAACATTGGACGGATCAGACGGATCCGTCTTGATCGCTTGACTAAAGAGATAATATGTACCGATTTGTATGATGTTTGGACAACATTTGTAGGAGTAATAAAAAAAATGTTTTGCAAAGATCAGCCTCCTGTTGGCGCTTTAATAGGGCAATGTTGAAAGGTTGGCATTTGTTCCTCAACGTAGTGCGAATGTGCGTGCAAAGTTTCACCGCAACTCTGCATTTTGTTCAAAACAGGCCACTCCTGCAAACTTTAGATGTCAATCTTAGCCAATCAGGATGGAATATGACAAATCAAACAGATCCGTCTTGATGACATGACTACACTACAGAGATAATGTTTATTGACTTGCATGAAGTTGCGTGAACGAGCCCCTCCAGCAAACTTTGAAAGCCAATCATAGTCCATCCGAAAAATCTGACAGATACATCTTGATCACATGACTACAGAGATAATATGTACCGATTTGCGTGATTTACGATTTGAGTGCCAAAATCTGTAGGAGTAATATAAAAAATAAATTTGTTGCAAAAACCGGCCTCCTGGTGGCGCTGTAACAGGCTGTTGTGAAACATTTGGGGCAGAGGTTTTTATTTGACCTCCAAGGAGTGTGTGTGCACAGTTTCATGCCGATCGGTCCAATGGTGCTGGAGATTTGTTGCTCACAGACGGACACACACACGGATACACACAGACAGACACATGGCAAAAACATAGTCTCCAACTTGCCGAATCCACTATTTTAAATAGCAATACAGCCATACATTAGGGATGGGTATTGGCAAGAACCTCACGATACGATACGTATCACGATACTTGGGTCACAATACGATTATATCACGATATATTGCGATATCCCGATATATTGCGAACGATGCATATTGCAATATATTGTGATACGATATACTGTATATTGCGATATACACATATATCACAACTACATATTGTAGATATATACACTACATATTGAGTAGCTGCTTATCAGTGATAGGTTCTTTGAATTTATTTTATTTTTTATTTTTTATGCAAAAAAATCGCGATATGACGGCCTGGAGTATCGATACAGTATCGCGAAATAAAATATGGAGATATACCGCGAAATCGATAATATTGCCCATCCCTACCATACATTAGACTGCAGGCACACCTGGCACCAAAAATAAATGTCAGAGGACTCCCTCTTTCCTTGGTGTTTCGCCTTGATTGCGTCTAACCCTAACATTTAACTTCACTAAAACTATCCCTAGCCCTTACCTCACAAACACTATGCCTAACCCTAACATTAACCCTAACCTCTCAGAAATAATGCCTAAACCTAACACCGGGAAAAGTGACTCCCGGCAGATAACATTATGATTGGTTTAATTCATGTTATGCCCAAAACACTCTCAAGACTAATATAGATACTAAATACAACCCCCTTGGAGTTGGACATGCCCTTGGGGGAATGTCTATTGCACAGGCAAGTGCAATAGAATGTTTAAATAGGGCCCTGAGGGTTATATGCACACTCAGGATTTTACAGTGCATTAGTGGCATTGGCAGTAGCAAGGGTAGTAGCAGTAGGAGTGCTGGGAATAGTATCTTTGGCGTTGTCTGAATACCAGTAATACTACACTACTGGTAGTAGTGGTACGCTAACCATAATAGGGGAAACCAATGCTGGATCTCTTGCCAAGCGTACTATATGCTCCCCATTATTATTCCCCCCCACCCCCCTCTCTCTCTCTCTCTCTCTCTCTATTACACACACACACGCACACACACACACACACACACACACACACACACACACACACACACACACACACACACACACACACACACACACACACACACACACACACACACACACACACACACACACACACACACACACACACACACACACACACACACACACACACACAGTTCAGTATATCCAGGAATAGAGCTATTGTGTGCTGCTTGGGGTGGAGCTGTCAGAGTGTCACACTAACTATAGAGTACAGAGAGAGAGAGAGAGAGGGCTGGAGGGAGTGGGCAGATCGGTCCACCCTCCCAAATTTTACTGACACTTTTCTCCCTTCTCTCTCTCTCTCTCTCCTGTTGCTCACTTATCTTTCACAGAAACCACAGTGTGTGTGGCGCACACTGTGTGTGTAGTGTCTGAAAATTATGATAGTTCCGTGGATAAATGGATTAGGTCCCTAGCTATTTTAAGCTTTCTTCTTCTTTCTTCTATTCCCACTGAAACCATGTGTGCAGCAGCTGGCATGTATCTGTATCTGTGTGTGTGTGTGTGTGTGTGTGTGTGTGTGTGTGTGTGTGTGTGTGTGTGTGTGTGTGTGTGTGTGTGTGTGTGCGTGTGCGTGTGCGTGTGCGTACGTGTGGTGTGGTCTGGTGTGTAGGATGAGCTAGTAGCTGGATCTCTTTGGAGCAGCAATTCAGAATGATTTGAAGCAGGGCCAGTCAAAGGAACACACTGGGACACATCCACCAAAACGTTTTCGTTTTTTTTGTGCCTTATTGGCTACAAATGGTCAAGGAACAATAAACACATGTTTCAGTTGTTGCTGAATCCAGGAAGATGGCTGTGATGTCATGACACTTTATCACTCAGATACAGCTGACAAAGGTCACCTTGGACATCTGAACACGAACGCTCTGAAAAAAATAAATAAACCTAGATCTACCCTGTCTGCTAGATAGAAAGTAGAGAGAAGTAGATATTGAACTACTCAACATTTTCTCAGCACTTCTGAGACTTTAAGCAAAGTATGGCTGGGCAATTTATCTACGTATATTATATTGATGTTGTGATGTGAGACCAGATATCATCTGGGAGTCTGAATATTGTAATATTGTGTTATGTGTTTTCTCTTTTCCTAGTTTTATTTTGTACTTCAAAGCTTTGCGATATCGATATTATATCGATATTGCAAAGCGAGGCATCATAGATATGAGACTAGGTATTGTCAGGGATTTTGGATATTGTAATTGTCGTGATATGACATAAATGTAGTCTTTTCCTGGAAATTCTCAAGAAAATCTATATTATCGTCGATATACAATATTGTCACAATATATCGATACAGAGTTATTTAGTCAAACATTTTGTGATATTTGATTTTGTCCGTATCACCCAACCCTATTGGAAAGTTTCTTTTGTTTTAGAGTGTGATTACAGTCACAATGTTAACAAATGCGATCAGGTGTCACCCGTTCTTCTCTGTCAATGGAACAGTAATTTTCCAGCAGTGTAATTTACTGCTGCATCGCAGACTAGAGCCTTGACTGACCTCTATCCAAGATTGCACCATTACTCAACATTATACTGTATTTTGAAGGGTCAACCTTTGCACTTAGAATTTTACATGGTCATTTTTCTTCCCCACTCACCTTTGGGGAAAAGGTTTCAAGTGGCTGACCTTCAATTTCCCCTTTAGTGGGTTGCAGCCTATTGTGCCCTATTCCATGGACTCCATGTAACATGCTGTTGGAGGGGAAATAAGAGTTGCAGCAGTTAATTGAACTCATCGATTTTAATCGATTATAAACAACAATCGATTTGATTGAATCGATTTTGAGCCAAAAATATAATAATGATAATAGTGACAAGAATCTGGGATATACTCTTAATCACTACTTTGCTGACACCACAAAACAGAGGTTAAGTTTAAGTGTGTTACTTTGCACAGTGTTTACTACTAGATGCTATTCAAGGTCAGTGTGTGTGTGTGTGTGTGTGTGTGTGTGTGTGTGTGTGTGTGTGTGTGTGTGTGTGTGGTTATGTGTGTGAGAAACAGGAAGTGGGCATTGAACAGATGCTGAGAGGAGAGGAAGTACAGTATGAGATTTGTAGAGGGAGAGAGCCTGACCGATGCCAGATTTGTGGGTCTGATGCCGATCCTGTTTTTTGACAATCCTACAGTAACCGGTGGTGGTTACTGATTTCTTTTGCCCGATATTTTGTAAAAAAAAAGAAAAGAAAACATTAAATCAATAAAAAAAAATCAACAAAATAACAATAACTCGTAGAACTTGTATCTTATTATATTGCATTTCTTACTGATGAATTGAGTACATTGGACCACAATGAAAACAAGCCCCTGGGGATTTTTGTTTCATCCTTTTAGCATAACCTTTGACTGTACTACTTCTACTGTTAACAATCTTGCTATGAAAAAAAGTATTCAATCAACCACTCAAACTGTGAAAGGTGAGGTACACTACTGCACTGAAACATTCATTACAGCTGGAACCATGGTTGCTTGCAATATAACTTTGCTCTGTCTTCTTATGTCGTTCTTAGATGTATAAGTGTGTCTGAAATTGTACTTCCTTGAAATCTGAGCATTTTTGTGTGAATGGAGGGGGTTGGGGTTGTGTGTGTGTGTGTGTGTGGGTGTGTGTGTGTGTGTGTGTGTGCGTGTGCGTGTGCGTGTGTGTTGGGGTGTTATGTCTACAGCCTAATTGAACTCTGTGTGCACAAATGGAACCAAATGGACCCTTACGGGCCACACTGTCTAGGTTAAATTAACAGGATTTTATTGTCTACACCTAGAGCTGTGCGCTGTCGCAGCACAATTTCCCCCGAAGCCATTTTGTCCAGCGTTTTGTGTTGCACGTTGCCTTTTATAGCTCTTCTCACCTGCTCATTACAGTTCTCTGCAGGCTTGTTAGCGTTAACTAGCGTTAGCGTAGCCTTTGAGCTCCGCACTCACCCATTGGTCTCTCCTCCTCTTAACTACCCACCCATAAAATATGTTAGCCTGTTAGCGACACACCTATAAAGAACAAAACAAAACAAAAACGCCCACCTCTCCAGCGAGCCAGCCACCACCCCCAACCCCCCTGAACCGTTGTGTGATAAGTGGCTTGCAAAAGGTAAAAGCGCACTTTTCAGCAACTGGACATGCCATTGAATCAGCTAGAATATTAGTTTTTCCCATTGAGGATGCCTTTGGCTTTGCCTATAGCACCTGTGTGAATTACATTATGTGTTTTCAAGCATGGGGTCGTTCAAACCGTTATTTTGAGACTGCAATCAAGAAGGCTGTGTTGATTCTAGCACCAACAGGTTTTAGATTAATGAAGGTACTTATGTCTGGAGGCTAATTTGTGCAGGCGTAGATGTTGACTGACATTCATAGAGGTTAGCATCCCTGCTGTTGCTTTATGTTCCTGTTATACTAATTAATTGAGCGCTTGTCATTTTTCATCTCCGTATCCCCCTCCTATCAGATTTGTGTGTGTGTGTGTGTGTGTGTGTGTGTGTGTGTGTGTGTGTGTGTGTGTGTGTGTGTGTGTGTGTGTGTGTGTGTGTGTGTGTGTGTGTGTGTGTGTGTGTGTGTGTGTGTGTGTGTGTGTGTGTGTGTGTGTGTGTGTGTGTGTGTGGTGAAGGAAGGGAGGGTAAGGGAGTTCATTTACACTGATCATCTACAGACGCTGTCCCTCGGGCATACCTGCTCTGTATTGCACTAACAAGGGCAGACTATGTGCGTGTGTGCGTGCGTGCGTGCGTGCATATACAACTATACGCCTCTCTATGATGTCTTGTGTAATATAATAGCTGAGGCGTTGTGTGTGTGCTGTGCATATTCTTATTGCCTTGTGGTGTGTGTGTGTGTGTGTGTGTGTGTGTGTGTGTGTGTGTGTGTGTGTGTGTGTGTGTGTGTATTATAATAGCCTAATAGGTCCATGGTATTTGTCTTTGTGTGTATGTAGTTTAATAGCTCCATGATGTGTGTACGTGTGTGCACGTGTGTGTGACAGAAAGAGAGTGAGTTTACAGTTTGTAGTTTATTTGCTTCAGCCAATATGTGTGTGTGTGTGTGTGTGTGTGTATAATAGCCTAACAGGTCCATGGTACTGTATTTGTCTTTGTGTGGTGGGTGTATGTGGTTTAATAGCTTTATGGTGAGCTATGGGTTGTGATAATTACACAGTTGCGACAGCGTAGCCCTGTGTACAACGTTCCAGACACAGGCTGATGGAGCGCCCGCGTTCCGATCCAGACTATGTTGTCCCTCTCTCTCTCTCCTAGGAGATGGAGAACTCTGACCCGTGTGTGAACGCTCCACCCACCCCGCCGGAGGAGCCCGACCCCTCGCCCTCCCCTCGCAGAAAGCGCGGGCGTCGGAAACTCGAGCACCCAGAAAGACGTACGTGATACTTCACAGTCGTTCACTACATAGAATAACCCTCTGATACTCAACGCATTAACCACTTTCAGCCTGTCATCCCTATTTTGGGCATGTCATTTTAGGAACCCTTTTTCTAAATGTCAATGTTTTAAAGAAATGCAGAAAATAGCAGATCTACAAGCTCACAATGCGTTGCGATGCAACACGTTGTGAGCTTGTAGATCTGGACCAGTGCAGCTTGCAGCTAGTTGTGCCCCCTTTGCTGTCACTGTGGAATGCTAGCAGTCCTAACAAGCCAATGTTTACCCACAGTTTGATGAATGTCTTGAGATGACATAAATGTAAACTACAAGCATTTTTATTGATGTAATTTTTCCACTTTGTTGTCTGAGGCTTTTGATGCGAAGACGGAGGGGTACTGTAATTGTGACAACTAAGCCAGGGCTAAACGTTTCTCTTTCGCTTGCATTGCGTTTCTTGAGACTCTAACCCCATTCTCTTAACAGTTCCTAAAAACCGCACACTATTAAAGCATTTGGCCAGTAGTACACCATTTCACTTCTCATTGTGTTCACACAGAATGCAAAACACTAAACGGTTTTGTCAGAGTGCAGATGCAATTCTCATTCCACTTTGACATTTCAGTCAAAACTGATTGTTTTTCTTTTCTCAATTGTATATGTACATTTCCCATTCGCATTAGACACAGTTAGTCATTGGTGGGTCAGGAGGGAGAGAAGCACACAGAGGTCCGGTAGGCATCCATTTACGGTACAGTAAATGGATGCCCAATTACTGTACTGTTTTCCCCCAGAGCAGCTGTTTGTGTAGTAGTGAAATAAATGAATGAAGTCAAGTAAAACAACCATACTAGATGAGAGAGATATGTGACCAGGAATTTCTTGGGTGTTTTTGTATCTTTTGACACTTGGCTGTAATTTTGATTGCTATAGTTTCTTTTGCACAAGTGGTATAGTGTTATGAGAAATTCTTTTACGGGGATTGCACTTTGAGTTTTGTGGATGAGATTCAGGAAATGCATCCAAGCGATTGAGAAAGATTGTAAGGTGGATTTTAATTCTGAAACAGCTTTGTTCATGAAAATTGGATTAAAATATTAAACTTGTAGTGTGTGACGCTACAAGTCAAATTCAAGATCGTACAATATGTAAAGTTTAAATGGGTGTAATAACTTTCACACTGAAGTAAATGTTCCCTTTAACTTGAGATGTGTTGGTGTAGTGTAGTGAGAACCGTGACTTCCCTTCCCGCTTCTGTTAAATGTGAACAAATGGACCATTTCCTGTAACTCTCTTTTCCTTCTCCTCTAGTTGACCCTGATGACAGGAGCTGTGACTCCCCCAAAGAGGTGAGGATATCATCTCTCTGCAGCCTTTTCTGTATAGTCAGCTATGTACTGTATAGTCACATTCGGGTTAGCCTGAATGTGACCTGCTAGTTTTCCATCATAGTAAGTAAAGAGATGCTTCAGTATGTAGTTAACTATGCGTATATAAGGAAGGTTTATTAGAGGTACATGTATGTTTTTGTATTGTATGCCCAGCCATACGTGTTGTGTATGTGTGCATGCTTACAGTATGTGTGAATATGCATACACATATGCATGTGTTTGTGTCACTGTGTACATGTTTGTTATGTGCATGTTTGTTTGTTTGTTTGTGTGTGTGTGTGTGTGTGTGTGTGTGTGTGTGTGTGTGTGTGTGTGTGTGTGTGTGTGTGTGTGTGTGTGTGTCTGTGTGTGCGTGTGCGTGTGTGTGCACGCGTGTGTGTGTGTGTGTGTGTGTGTGTGTGTGTGTGTGTGTGTGTGTGTGTGTGTGTGCGCGTGTGTGTGTGTGCGTGCGTTTGTGTGTGTGCGCACGCGTGTGTGTGTGTGTGTGTGTGTGTGTGTGTGTGTGTGCAGGGTGACAGTGGAAGGCTGCGGAGAAGGCCTGTTCCCAGGCAGACTTTCCAGGCAGGAGACCCCTACTACATCAGCAGGAGACAGAGAGACTGGCTCAGCCGCTGGAAAATAGAGGTGGGAGGGGGTGAATATGAGCAAGATTAAAGCCTGATTTCTACTTTGTCGTTCAACTATGTTGCATGCCAAAAATGGCCAATCTTCAAGCTCACAACGCACCGTGGATGCGACGCAGCCGACCGGCTATTTTTGGCATAAGAGAGACAGTGAGTGTGAGTGAGCCCTTTCATGTGAGAGTGAGTGAGCGAGTGAGCGAGTGAGTGAGGGAGTGAAGGAGTGAGCGAGTGAGTGAGCGAGCGAGCGAGCGAGAAAGCAAATAGAGTGAGCAAGTGAATGAGTGAGTGGGAGATTGCCTGTGTGTGGGTTGTAACAGATATCCTAGTTTGAAAAAGAGATGATTTAGGCAAGCTTGTCAAATTAAGCATTAGTGAGTGCCTGTATGACAGGGTGACTGACTGACTGTGTGTGTGTGTGTGTGTGTGTGTGTGTGTGTGTGTGTGTGTGTGTGTGTGTGTGTGTGTGTGTGTGTGTGTGTGTGTGTGTGTGTGTGTGTGTGTGTGTGCGTGTATAAGACAGATAACAAGGGAGAGAAGAGACATAGATAAATTATACTTTGTATTTAACAGTCTGTCTGTTTGCATCTGTTTTACCACAGCCCGCAAACTCCAATCACTTACCTTTTACTCGGTGCATAGTCAAATCTAGGGTCATAATCTTACTTAATTAATTAAATTTGACCTGCAGGGAGCCTACGGGACGGGTTCATATCTTACACTTTAAATTAACATCTGGGATCTTGTGATGAGTAGCACACATTGGTGGGTGAAAGTCATTTGTAATTAAATGTAAAAACATATTGCATACTGTACTATATGTTATGTATAGGTTATAGTGACTAAAGCCAGTTTAACAATTTAAACCCTTTATACTCTTTTGACTGGGGTCCCCCATGGGTCCCCCATGGGTATTCTCTTCACCGAAAATAGTTGATCTACAAGCTCACAATGAATTGCATTGCGATGCGTTGTGAGCTTGTACTGTAGATCTCAGCGAATGTTTGCCTATTATGACAAGCCCAGAACAGGGACAATACAGTAGTTAATTTGGTTAAAATGGAATGCTCTCAGGGGTGCAGAGTATGGGAATGTTCACAGATTAGATTTAACCACAAATTTTTACTTTCACAATAGAATTGGGACATCCTTTTAACCACTTTCAATCTGACATCCCTTTTGGGCATGTCATTATAGGCAAACGTATGTTCCAAAATACACTTTTGAGTTGGGTTAATAATATTGTGATCCTTGTGGACTTTATTGCTTCATCTTTGTAATGTCATTACTGTTGTGTGGTTGGACTGTTGGACTCATACATCTTGGCCTTCATGGTTTTTGGAACATAATGATCGTCTAGACCAGTGATTCTCAACCTGTGGGCCGGGGCCCAATGTTGGGCCATGAGGACATTGCAAGTGGGCCCCCACAGCAGCCGAATGATGGGTGGGCAGCATGTGTTAAAAGTTTGAGAACCACTGATCTAGACTGTGTTTCATGAGCCGGTCTCATACGAACACTCGAAAATGTCCGAGGAATCACGTCTGGACCGTGTCCGGTGTTGGCCGTTAACACATGTAGCATGCAACAGGAGAATGTCCGTTTCAGATGCGTTCACACATTATGGTAAATACTCCGTTTGATAAGGTGAGCAGCGGGGTCTGGGTAGTAGATGCACGCATTAGCTACTCCCACGTAAATATAGCACAGGCACAGCCTGAGGGAGAGGCGAGGATCAAATACAGTATTTTTTGGAGAACATTGGTCTCTATTTACAGCCAAATGCAGCGGGAAGCGGCTACTGCAGTAGTAAAGAGATGTTTATGTTCGATCGGTGGATATTTCCAACTCGAACGCTAATTAACTCATTCAGTGCCAGACTTATTTCTGGCTGTGTTGTCCCAGTGCCAGAGCCAAAAATTCATTGTAAAAAAAAAAGTGCTCAGGAGCCGAGATACAGCCTTTTTCAGTAAGAAGTTAAACAAAGAGTGAATGGAGCAGCACATTTTCAAATCATGATATCTTGGGTTCAGAACATTTCCCCCCCCCCAAAAAAAAATAGTATGTTTTTTTTATTATTTTGTTTTATGACGTCTTAGACGTCGTGTGGCGCTCAGGGCTTAACAATGGCGATAACAACGGTGGCACTGAATGAGTTAAAAGCAGAATGATTAAACTATCTCTCCAAACTACTCGGGAGGAGGGGACGCTCCACCTGTCGAAGCGTCATCAACACGTCCACGAACTGAATGTAAATTCACGGACAATCACAGTGTCCATTCACACATACAGCCCTATTCCAGACCAGTTAAAGACGTACCCGTGATTTTCTACCCATTACCCGTGAAATACGTATAATGGAGCTGGCACTGTCCCTAAGTGCTATTCTGCACCTGCTATACCCGTTCTCCATTACGCCGACTCCGTTATTTGCGTGTGGAGGTGTGGTCGTGGGCGTGTTGTTGCTATATCCCCAAAATTGCTATTCTGCCCACACACCTTTGGGAAAGCGCACAGCAAACTTTGAAACCACCCACAAGAGCGGGCGCCACCGTTAGAGTGGTTTGACCCGGACTTAAGGCAAGGTAGTAAAAAAGTAGTACGATCCTACTGATTCTGAATGTCGTGTTCATTTTGAACTCTTGAAAACTTCCATAATACAGTGCATGTCTGAAAGTGGCTATGGTGATAGGACAAAATAGCAGATCTACAAGCTTGTAACGCCTCCTATCTTTTTGTACATGTGGCTCTCCCAGAAGGCTAGCCGTCTATAAGAGGGTGTGTGTGTCTGTGTCCAGAGATAATCTCGCAAACCACTGGAGCGATCATAGCCAAACTTTGTATGCACACTGCCAGTTTGCCTCAGATTTACTATTTTACGCAGAATGTTCACCCCAAAATAAGGATGCTTGTGTTGAAGGTAAAGAATGCGAAACAACTTGACTCTGGATGTGATTTCCTTTCCCCATAGGTGTTTCGCTGTGCTGTACACATATCGAGCACATTTTGACCTTTTGCCGCAGTGTTGAAATGTTGATGCTGTGTTTTTTTGGCAGCCTGTGCATTTTGAGACTGAGAAAAACTGTTATGCATTTGTTATGTATTTTGTTATTGTTTGTCCTTTGGCTTAAGAAAATCAAACAGTTTTAAAGAACATATGTGGATATAATGACAGTACTCATGGTCCAATAAATTCCAGATTGTCTCTTTAGGCTGCAGAGAAGACGCAACATGTGTGTCTGTGTGAAAGATGGAGAGCGATAGATGAAAGCCAGACAGAGATGTAGAGCAGAGTTTAGTGTGTGTGTGTGTGTGTGTGTGTGTGTGTGTGTGTGTGTGTGTGTGTGTGTGTGTGTGTGTGTGTGTGTGTGTGTGTGTGTGTGTGTGTGTGTGTGTGTGTGTGTGCGTGCGTGCGTGCGTGCGAGCGTGCGCGTGTGTATGTGTGTGAGTGTGTGTGTGGTTTCCTGTGAACAGTGATCTTCTCACCAGCACTAGTGTCTGTCAGACACTCTGATCACTTCCTTTTAATAATGGAGACCAGTACACTCTGGCGCTGCTCATTGGTCCAGGTTGCAGTTGAGGACATGTGCTTGAGTTGCATGATGGGATATGAATGTGACTAATGACCTATCACATGTCATGTAGTCTTGCTTTTTCACCCGATGTCACTTACCAGAAATATCCCCCAAAACAAAGACTAGTTCACAAGTTTTAGTGCAGTCAAGTCATGCGTGTGTGTGTGTGTGTGTGTGTGTGTGTGTGTGTGTGTGTGTGTGTGTGTGTGTGTGTGTGTGTGTATGCGTGCACACGTGTGTGTGCATTCGCGTGCATGCATGCATGCATGTGCATGTGCATGTGAGGTGACAGACAAAGGGACAAAGGACTGTAATTCTACATTGTATACTCTAGTGCTTAGCAGAGAACAGATAGAAAAAGATAGATTTAGTCATACAGAGAGGTAGAAGACATTTTGGCACAAAGAAAGAGGCCAACAAAATAGTTTGACAAAGAAAAAGATAGATTGAAAAGAGGGGGGGGCACAAAGACAGAGAGAGAGAGAGAGAGAGAGAGTGTGAGAAAGACTGAGAGAGAGAGAGAGAGGGAGAGGGAGGGAGGGCTGGTGGAGGCAGAGGTTAAGCAGTTCCAGATTTCTGTGTGTGTGTGTGTGTGTGTGTGTGTGTGTGTGTGTGTGTGTGTGTGTGTGTGTGTGTGTGTGTGTGTGTGTGTGTGTGTGTGTGTGTGTGTGTGTGTGTGTGTGTGTGTGTGTGTGTGTGTGTGTGTGTGTGTGTGTGTGTGTGTGTGTGTGTGTGTGTGTGTGTGTGTTCTGTCAGTCCGTTGAATCGCAGCCAGCTGTTGGCTCTACCCCCACTATCCAACATCTTCCCTATCACATGGAATCCACACATCTCCGTCAAGTCACTCCTTTTCTGGAGTGAACAAAAGCCGGCGTGTTTCCTGATTAAGCATAATATAAAGCCTGATGAAGCCTGCATGATTTATGCTTGGTCGCACCGCAACACATTGTTAGATGTGCCATTTTCAGTGGGCGACACTGGCGCGCAACCATGTATAAATCGGGCTTCATTCATGCTTAAAGTATGACAGATTTTATTTTGCGTGTCATTTGCTTGGTGCAACGAAGTATGAGAATTAGGCGTAGGGTTTCAGCCAAGCAAATAGATGTTGAGTTGACATGTACTGTAACATATAATGTACAGTAAAACCGCTCCCTCACCATAAAAGGGCTGCAGTTTTAGTAGAGTGCCGATACCAGTAAAACGTTCTTAACGTGTGTCGGTCTCAGCGGAAAAAGCTTGTATGCCGAAAAAGACGTCTTTTCAGCAAACAGCCTTACTTTATCACAAGAGTGCATTTTCTAAATGGTCCAAAAGATTTGATGTGCTGTGGCTAGTAACTCTGTTCTAAAATAAACGTGTGTGTGTGCGTTTGCGTGTGTGTGTGTGTGTGTGTGTGTGTGTGTGTGTGTGTGTGTGTGTGTGTGTGTGTGTGTGTGTGTGTGTGTGTGTGTGTGTGTGTGTGTGTGTGTGTGTGTGTGTGTGTGTGTGTGTGTTTTTTGTTTGTTTGTATGCGTGTGTGCACGTGTTTATATTTTCATGTGTGTGCATGTATATTTGTGTGTGTGCACGTGTGTATGTTTTGTATATGCGCATTTATGTTTATGTGTGTGTATGCAAGTGTATGTTTCTGAGGTCCTAACCCTGACACCTCCTATTGCCTTGTCAACCCTGAGAGTTACCTAACCCCTGACCTTGACACACACGCGCGCGCCGCGCGCACACGTAGAGAAGTGGAGTTATGTCTGGTTGTCAGACAGGGTTTAGGGCACTAAGGACAGGATTTCAGGGGCCATGGATTGAAGGGGGGGCGGCTGGGTTAATGTGTGTGTGTGTGTGTGTGTGGGGGGGGGGGGGGGGGGGGTACATGTTGTGGGTTCATCTAAACATCTGTTCAGCCGTCTCTCAGTTTGTAAATCACACATCCAACTGTTGGCCAATCAACAGAGAGCTAGGAAGAAAGAGAGAGAGACTGAGAGACTGAGAGAGAGAGAGAGCATGAGGTGTGTAGGCTGTTAGAAAGTGTGTGGGGCTAGTTCAGTGGAGAGGGCAGAGAAGGGTAAAGTGTAGGAGGAAGTGAAACACAGAGAGAACATGAGAGAGAGAAAGAGAGACAGAGATGGAAAGTTGCTGCTGCAGAGCTGCGATGTCCGGTCTGTAAGTGATGTTTTTTTTTGTGCTTCTATTTCATGCATGCATGTCTGAGTCTGGGTCTGTGTGTGTGTGTGTGTGTGTGTGTGTGTGTGTGTGTGTGTGTGTGTGTGTGTGTGTGTGTGTGTGTGTGTGTGTGTGTGTGTGTGTGTGTGTGTGTGTTCATGGGTCTTTAAACCTTTTTCCTACAACAGTGATAATGTCTCTGAATTAACCCTGAGGATTTTACAGTGCAGGATATGTTTGTAAAAAAAAGAAAAAGAAATAGAAAATATGTGTATATATTTTATTTTATTTGTCAAAAATTGCAGATCTACAAGCAAAGTGTCACGATGCAACACACTGTGAGCTTGTAGATCGGCTATTTTCACTCGACACTATCGTACAAAGTATAAAACAGGGCTTAAATGGTTAAGTCAAGTAAAAACAGCTTGACTAACGGTTGCCTGCTTTCCTATTTGATCCTCTGTGTTGATCGGACTGGCTTTGCGCCAAAGTGCTGTCAACCACATACAGGCTTCCTCTCTCCTATGAGCTCCAGCACATCAAAGACCTTCAGTAGTAAACCATCTGAAGGTCACGACGACGCTTGTGTTCTTCACGAGCTGCGCACGACTTTACATATCATTATATTCATATTCACTCACTGTAGATAGCATGTACATAATACTGTATTATTCAGATACTGTTGACACTGTACACATGAGTACATCAGTCTCATATTCGCAGTTGAAAGACTTTGCCTATATATCCATTCATATCCATTGATGATAGTTGCATATTCATGCATATATTCACTGGTGATAGATTGTACATTTAATAATACTTATATTTATTGATAGAATACACATATAGAGACTCAGTCATTCCCAGACTCCAGGTCTATTTATTCTATTTCATTGTATCTTTGTTCTTATCTCTACTCTTACTTACCATCCTTACTGCTGTTGCTGCTACAACACCTGATTTTTCCCCACAGGGCTCAATAAACGTTTTATCTTATCTTTCGAAATCTGTGGCAAGACCTGGAAAGTTTGCAGCAATGTTCAGTAACAGTGATTGTCCTGGCTTTATGTGGTGAAGGTGAAGTACATTTTTTGCCGTACTACAAACCCTAACCCTGCAAACCAAACGGCCGCTTTATGTCTCGATAACGAGAGGAGATGCCAAGCAACGATCTGACATGTTGTTAACTCCCACCAGGGTGATGAATGACTTTGGACCCTTGCTGTGGAAAACAGCGGAATTGTCCTTTAACATCCTTTTGTTGTGAAGTCATGCAAACAGGCTGTTCTGTCATTAGGACCAGCCCATTCTAAGAGACCTGAGCAGAGGTTCATGGAGAGACCCTCTGACAGCTCATCTGTAATGCGTCCCATGGCTGCGATCAGATCTAACCCCTTAAGACCTGAGGCCGATTCTACAAATGCCTACCAAATCAGTAATTCTCACACTTTCAAGATTTTTCAAAAATGTTAAAAAATAGCTAAAATAGCTGCTATTTTTGAATAGCCAACGCAAAAATCTAAAATGACACAGATGCCTTCCTGGTTTTAATGGGCTAATGAAAGAGCACTCGACGTTGTATGTTGTCTATTGAGCGAGTGCTGCAGCGTAGGTCTTTACTGCCCTCTTAGCGGTGATTTAGATGTTTGTGTGGGTCATTTGTGTGTTTGTGTGTGTGGGGTGGGGTGGGCTGAATCTGTGTGTTTGAGCAACAACGGGTTCATCAGTGGGTCAGGGTCGGTCACGGTCATAAAGGGGGCGTGGTTTAAGAGATGGCTCATTGGATAGGTCGAGGGTTGAGGGGTGAGAGGTCACAGGGGGATGGGGCCCGGAGTGAAAATACTGACCAGGCCATGGGGTTCATCTAAGTTCAAAGTCGTAACTCACAACATTACGGCCCCTCTGTCTCTCTCTCTCTTGCTCTCTCTCTCTCTCTCTCTCTCTCTCTCTCTCTCTCTCTCTCTCTCTCTCTCTCTCTCTCTCTCTCTCTCTCTCTCTCTCTCTCTCTCTCTCTCTGTGTTTCCTTTCTCTCTTCATCACAAGCATATCTTCTTGACGTACATAACGTAAATTACATCAACTTAAGTGCCGGTACTGTACCAGGGCTTGGTGTACTGTCAGTAGGCTACAGAATGTGCAACGTAGTATTGAGCATCTGTCTACAGCATTTGTGCACTAACAACGTGGTGGAGACATCTGTGATGGTACTAAACATATTTTAGGTACTTACCAGCAGCTCTCTAGCATACCTTACTGCGGTGCTTCTCAACCTTTTGTGAGCTCTGGACCACTAACATATTTTGAAGAATATTGTCAAGGACCACCACACCCCACCTCCCCACAAGAATATACAGTATAGGCACACTTCTTATATTTGATATATAAGAAGGCATTACAGCAATTCATTTCTATCTTATTTTATTTTATTTATTAATATTTAACATTTATACTTTATAGTTGCGCACTGCTGTTCTGAACCAAAAATAGCATGTTTACAAGCTCACAATGCGCTGCAGCGTGCCGCTTTGTGAGCTTGTAGATTGCCTATTTCTGGTGCATGACCACGCACAACAAAGTCTATCAAGCCCTTAACAGTCATTATTTCATTTCAAGCTTTTTTCCCCACACTACACCTACAGTATTTGTTCAAATATTATCTTACATTTGATGGACTTGTGTAACATTATTGAAACATATTTAATACTTTTAACAAAGGTACAATATACATATGTTTTTAAACATTTTAAAACATTTTCTCATGGACCACCTGTAATTATGCCATGGACCACTAGTGGTCCGTGGACTACTGGTTGAGAAACAGTGCCTTACTGCAGTGGTTCTCAACCCCCCCCCACCTCCCAGGACCCCTGAGGGGCACTTTGAGAACCCCTGCCTTACTGCACCAAGCTGAACACAGAATACTGTATCATTATGGGTATCACATGGTACGCTGGTACAGTGGAAACAACGCATTTGCTTCAGTCCATTTCAAACTGTGCATAAACATTGTTTTAATGTCTATTTATTTATAGTAGCTTAGGCTAAGTTCAAGTGGCAACCTGATACTGTTACTGTACTACCATGCAAAATGTTCCTGTCAGCCAGGCTACAGTAAATCACTTTTAACTGGAGTATCATTTCATATCAACCGCAACACCACCCTGTGGTCACAAATTCCAGGGAAAGAAACTCTCTCACATGCCTGACCTGAGTAGTAATAATACTACTACTGCTAGTAGTAGTAGCAGTAGTAGTAGTAGTAGACGGGTACGGCAGGTAGAGAAGACATCATAGATTGGTATCTAAATCAGAATTACCTTCATGTCTGTTTGCAGTGTACACTTGCATTCTGTACGCACACATACTGTATATCTACATGGACATGTGCTAGGAACTTTGTTTGGTTACAAGTATAGTGTACATGAACATTATACATTAACATAAGCCAATCAATGTTCTTAGAAGTGTACTATATAATTACCTCCACCAAGGAGGTAATTCCCCTGTCTGTCCACTTTTGTATATCTGGATATCTCGAGCAGCTATGAATGGACTTGCACAAATCTTGGTGAAAAGGTTGGTCCTGGGCCAAGGAAGAACTCATTACTTGGCCAGAAGTGCGTCACAAAATGCACATAACTTCTGAACAGAAAACCACACATGAGCTCAGGGAGAACCGATTAACTGGTCAGTGGTCACATGCATGATGAAGTTCTATTCAAAAAGGGGACATGGCGCCAGAGGCACTAAAACACCTTATAGACAAACTGCCACCTTGGTGGAGGTCTGTACTCAGCTTTAGAATGACCTGTGATTTGAATTCTTTCCAGAAACAGTAACCAGAAACAGGAAATACGATTAAGCATACATTTTCTGTCCACAGTTGAATCTATAGTTGCTTGAGGGTTGCATTCTGTGCTACTGACCCACTGACCCACACAGTCTTACCTTTAGAAAGGCACAGGACAGGGCAGGAGAGGAGATGACACTAACAAGTAAATGTCAATGAAGATTCCATAAAGCCTCAAGCTTATTTATTTTACATTGTAACCCTGAGATCCCTATTTTTGCATGTTATAGGCTAAATGTTTTAAAAATGTTTAGAAAATAGTAGATGTACAAGCTCACAATGTGTCGCAATGCGAAGTGTTGTGAGCTTGTAGATAGCCCATATTCTGAACATTTTTGTAAATGTTTGATAATAGTGTTTAATCAACTGAATTCAACAGGGCTCCACATCCTCAAACAATGTTCACTGCACTGTGCACATGGGGTGAGCACTGCCTGCCTATTGTGAATCGTTTAATTTTTATTTTTGTTTAATTTATTTTTATTTTGTTCTGGCAACCAACACAATTTATTATTATAATTTAATTATAATTTAGGCTAATATAACTTAGTAATTACATTGGTTTCCAAGGTCCATAGCTGATCTGGATCTGGATAATTCTAGATCAACTACAAATGGACGCTCCTTGGAGCACAAGTCTTAGTCAGCTCTGGGTGTCCTACCCAGGACTGTGTCATTCCTGCCTGCCCACATCAATATCAAAAGTCTATTTGAGTGTAATTGTCATTCACAAGACCATTTGTAATTTGGTGGTGGGGGGGGACATCTTTCTGCAACAGTAACATTTGTATTTGTATCATTTGTGGTGCCCTCTATGGGTGACTTTGGAATCGCTTTTGGCCCCACAATGTGTGATTCAAATTTGGGGGTAGATCGGGTGCTGCATTTATTATTTCAAAGTGACTTTGAGTACTTAGAAAAGCACTATATAAATTGTATGTATGTATTATTATTATTATTATTAATATTTTTGCCATTTTGTGTAAAGCGGGCCCCTACCACATCCTTTGGAAGGCAATCATAGCCAATCGGAATGGAATATGGGAATATGAAACATCTCACACACACACACACACACACACACACACACACACACACACACACACACACACACACACACACACACACACACACACACACACACACACACACACACACACACACACACAGACACATGGATATGGGTCTTCGCCTGTTGGCGTGGTTAAGACAGTTACAACAATCAAAAAATATGTTTTATGGTCATCAGATACACTATTGTAGTTTTAACGTAACACCAATTCCTTGAGATTTTCTACTCTGAAGAGATTTTTGGATTGTTGGACGTATTGTACAAACATCTCAAATGTTCTAAAACCTTTCCATGGAATTTCCTTTAGAATGTGTTTGTATGTGCATACGTGTGCATACGTGTGCATACGTGTGTGTGTGTGTGTGTGTGTGTGTGTGTGTGTGTGCGTGTGCGCGTGTGTGTGCGTGCGCGTGTGTGTGTGTGTGCGTGTGTGTGCACGCTCACGCACACGAGTGTGTTTATCTGTGTGGTCTGCGTCTGTGATCCGTGTAACAGGCTGATTAGGATTTTATGGGGTCAGGGGTCAACAGGAGCACAGAGGAGTGACCCCCCTGCCCCGGGTCACAGTGAGGAGAGACCTGTCAGAGAGACGAACACTCTCACTTTTACTGTCTCTCACAGTGCAATTTACGCCAGCTTCCTTCTCCTTTCTAAACCCCCCACCCCCCCTTTTCTCTTCTCTTTTCCTCTTTGTCCTCATCAGTCGCTCTTATTTTTTATTGCTCTCACTTTCTCCCGTCTTCCTCACACATTGGTCTCTTTCTGCCTACAGATACAGTACTGTACAGATACAGTGCTGTAAGCATACAGGATATCTTACTGCCTCAGATACAGTACAGTACTGCACACAGACAGGATCTCTTTCTGCCTCAGATACAGTACTGTACGCAGAGAGGAAACATGATATTGTGCATCTTCTCTCTGCCTGTCCCTTCTTATTTCTTGCTGCATTTCTACAGGCGCTCTGTCAATTTTCATTTAAATCTCCAGCCACACATATCAACACATAGCCTGTTTGCGCTTTCTTAGTTTTTCTTTTGAGTGCCACCCCACACTCCAAAGACACACACACACACACACACACACACACACACACACACACACACACACACACACACACACACACACACACACACACACGCTCCTGGGCTGCCTGAACCCATTGCACTGCCCCCTTCCCCTCCCCGCTCACTTCCTGTTTAGAGGAACAATTAGAGGATTGTTCCAACTGCCCAGGGCACTATAAGGCCCTGATCTACTTCATCCACAAACTCATCTGGATGGGCCACAGAAAACATCAATTATGGGACATTCCTAAAAACCATTGGTCATTTTCTTGTTTATGCTTTTTAACTACACTGTAAGACAGTGGTTCTCAAACTTTTTCATGTCAAGGACCCCCATACTAATATGTATTTGGCCGCGGAACCCCATCTGAAAATGTTTTGTGCCAGGGACCCTCCCAAGATTTGTGTTGTTAAAATGCTTCACCTTGTTTCTGTTACACCGCGCTCTGACACTGACGAAGGCTGGATAGCCGAAATGTTTGTAACTTAAGGCATATGGAAATAAAAGAAAAATTGACCTTGTCATTCTGAATGCGACCCTTCGCTTGCCATTGTCTGTTACAATTCTTCAAAAATACTCCACATTTTTCAAGATTTTCGAGATTCTTTGAAAATAGCCGATATAGGGCTAAAGTCAGTGGTTAAATTAATTTTGATGCTATATTAACTAATTTAGCTGGGGACCCCCTGGACCCCCCCCAAGGACCCCTGCTATAAGACATACAGACCACCACCATACATAATACCATGATGCCTACTGTACTTAATGAAGGTCTGCAAATAATTTTGTGTTCAGCAGGCAAGGAGATTGGCATGTGGGACAAACATTTTTTGGGTAACTCAGATTAACATTCTTAAAGGACCCTGCCAGTGGTAATGCATTTTTATTCCATTGACTACTGCTCACCTTCTACTGCTGACCCTTTTCCAAAGCTTGCTGCCGCTTTTTAGCTATTGGAATGTTTCACAGATTTTGCTATTTTAAATTGAAACTTTCAGGTTATAAACCCATCTTTAAATGCTCTGCTTCTCTGGCTGTCATTAAGAATTTTTGAATTCCTTTCATAAATCAAGTTTCTCCAGGGACAAATTACGGCTAGCTTTGTCAACAACAACATAACAAAATGACCATGACAGAGATTTCACTGTGTTGGATTACCTATCTCAAGCAAATCTTTGCAAAATAACTTCCACACCATACTGAAATGAATGGCACACAGTGGCTGCTCCAAAAAACAATAAAAAAGAATACGTTTGGTATGCTTTGCAAAATGCTTGGCAGTAATGTCAAGTATACTTTGAGTTGTAGTCAATGTTCTTAAATGCCATACCACCTTTAAATAGATAGATAGATAGATATATACTTTATTAATCCCGAAGGAAATTTGCTTTGCTCATCGGCTCCAGTGCAATACATTCATACAGATGTCAATGGTAAACATTTAAAAAAACATTACACCAATGAATGAATAATAAAAACTATCAGTTATAAGCAGTTAAAAAACCTAGGTAAAAGCAGTTTAAAAAAAAAAAATCACACCCTGTGTGAAGAGAGTGGTGCCTTTGATGAGCCCCGTATTGTCATCACCCGTGTTGTCATCAATGTTTGTTTATTGGACATACATACATACGGACACACGGACAAAGTCAGATATAGGAGTGGTTGGCACCACTCAAAAAAACACAGCTAAAACAAATAGATATAGATCAAATGTGTGGAAAAACTAAATAAATGGCCATCTATTCTGTACTACTACAAATGTTACCTGTGTGTCATGATGTCCATGTTTTTTCTTCCCTTCATGCTCATGGTCATTTGTGGATATGATTCCCCAATGTTTTTACAGTCTTCTGTCAATAGACCAGATGTAGAGTAGTATTTACGGGAAGAATGTCTATGGATATCTAAAGTACACAATATAAACTAATGTGTCCAGAAGCTATGCTTTGTTTGACAACCTGTGTATATAGACCAAAATAATATGTTTCTAATAGTCTATAACAATATGTGTCCTGTTCCAGAAATAAGGTCAATGAATCATACTGTTGCAATGCGACACTGCGTTATCTACCTGGAAGATTTGTTTGGTTGTGCTGATGACATGATGATTTTGTTTATTACACAGGCTGAGAGGCGGGCTTACCGTGAGGCTGAGATGAGCATGATGGATGACCTATCAGAGGGTGACTTTCAGAAGGAGGAGGAGCCAGCCAGCCCTGCCAGCCAGCCAGCCCCTCCCCGCCAGCCAGCCCCTCCCCCTCCCCAGCAACACACAGACCCTGCCTCGCCAAGCGTCGCCATGACGCCAGAGCCTGCTGCCAGGGGAGACCAAGCCACGCCCAGTGAGATGGAGTACCAGGTAGGGGTGCAACACTTAATCCAACTAATCAATTTAAATGATAACAAAAAATAATGGATTTTAAGGAAACTAGGGCAATGCCCGTTGGGAACACATGCCCCTCCGGTTATGCAATACCCATAGCTCTTTCTTAGGGGTGTGGGGAAAAAAACGATTCGAATACAAATCGCGATACTCATGTTGGACGATTCAGAATTGATTCTCTCTCAAAAAAAAAAAAAAATATTATTATTACTTTTTTTTTTGTATTTTTGTTTAACGACATTTTTGAGAAGTGGCAAGTTCTGGGCTGAATCGGGAAAAACATCGATTTTGAATCAAAAAAAAAATAAAGTTTTTGAATCGAGAATCGTTCGTTTTGAAAAAATCGGGGGAAAAAACGAATCGTGACCAAACACTTGTCAACTATTCGATTAATCTAAGAAAGTAATGGATAGAATAATTAATAAGATAATAATCGATTGGTGCAGCCCTAGTACCAGGTAAAACAAACTGACCATGATGATGTATCTTCTGTCACTATCATTTATGTGTGTATATATGCACTTTATTTTTCAACTGAAGTATACTTTGTGTGTGTGTGTGTGTGTGTGTGTGTGTGTGTGTGTGTGTGTGTGTGTGTGTATACAGGATGGCAGGGGCTTTGGCATCGGTTCACTTGTGTTTGGGAAGCTGCGGGGGTTCACATGGTGGCCAGGGAGGATCGTGTCCTGGTGGATGAGCGGGCGCAGTCGAGCTGCAGACGGAACCCGCTGGGTCATGTGGTTTGGAGACGGCATGTTCTCTGTGGTAAGAAAAGTCTTAACTACTTACTGTAAAACCCTATACTTGGTTGACCTGGGTCCCTCAGGGTTCTACACTAGTGACTTTTGAACACTGACGGTCCCTGGACTCCACTTTAAGAACCACTGCTATACGCTATCCAAAATGCTATTGAGCACTTTCATTACAAACCATTGTGCTAAATAAACATTCAGTTCACACATTACCTGCTCTAAATTTGCTCTTCGTTAACAGAAATACTCTTTGGAAATTAGTGTACATGATGACAATGCCTTCAAACACCAACTTAAAAAGAGAGAAATAGTAAAAACTTGGGGAAGAGCGTTCCATGCTTCTTAAAAAACAATAGCGAACCCCTACTGATGATATCATCAACAATTAAGGGACAGTTTCACAAATCTGTTGCTGACAGTTATTATTGCCAGACCTCTGGGAGAAGACCAGGCTGTTCTTTCTTGCTTTCCCAACAACATATCTCATTGAGCAGGGATGCATCCAGGTCCTCCACATATAGCCCAAGTACCACAATCGCTTGAATTTGATAGCCTCAGGCGCACTACGGCTGAAACTAACTTCTCTGCAAACTGCAGTGAAGATTTCCTGGCATGCAGTAAAATCCTTAGTGTTAATTCTTAATTTAACTCTGAGAGTGTACAAATGTAACCAAATGGATCTGGAAGGGTCCATTTTTTCACTTGGAGTTACAAATGGATAAATTAACCTTGTGGATTTTATTGTGTGTCAGATTAGCTGATGTTTGTGATCAACAATTAAAAGTTTGAATGTCTAAATTCTAACCATTGCATTAACCCTCATAAATATAATTCCTATTCACATCAGTCTTTTGCTCCTAGCGAAACAAATGATAATGAGATAATGATAACACAGAATAATAATCAATATAATATTCAGGGAAGACAATTAGCCTACATTATAGTTGATGGGGCCATTAGGGACCTAGATAATGGATAGGGAGGGGGCATTGTCCCAAAAAAGGTTATGAACCACCGGGGGCCTCATTATTTCATGCTAGTTTGGTTAGTTCTGATCACCCCCTTTCCTCTCTCTCTTTCTGTTTCCAGGTGTGTGTGGAGAAGCTGATGCCATTCAGCTCCTTTGCCTCTGCCTTCCATCAGCCCACCTACAACAAACAGTCCAAATACCGCAAGGCCATCTACGAGGCTCTGCAGGTAACACGCACGTAACACACACACACACACACACACACACACACACACACACACACACACACACACACACACACACACACACACACACACACACACACACACACACACACACACACACACACACACACACACACACACACACACGCATGCTCTCTCTCTCTCTCTCTCTCTCTCTCTCTCTCTCTCTCTCTCTCTCTCTCTCTCTCTCTCTCTCTCTCTCTCTCTCTCTCTCTCACACAGCAGCCAGCCTTTATGAATCAATAAATTCCTTTGTAATGGTGAAGGACTACTTTTGGAATTAAAATTTCCCCACACACAATAATGTGGGCTACTGATATACCTGTTCCAGCTTCCACATAACTCATTCATTACTCGTGGCCTCCCTTTTGTGTGTCAATACATAGCTGAAGAAACAAATCGTCTTCAGGGAACTATAATCGTAACTACATGAACTCTAGTCTCGCTATACTGGAGCCAACATTGAACTTGTAGATCTGGGAAAAAAAACGTGTAGTTCTAGAAAAAAAGAAGTGGACCATAGAGCCCTGGGGAACACTGTCAACTAAGTATAAAAGGGTTTTTAAATGGTTAACAGAACAGAGCACTCATATATCAGAATCAGAAGCATGTACTGAAATCAATTATATTTTGAAAATAGCAGATATACAGTATAGCAGATCTACAAGCTCCCAAGTTGTCAGCTTGTAGATCTGCAATTTTTGACACATTTTCAAAATGTTCTATCATTTTTTCCCCCGCCTATAATAACATGTGACGCTAGTGTTAAAGCGGTTAATATCCAATCCTCTTCATGTGTGTTTGCCCAGGTGGCGAGTACCCGGGCGGGCAGGCCCTCGCCCTCCGGTGATGAGGGCAGTGATGGGTTGGAGCTTCAGACCAGACAGATGATAGAGTGGGCCAATAAAGGCTTCCTACCCAGTGGTCCCAAGGGACTGGACCCCCCAGAGGGTACACACACACACACACACACACACACACACACACACACACACACACACACACACACACACGCACACACACACACAGTTTAGGCATTTAGCAGACGCTCTTATCCAGAGTGACTTACAAGTGCGAGATCAGAATAAGCAGGGTGAGAATGAACTCTAGTCAATAAACAACCAGCTTGACAGTCACATTACACAAGTACAGTGCAGAGAGAACAATAAACCTAGCATCTGTCTAAACAACATGCTACTGTATCTAAATAACATTCTTAACATTTGTGGTCCAGAAAAAATACATCCAAGTAACAAAAACAAGTGACCAAGAGAATAGTATTGTATTGTAAATTAATAAAGGTGACGAAGGGATTCAAGGAGAGAGAAGTGCTTGGGGGTTGAGCCGAGGTGGCGTCTGAAGAGGTGAGTCTGCAGACTACGTTGGAAATTGGGATTGAGTCTGCAGTTCTGACTGCAATGAGTTTATTCCACAGTTTGGGAGCCAGGAGGGAGAAGAGTCTAGGACGTGTGGAGCGTTGTCCATGGTGTATTAGGGAAGGCTTAGACAGCATTCTTGTGTTAGCTGATCTAAGTGAGCAGGAAGGGTTCACACGCACGCACGCACGCACACACACACACACACACACACACAC
Source organism: Gymnoscopelus microlampas (assembly GCF_963454915.1). Classification (NCBI taxonomy): domain Eukaryota; kingdom Metazoa; phylum Chordata; class Actinopteri; order Myctophiformes; family Myctophidae; genus Gymnoscopelus; species Gymnoscopelus microlampas. The sequence goes on from NC_139953.1 coordinate 30,602,888, forward strand.
ACACACACACACACACACACACACACACACACACACACACACACACACACACACACACACACACACACACACACACACACACACACACACACACACACAGGGTGGGTTTCAGCCAGGTGGCAGCTAAAGTGAACAAACATACACATGCATATAAAGTACACACGCCACACATCACATACAAGACGCTTCAGATGAACTCACACACACACAGACATTCAGTACAAGATATAACCTTTCAGGTATTCAAGCTTCCATTGTGTTGTACTGATCCGTGAACCAGGTGCATACAGTCTAGACTTCAGCTTTTGTAATGAACTGAAACAAAGCTGAATTCAAGCCCTGCCTTTGCACTGTGGCATCAGACATGGACATGGTTGGTGGAGATAGGCTGACTCTGTGTCTTCTCCACAGAGGAACAGAACCCATATAAGGAAATACCATACCATGAAATGTGGGCGGAGCCAGAGGCAGCGTACACGCCCCCCCCTCCGGCCAAGAAACCCCGCAAGAACACAGTGGAGAAGGTCAAGTTCATCCGAGAGGTGATCGACGAGGGGACCAGAGGTACGTACTTTGGACGTTGTGATTTTTCTTGATGCTTGACATCTTTATTGACTACCACACCACACCCCTGTATAATCCAGGGGTTCCCAAACATATATATATATATATACACAAACTGTCCACAGCGCACCTCTGAGACACAGCATGAGTAGACAGAAATGGTGCCTTCTTACAATTTCGGTATTTAGCAGATGCTTTTATCCAGAGCGACTTGCAATATGCAAGGTAATCGCATACATAGAAAACTAGTGTTAGTTGAGGACCAATTCAATTATAGGAAGATAAGGTTGAAAATGGGTGATGTGCTCCTTTAAGAAAACCTGATATTTACTTGTGAGCCATGAAAACGGGTTTGCAACGCAAACCATATGTTTGGGGAACACTGGTCTAATCTATCAAAACTATGTCAGCACCAGTAGGGAAATGATAGATATAGTCTTAGTTCTCAGGAGCTGATTCGACTGTATGCCAAGACCGTTTCCAGGGTTTATGTGTTAGTGTTCATTAATGACATGTGCATCTCCTTTGTTCTTGCTTTCAGAGAAACTCATTGGAGAGATCAAAAATAAGACCAGGAACATGGAAGGTAAAGATTTGAGCTCTGTTCTGGAAGCAAAGTTCATAGACCTCTGAGTAAGGGCTGGCCTGCGGTTAATGACTTATAGCCCTGTATACTTCATCATCCGACGAACAGCGGAAAAGGCTGATCTAAAAATTCACCACGTGTTACGATGTGACGCGTTGTGAGCCTGTAGATCAGCAATGTTTTTGCCATTTTCTTAAATGTTGAAAAGGATTTGAAGCAATGTAGCGTTGCTGTGTGTGGTCACAGTGACTACACCACTGACCTACTTGAGCACATGAGAGAGCTGACATTTCTCATCTTTCAAACACTGCTCTTTGTTGCTCTCAATTGCAGAGCAAGATGAAGATGAAAATGTCCTAACAGCCGTTTTTTAACCAAGATTGCAAATAAAGACGGCACTCGCTCATTAAAGGGCGGGGAAATGCTATTGCTGCTTCTGTTGAGTGATTTAATACATGGAGGCAGACATAAAACTTTTGGGCATGAAGCCAGCATCAGTGTATGGTGACCTAAGGAATGCTGGCTTGTCATACACTGATGATGGCTTGATGCCATCATCTGGAATCTTTGTTACCATGACAGTATTCCAGAGACAGGAAGCATATTGTGTGTGTGTGTGTGTGTCCAACATCTCCCCTTGTGCTTGAGAATTGTTCTCTCTTGAAGTCACATAAAGTGTCACCATCTGACTACAACTGCCAACTTAATTTTCAAACCTATTCTAACAGTTTTAAAGGACATGTCACATATACTCTGGACTTGACTACACTAAATGTACGACTCAACTCGGCTCAATTTATTTCAGTGAAATCAGACTTTTGCCTTCTCCTTTATTATATACTGTACTACATACTACACTAGTCAAACCACCAAACTGTGGTCTGAGATATCTACCGAAAAAAGATATAATGTTGTAGACAATATTTTGTTTGGTATCAGAAACCACCCTAAACGGAGTATGACGTTAGAGCAAAATGGCCGTCATGTGAATATGGTCAACTAGCAATATGCTATATGCGATATGTAAAGGACTAACATGACAGTTATTATCATTGTTGTGTGTGTGTCTGTCTGTCTTTCTCTCTGATGTTCTACCTGCAGATATCTGTATTTCCTGTGGCAGTCTCAATGTCTCTCTGGAGCACCCGCTGTTTATAGGAGCCATGTGTCAGAGCTGCAAGGTAAGCAATGCAAAAGCTTCTGCAGCCAGCGGCAGCTAAACAAAACTCTATGTACTTAGTGCTACTGAATGAATGGTCATATTGACAAACGCTCTCTCTCACACGCGCACGTGCACAGGCACACGCACACACTCACGCAGTCAGGCACACTCAGCCACACTCTCTCAGTGCACTCAGACACACATGCATGCAGATCTACAAACTCACACTCACTCAATCCACCCAAACAAATCCCTTACACATTTACAAAAAGAATCCACTTGAATACTTGCACACAGAGACACTCACTCCTTCAATTCGTCTTGCAAAAATTCACACGTACTGTACACAAATAGACTCCTACTCATTCACAAACACGCACACACACAAATGCACTTCCTCTGACCGTGTGGGTTTTGTGCTGTGGTAGAACTGTTTCCTGGAGTGTGCCTACCAATACGATGACGACGGCTACCAGTCCTACTGCACCATCTGCTGTGGAGGCAGGGAAGTGCTCATGTGTGGCAACAACAACTGCTGCAGGTCAGAGCACTGTTTATGTACCAGCAATTCTTAACCTGTGGGCCGTGAGGATATCGCAAGTGGGCCAATAATTGGCAAAACATTAACATTTTAATGATAATATAATAATATATTTTTTTAGAATTATGAAAAGAAAATGTTTTTGTTTTTTTTACTTTGAGAAAAAGCCAGATAGGTGGGCCGTGAAGGCTTTTGAACTTTTCAAGTGGGTCCTGATCCAGAAAAGGATAAGAACCACTGGTCTATTCACTTCACTGAATTTCTTTAAAGCTTGCATCACATTATTATTATAATCTTATGATTATTATAATCATTGTTTATTCAGGTGTCATACAGTACAGTGGAGATAGCAGATTGGAGATGTACTGTGGAGCTATTTTAAAATTAATTCTATAATTCACTGGTCTAGCATCTGTCTAAACAACAAGCTATCTAAATAACCGATTCTGCATAGTACAACTAGCATCAAAATAGGCGACAGGAAGGGATACAAGGATGGAGGAGTTCTAGGGGGTGAGATGAGGCAAGTTGAATATTCAGACTGCGGTGGAAAATGGGGAGTGTCTCTGCAGTCCCGACTGCAAGGGGGAGTTTACTTTATTCCACAGCCTGGGAGCCTGAAGGGAGAAGTATCTAGGACGTGTGGGGCGTTGGCCAGGGAAGGGACGACAGACTTCCTGTGTTAGTGGATCTAAGTCAGCATTAAGGGGCTCAGAGGGTTTCAGATAACCAAGGAGCCGGTGGACTCAAGTGTGCCTGCTTGGAGGAGAGAGGGCAGTGATGGTCAAAGCAAAGGCATATGAAATAGTGCAGAGGAAGGAGGTGGCTGCAGAGTAGACTTCTATCTAGTACAAAATGTATGCTAATTAGTCGGGCCGAGCCGACCCTCGGGTTCCGTGAATTAAAAGAAATTTGATTGATAAAAAAAAAAAAAAAAAAAAAAATTCAACTGCCCCTAGCGGCCGAACGGTAAGGCCGACGGAAATGGCAGTGATGCGTTGGATGCAGCTCAAAGTGAACTTACTAAGGTATCTAGTTCGTCGCCGTCCGACCTTCCTAGCCCTTGTTATAAAAGAAAACTGGCAAAAATTGTCAAAACTCAAACAGCGAAAGTGGACATTTTCAAGATGTTTTGGCCATTATCTCTGGAACAGAAGGTCCAATCTGCTCAGTTCAAAGCTTGTTGGAATGTGTGACTTTGAGGACATTAAGCATTTAATGACACCTTTTCGGGTTTTCTGGGTTTTCGCGCCTAAAATTATGGTAATTGTGGTAATTGTGGTAATTGTTCGGGCCGGGCCCTGTTCGGGCCGGCCCAGTTAGGGCACAGTTACGGCCGGGCCTTCATTTTCAGGCCAGTTGAGTCAGTTGAGAGGGAGGAGAGGGAATCAGGGGACAGAAGAGAGGAAGGAGAGGATAGAAGAGGAGAGTGAGTTTTAGGTTGCCATCACCTCAGGTGATGGCAGTTTTAGGTTGGATGGAGATGTTATAAAGTGGTGGTGTGAGACCTAAAGGGGGATAACTGAGGTTAGAGGCAGAGCAGGCTCTAGAGAACACAAGGCCCAGTACATTACCAGCTCTATGAGTAGGAGGGAAAAGCCTGGGAGAGTGGGTGAAGTTAAATGGTTCTGAGAGAGCGGCACAAGTAGCTGGCTCTGGGTTTATCCAAGTCTCAGTGAGAGCAATTTTAGGAATTCCAGAGACTTCAGGGAGGCATGGGCTGAAATGAATTACTGTAAGCTTTCTCGACTGTGCTGATTGGCTGTTCCAGAGCCCTCCTTCCATAAGGATGTGGTGACCGGGTGATCTAGATGGATAGATGAGAGTAGAGGGATTTCTGTGATGAGAGAAGTTGTGCATGGGCACCAAGAAAGAACAGGAATAGTGATAAAACTGGCAGGTGAGTCAGTGGGATACAACAGCAGTGACAACACAGAAATGTGTGTGGGGAGGAATTGAAAAAAAAAGGAATAGTGATAAAACACATTGTAGCAAAAGATAGACACAAATGCAAGGTGACAGGCCTTCCTTATGGGTTTCCTCGATTGACTCCCACAGATTCGCTCACTTGTCTTTGTGCAACCTGGTCTTGAGAGAATAGTACAGTTACAGTATGCCAGAAACTCGGTTAATTGCTCTCTCTTGTTGGCACAGAATAAAATACACCACCACCAACAACAACACCACAACACAAGGCTAGCTAATGAAAACCAGAAAAACATTGTAAAAGATTACTTCACCTGATCCACAGACGCCAAAACTTGACGCCACAGAAGTTCAAGAATTCACTCAAAAGCTGTATTTATCTATCTGTCTAAAAGAAGAGGAAAAAGGCTTGGTGAAACCCGCTCCCTATAATATATGCTATTTGTGGGCTCAGACAGACAGTCCAAGGCCCAAGTAGGTCACAGCCCTCCCCGACTAAATGTTGAATAATCTAAAAAGAACAATTATTGGGATATAGATCATTTAAGAGAAGTTTGAGTTTGACTTGTTTGAGACAAGCTTTCTGCATTGATAGTAATAATTACGACATACCTCACACATTTGTCTGATATTGTCATCTGGAGTGACTTGGATGATACAACAATGCTAACAAATTTGCCCTCTATGTTCACTGTGTGTGTGTGTGTGTGTTTGTGTGTGTGTGTGTGTAGGTGTTTCTGTGTGGCGTGTGTAGATCTGTTAGTAGGGGAGGGATCGGCAGCGGCAGCAATCAAAGAGGATCCGTGGAACTGTTACATGTGTGGCTCTGGCCCCCGCAACACGTACGGGTTGCTACGGCGACGGGACGACTGGCCCTCACGACTACAGCTGTTCTTCGCCAACAACCACGAACAGGACTTTGTGAGTGGAGAGAGTGTGTGTGTGTGTGTGTGTGTGAGAGAGAGAGAGGGTATGAGAGAGATAAAATGTATCATAATATGCTGTAACTAATGTCTCTTTCATTCTGACTCACTGTCCTGCCCTTCCTCTTCGATTCACTACTGTATCTATCTATTAATCTATCAAACTGTCTATCGTTATGGAATTCTGTATCGTTTAGTAATTGTTGAGGCACTGTCGGAGACACTTCACATTATAAGATAGAAGTTGAATACATGAGCTCATGGGAGAAGTGCATAAAACATTCATAGTGGTGGTGCAGTACTGTAGCTCTCGGTAAAGCAGTGAGAGAGAGCCTGGTTATAATATACAAGGAGAAGAGAAGAACTGCTTGTTTCACAGGAATAAGCTGTACTCTAAACTCCTGTGCTAGCTCATCTTGACTCTATGATATTCAGATGGTCAGAACATATGATAAGGCAAAAGATGAACATAATAATAATATGATAACAATATAGGTATAATTCTACCACAATTCTTCCTCCCTACTTACTTACTTACTTACTATATTTGTCTATCTATAACAGGAGCCAGCCAAACTGTATCCTCCAGTAGCAGCAGAGAAGAGGAAACCAATCAAAGTCCTCTCTCTATTTGATGGCATCGCCACAGGTGTGTGTGTGTGTGTGTGTGTGTGTGTGTGTGTGTGTGTGTGTGTGTGTGTGTGTGTGTGTGTGTGTGTGTGTGTGTGTGTGTGTGTGTGTGTGTGTGTGTGTGTGTGTGTGTGTGTGTGTGTGTGTGTGTGTGTGTGTGTGTGCGTGCGTGCGTGCGTGCGTGCGTGCGTGCGCGCGCGCGCGTGTGTGACACACGTGACTGCAGTGCTTGGAGGCAGCTGTCACAATGTTGCTCTGTGTCTGTTGTCAAGGGCAGCAGATGAAAACAAGTTAAGGGACTGTTTTCTTTTCCGTGATTGTTTGTCAGGTCAGCAGTGTGGCATTTTCCGAGTGTGTGTGTGTGTGTGTGCGTGCGTGTTTGTGTGAACGCACATACCGTTACGTGTGTGTGCTTGGGCATGTATGAGTTGTAGTGACTTCCAAAAGTCCTCATACTGTAATTACTGCATATACTAATTTGACACTATGCATCTCAGTTAATTGTTGACCGTTATCATCGTCTATTGAAACAATACTATTTTTGATACAATCTATTATGACATATGCAATCTATTATGCCAAAACAAGATCTGTTTTGGCCTTTCACCATGTGTGTGCGTGCGTGCGTGCGTGCGTGTTACATATGCATGCAATTTTGTCTGTTTTGGCCTTTCACTGTGTTCTCACAATTCCCATGATACATTTTGTGGAGAAGCACCGAGACACACAGAAGATTGCTTAGCTTTGTGGATGCTAACGTTCCGTTAGTCCTAAAACAAATACATAGAGAGATAATGTTGGCAAATTGCGATAGTGTTCCTTTAACAGGTGAGTTGGTATTTGGTTTGAAGGAAGTCTCTCCTAATTCTAATTGTTTGCCTTGCGCTCAGGTATGCTGGTGCTGAGAGACCTGGGCATCCAGGTGGAGAGGTACGTGGCCTCAGAGGTGTGTGAAGACTCCATCACCGTGGGCATCGTCAGGCACCACGGGCGCATCATATATGTGGGCGACGTGCGCAACGTCACGCACAAACATGTGAGTTGAGTTTAGCCCCTTAGCCATTGAAACCCTATATCGGTGATTCTCAACCTGCTGGACCACTGGTGTGCCACGACTCCGCGAGGGTACTGCAAGTGGGCCCCCCAAATCATTGGAAAAACACTAAGATTTAAATGATAATATAACATTAATATTTAAAAAAATTATGTGTAAAAATGCCATGGTATTTTTTCTTTAAAATCTAGAAAAAAAAATAGTTTTCATTGTGATACAGATAAATATGAACTTTTAAAAAAAGAACTCCATTGATCCAAGCCGGAATACAAACAATGGATTGAACAAAATGTTCGCTTATTACGACATGCTCAGAATAGGGATGCTAGGGTTTACAGTATGTGGTTAAAATACTGGTACATGCAGTTTTTCTGGGTTTCAGTATAGCGCAGGAAGTTTGGCTTCATTCCATAGCAGGCCTCTGTGTCTTCTCCTCCCGGCTCCCTGTGAGCACGCATTGCATGATTAAATACAACTGTTGATCACTTCAGACAAGCTAGACCCCAGTGGAACCCAGTAGAGCCAGAACTATTCTGTTTCCAGAGATGATTCAACCCAGGTGTAAGCCTTGCTGCCTTGACCTTCTCTACTCTCCCTCTCCACCTAATTCTCTTTTTAAACAATAGGCTGCATTTAACCACATTAACCCTGGCATCCTTATTTTGGGCAAATGTTTTTTGAAAGTTTTATACATTTTTAGTGAAAATAGAAGATCTGCAAGGTACATTTTTACCGCTCTATTTTTCCGCTAAATGGGTGTGTGCAAAACGTCTGAAACACCCACGTCACCTTCGTTTGAACGTGTAGTCTACTCCTAATTCAGTTCAACTAAGTTCAGCTTTTCCCTACTTTGCTGCAGCGTTTTTTGCTGGCTCCGCCTCCTGCCACAGTGGGGAAAGCAGCGGTCGCTCCTCGCCGTAGAATGATTCTCAATCTTTTCTCGATCAGGGCTCACTTGTAAATCTGGAAAAAGTTTGCGGCCGACCCATCTGACCGCCTTTCATCTGCCGTGTTAAGTGTTCAGACGGGTGGGCTGCATACGTGTTCGCGCTCTGGCTTGGATCCATGGAACTAAAATTAAGTGCCTATTTATCGGTATCACAATGAAAACTCATTTTTCAAAGTTGTAAAGAAACATTAATGTTATATTATCATTAAAAACGTGTGTGTTTTGCCAATTAGTTAGGGCCAACTTGCAAAACCCTCACAGCCCACCAGTGGGCCCCGGCGCACAGGGTGAGGTTGAGAATCACCGCAGTAGAAAATGCATTGAACTCACCGCTTCCTCAGAATGTGGAAACGGAACACCGCTGCTGGTGTGAATTTAGCGTTAAGTGATTAATCAGGATCTAAGAGTGAAAGGAAATTATGAAACACCACAGTGGTGTTTTTTGTAACTCAACATTAAATTATGAAAAGTCTTTCAATCAGAGAATTGAACTGAAATATTATGTTGCATTATCAAGCTTGTATCAACGTGTTGTGTCTGTATGGT